>NC_067207.1:6574292-6975341 GCF_026262505.1 Trichomonas vaginalis G3 | reverse complement strand
TTTCAAGAAAACATATAGAAATGAAACATTGTTTAAAGTTCATTCAGAACCTAGCCAATATGGAAACAAACCTACTTTTGTTTCTGCAGACGATGGAACTACAATGAGATGGGGTCATAAAGCTAATTCGGATAGGTGGTTCATAAACTTACAACCTCAATTCCAAGAAGTTGTAGACGCAATGGAAGCGAATGGTGAACGAGATATAGCTGGTATTTTCAGCGCGGCTTTAATGCCATTGAAAGATATGAAAGATGCAGATATTTTGGACCAGTATGAAATGAACATGGCTGATGGAAATATAACACCTGACGTTCTAGAACATTTATCTCAAAGAACTACACAGAACCATAGAGATGGTATATTTGGTGAAGAGTTTAGAAAGAAAGTTAGGGAGAGAGAAGGAAGAGAACCTATTGTACATGACCTTGCAAACGAAAGTTTACAAAATGTCATAAAAACTTACTTTGCAGACAATGAACCGAGAAGGGATGAATATTTAAGAAAACTCAAATGGACAGTACCAAATGAAATGTTAGTATTGAAAAACATGTTCCTTGACAAAATAAAACCAACTACAGAAATAAATGACGAAAGACTGAAAGATTGGGTAAAAGCTTTCCCATTCACAAAAGATATTGTTGGTAACATGGAAAGAAAACCAGAATGGCTACAAAAACATATATTTGGAAACGAGCTTATTCCATATGGACAGGCACTGTTTGAAGAGCTTGAACCTGAAACTCAGGAAAGAGTCATGCAAACAATACGCGAAGACTCAAATACAGACTATGACAAACTCTTTCTAGGATATAGGTTACCTGAGATGGGCGACCAGAGCCAAAAGGCAAAAAGGACATGGGAAATTTGCAACATACTAGATGAACATAATGCAAAGATGCAACAACTTCAAGCAGAGGGCAATGAAGGAAAAAGAAGAGTTAAAAACTCAGTCAGGAAGAAAGTAAAGCTTGGTCGGAGTGGGTTCTATTATGACATATAAATCCAACTATTCTATATTTTTACTCATATGAAATGTACGCCGCTCAGAATATAACGCCAACAGTTTTGGATGCCATGAACGGAAATGTTTCCGAATGGTATAACGAATGCGACAATGCCATTAGAAGGTCAGAAATAGTTCCTGGAACTTACGAATATACAACTGCTGTTTCTTATGGAAACGTAGGTGAGTTTGGAGAAGGTTCTTCAACAACAGTAGATATTGCTTGCGACAGGTTTCATATAATTTCTATTGACAACTCTTTCTTATACGTGGAACAAGACATTGAAATAAAACCTTCTGCCAAGTTGTCTGACAAGAAAGGTTGCAATGGAATTTTCTATGTCGGATACCAATATGCTCCAGAAGTTTTCATGGGATATAAGATATATTCTAACTCTGACTTAGTTCAAACAGTAACATGGGCAAACTATGAATGGTTCGCTTTGAGAAACTCAGTACAACCACAAGCTAGAGAACAAACAGACCAGTATGCAACTATTGAGAAAATAAGAAGACTTGACCCTAACGTTCCAGGAGTTTATGTTAACCTTTCTGGACAAACTGCAGCAGCAGTAACCAAAGTAAAACTGAAACTTAGAGTTCCTTTGTCATCTTTCCTCATCTTCAGGTTTTTAAGATACTTGCCAAACTGGGCAGGAAAAATTTCTATCGAACTTACTCCAAGCAAAAATAACTTAGTCATTGCACCAACACAAGACCCATTCACTCTTACAGAAGTAGTGGGAACAAATAAAATGTCATTCGCCGACTTTTGCAAAAACAAAGTTGACTTAGACTTTGGTTTCTCAAACCTCAACACTGAAGTAAACTATTATTTCAATGCTGCTGGAGATGCTTGGGACCCAGTTAAGTTCACATGCGAAAAATTTGAATGCAAGAGAATAGAAAGCAGACTTGCAGTCTATATGTTGGACCCAGATATTTCAAATGCTTTAGCTGCCAAATATATTGCAGTTCCACTTATGTTCCCTATACACCAAATATCTGTCAAAGACTTTGCAGGTGAAGTTGGAAACCAAAGTGCTGACCCAGGTGCAAGAACAGATATTGCTTTAACAACTGCAATGAAACATGCAGATACTATGTTTGTACTGTTCAGACGAACTATAAATGACTATTCTTGCTTCTACAACCCTGGTATTAAATACCATATAAACATAGATGGCAAATACTATCCAAGAGAAGAATATTCTACAGTTGAGGATATGAGGTCATACAACTTGACATTAGATGCTATGAACTTTAACAACAACTTCACAACAACTATTAACCCTGAAATGCAAAGTTCTATTATGCCATATGTGAAAGTATGGACTCATACAGGAGGTCAAAAAACTCAATATACAAATGGAGACCGTTCAAACTTTTGGCTTGGCATTCCATTTGCTGACTCAGAAGACTTTATGGGTGGTATTTCAACTGTTGGTACAGTTCAAATACAATATACTGGTGACAGAGACGGTCCAGATGAATTGAAAGCAAAGAAGTTTACAAAACCAATAGCACTTTTCACGGAAGATGCTCTTTTGAAGATTCGTTCGATGAAACCTGCTGGGGCTCCTCAGATTGGCATAACGACAGCTTCCATCGAGCAGATTTTGGCAGCAGGTCAGTAAGTTGTTCTTGAACTGACTTCTCTCCGTCAAATATTGACAGTACGCCAGTTTTGACATAGTATTGTATTATAAACTTACCTTTAGAAATATCGGTCAGTTTTGTTGTTATATTTTTGTCTGCTTCAAGAACTTTCACCATTTCAGTTATACCAACTTTCTTTGCTTTATGAAAATATTTTGGTTCAGCAAATATTGCTATTCTATAACATTTACCATTGTTTGTATAAAGAACTATTCTGTCAATGTATTTGTATTGTTTGTGTGTGTAAACTTTGTTCTGCTTCAATTCGAAGAGATACTCGAATACGTCCATCTTTTTATTCTAAGTAAAATGTCATTTCCGAAAAATAGAAGCGTAAGTGTTTCAAAAGGTTTAATGGCGGTGGCAGATGTGAAGTTAAATTCACCAACTCAAACAAACAGTCAAAGTGTTGTTGTCAATGTCAAAGAAAGAGATGTTGAAGTGGGGAAACCATACGAAGACGAAGATGGTATAACAATAGTTCCTGTAAAAGAACAACCAACATACCCTGAAGTTAGCAGAGACTTAAGTTCTGTTGCAGATATTCGAAACGACTACCAACAACTTAAAGACAAACTTAAAACTCAGGAGAAGATTTGTCAAGCTTTGGTATAATGTTAAACTTGGTCGAACACAACCCTGTAAAAGTGAACTCATATGTCATGCACCTCATGAAATTTTGAAAGAACTATTGAAACTTTTGACAGAGGCAGACGATATAAACATCAAAGAAATAGAACCCGACATTGCTTGCTGTGGTGTTTCATATAATGTCATTGACAAGATATACGTTATGAAAGGAGGTGAAACGTTGAACTTAAAATATAGTTTCCCAGACGTCATAAAAATATTTGACGACCACAACATTTCATTAAAATTTACTTGCTAAGTAAATGGCAGAAGACATAGTGGTTTATACTATTACGACTAAAAACCCTGAGTCATATAATTCTATAACAACAAACTTACAAAGTCCTCAAGGACGATATTGTAAACTGACCTTAAACACGATGACGACTAAAGCCTGTTTTGCTCTTTTGACACCAGAAGACTTTGTTGTTGTGAATGGTAAAAAATACTTCTTTGAAGATACTTACTCAGATATACCACCAACAGGTTTTGTTGACTTATTTAATACTTTAAGGACGGATGTAACATGTGCTGCAACTAGAGCAGGTTTCATTATGTTTGGATGTCCGACTGAGTTTAGTATAAACGATATGAGCTATAATACAAAACTTATATCTGGTTTTTACTACCAACAGTTTCCTATAACAGGAAAAGGTGTCATACAAGGTTTGTCTGTTCCATTGACTTTAAGTACACCTATTTTATATATTGTTTCAAACTTAGGTTCAAAGTGCTATTCGAATGTCGACAGAAACTACTATGACCAAAAGATACTCATGCGTATAAACAACACTTTCTCTGCTGGTTTGCCTATTGTTCATTCGAATGCAGAGTTTTCAGCTTTAGTAAACTCAAACACTTTAGCAAACATAAACTTAACCTTAGTTGACGCAAACTTTGTTCCTGTAAAACTTTTATGTCCTATGTATTTGTCAATGACGGCAGAAAGTTTCGAATTGGAAGATGCAACTGGTGAAAGTATTGTACTACAAGAACAACTTCAACAACAAATAGCTCAAGAACAACAAATGCAACAAATGCAACAAATGGAACAAATGCAACAACAAAGTCAAGAATAAAAAAAATATTTTTTTTATTTTTATAAAAATGTACAGAATAGACGTTTCAGATTTTTATGACTTCCAAGCGTTCAGAAATATGTGTCCATTTAGAGACTATAACAAAGCAGTCGAGAATTTGAAACGTTTAGTCATTTATGTCGACTCTGCCCCAGAATGTTATGTCATGAAAGAATGGGATGTTGTCTTTAACAAACCAAGAGCAACAATAGTTTCAGAACAAGAATGTAGACAGAAACTTAAGAAAATAAAAGTCGTACAAGTTGGTATGAAGATGTTAGATGCTTGGGATATCTTATTGTCAAAGTTAGAAGATTTTTCAGTTCGTGGTATAAAGTTCTATACACCATCTCCAAACTTCTATTCTATCTTCACTGGATATAAATACGAACAAGTAGAATGGAAAGAAAATGTTATAGAAGCTTGGTTAGACCATGTCAAAGAAATTATATGCAATGGAAACGAAAGAGTCTATGAGTATATCTTATGTTGGTTTGCAAACATCTTACAACATCCAAGTGCTAAAAATGAAACTGCTCTCATCATAATTGGAAAACAAGGAACAGGTAAGAACACTTTCTTTACAGATATCTTATGCAAACTGTTAGAGGGCTATTCGAACCCGAATATGACAAACTTAGAAAACATCTGCGGTAAATTTAACTCTTCAATAGAGAATATGAAACTTATAGTATGTAACGAACTTCAAAGTATAGATACAACAAAGGTTTTAAACTCAGATGCTTTGAAGAGTCTTATAACAGACAAAGTTGGAGTTGTTGAAAGAAAGTATAGAGACCAAAGAGTTTGTGAAAATGTTGCAAACTTCGTCATGGTTTCAAACAATGTTGTTCCGATGAAGTTAGAAAGTTCTGACAGAAGATATGTAGTTGTCAGAACGTCAGATTCTCATATGCAAGATACAGAATATTTTGACGACTTAGCAGAAACTTTGACACCTAACTTTTACAACCACTTGTTCTCATATTTCATGACATTAGATATTTCAAAGTTCAATCCAAGACAAATTCCACATACCGAAGAAAGACAAACATTGTTAGAAGCAAACAAGAGTGTATATGAACTGTTCATAGATGAGACTAACTTTGAGTGTTTAGATGAAAGGTCATTGTACGATTCATATAAACAATATTGTCAAGAGTATGGTTATATGGCAGCTTCTAAACGTACATTCTTGGCAAATGTCAAAAATCTTTTAGACATACAGAACGGCGTATATACAAAGAAAAATTTTTATGAGTAAATTTAAAAAAAATATTTTTTATCCGATAGAAAAGATGACGAAATATATTTCAGTCAACAAGTACATGACAGAAGTCAAAGAAGAACTAGACCCATTCGCTTATTTGAATGTTTACTTCTACCATTTTGAAAAGTCTACATTTGACAAAGTTTGGAACATCGAACCAGTTAAGTTTGCTATTGTGACTAAAAATGGTGCGAAATTTGAAGACTTAGACATAGAAGGTTTGTTAGCAGTCAAAGAAAATTTTGACAGAAGGTTTTCAAACCTTAAAGAAGGCAAAGCATACAAACTTGTTATACCTTATGAACCAAAGAAAGCAGACGACTATGAATATTATGAGTCTAAGATAGTTGAAGTTCAAGGTAAATTGGGTAAAAAGATTTTAGAGTCTAAACCAGTGTTTGCTCCTAAAGAGGAAGAGAACATTGACATTGACCCAGAAATGTTCTAAAAATAAAATTTTATTTTTACATGTCAAATTTCTTTTTCTCTGGCTCTGGCTCTGGCTCTTTCTTCTCTTCTTCTACTTTCTTTTCTTTCTTTCTCTCTTCTTCTTCTTCTTCTCTGGTGGAGTTATGTCAAATTTGCGCAACCATATTTATGTAAAAGTCTTTGTCCTTTAATAGCTCTTCTATTCTGTTTTCTATTTCATCTTCAAGAACAGCGCATGTGTCTTCTTTGCATTCTAAGAACTTTTGTTGGACTTCATCTTTCCAATCGGCGTCATCTCTGTCAACAAGTCTGTCATTGACAAACTTAAAGACTTCTCTGCTTAATGTTTTATGGTTCTTGTCATATTCCCAGAAACAGAACTTTAGAACAAATTCACCTTTCTTGTTGACACTATGTAAGATTTTATGGTCGACAGATGTTTTGCTGTCGAAAAGTTTGTCTCGAATATAGATAGCGAAATCGCTAGACATTTTCTAAAAGATAAAATTTTAATTTTTCTAAAAATATGTTAGAAAAAAAGTTTGCTGACATTGACAAGAAATTTGAGAATGTTTTAAACAAGAACAAGAGGAAGTTAGAAAATGCTCAGATAAAGCCTATACATGACAAGTTCTTATTTGCTCAGAATGGTATAACAGGTCTAATTGCACCACCTGGGTCGGGTAAGACTTTCACTTATCTTAAAATGGCTGCACAACAACAAGAACTAGATGAGAAGAACCCATTCTATGAGTTAGTTGTCATTTGTAGTACTTCTGGTCAATTTGACCAAACCGTCAATTCGTTCAAAGATATTATAAAGAAGTCTAAGTTAGTATGTATAAAAGACTCTGAGTTGTTAGATTGGATAAAGAAGTACCAAAGAAGAGTTTGAAGTACAATGCTATAAATGAGTATGTCAATTCGAAGTTTAAAGACCCAAATGAGGAAATGCAGAGAATATTAGA
This sequence comes from Trichomonas vaginalis G3, assembly GCF_026262505.1. Taxonomy (NCBI): domain Eukaryota; phylum Parabasalia; order Trichomonadida; family Trichomonadidae; genus Trichomonas; species Trichomonas vaginalis. Next base: position 6,968,300 of record NC_067207.1, on the reverse strand, counting down.
GAAGAAACACTTCAGAAACAAACAGAAAGAGATAGAATACATTTCGAAGAAATTGCAATCTTACGATTGGAAGACTTACCCTCATAGATGTCTTCTTATCTTAGATGACTTTGCTTCTCATCCTTTGTTAAAGAACAGAGAACAAGACATGTGTCGAATTCTCAAGAAGCTCAGACACTTTAACATTTCAGTTGTCATTTGTGTACAGACAGCAAGAGTTTAAGTAAGGATGTAAAGAGAATACTTACTGATATCATACTTTTCCCTGGATTGTCCGAAGACGATTTCATGGAACTTATGAAAGAGTCCATGGCAGGTAAGTTTGACAGACATGAACTATGGGAGAAGTACAAAGTCATACAAGACCCTCATACTTCTTTCAGAATTCATATCTACGCAAACAAAGTTCAAATTGTAAAAAGTCAAGCTTGAAAAATAAAGAGTTTTGGCGACCAGGGTTTTTTCACTACTCGCTGTTCTTCATGAAATTTCATACGGAATTCAATAAAAATAATGTTTATGTTAGAATGTTAGATCTAACATGTTTTCTAACATGTTTTCTAACATGGTCTAAAACATACAAAATTCATGAAATTTCATACGGAATTCAATAAAAATAATGTTTATGTTAGAATGTTAGATCTAACATGTTTTCTAACATGTTTTCTAACATAACTATTTACAAGCGTTTTACATGGTATATGTTGCGATGGTTCATGACTCTAAACAATTTCGTAGCTTCTATTTCTTCTGTCAGTACATCGAATGTTTTAACGATACCGAAAGTTTCTTTATACTTCTTCTTGACGTCAGATAGAAGGAAATCGTCAGCAGTTGGATAGTTTTTGTTCAGAAATGCTAACATGTTCATTTTATCTTCTGCTGGCTTTTCTGCTTCTTTCTTTAAGTCTGCATAGTCGTTTCTCATTCTTTCTATCTCTTTGACTGAGTAGTTATATTTCCTCATTGCTGCTTTACATTTAGAACATTGCGGGTTCATTTTTGCGTTATATTCTGAAACCTTACCTGCTAAAACAACTAAGGCGTCAATTGCTCTCTTCATCTCGAACATAGCGGGTCTTATTTGTTCGTTCCATACCTTACCTCTTCTATCTTTATCTCTTATTTCCCAAACACATTTTGCAACTAATGAAACAAAGTTGTCGTAGGTCTTAAATTCTTCGGATTTGTAAAGGTCAGAGATGTTCTTATATACCATGTCGCAATCTTTGTCCATAACCTTATGGTTGCAATGAAATCCTAGAAACTCATAGTTTACCTTTCGTATGAACTTCTTTATTTCTACTGAGTCAGTAACTTTAACTTCAATTTCGTCGAATTCAGGAATAGTGAGTTTTTGTTGTTGGATTTCAGGCAATTTGGGTAAATGGTCAATAATGTCCTGCATTTCATAAAGATACTGTTCATTTGTTTCATCTTTCGCACTACAGTCTAAATTACTTGTTAAAAGTTCTTGCTTTATCTTCTGGATTTTTGTTTCGAAAGTATATGAAGAAGGAATGAAGTTTTTCATCTCTACCAACATAGATGTTGGATTCATAACTAACGAGTTTGGTGCTGTAGTTGTTTGAACTGTTGTTGTGCCGATTGTTGAAATCATATTTTTTATACAAAATAAAAAAATATTTTTTTAAAAAAACCAACTTTATTTTTTATTTCGGGAAAACTCATGAAAATTCAAGAGTTTTAGACCATGTTAGAAAACGTGTTAGAAAACATGTTAGATCTAACATTCTAACATAAACATTATTTTTGCTGAAAAGTGTTATTTTTTCATGTCCGAAGACTCGAAGGTGCAACACTTCCAAAATACCGACGAACTCAGAAGAGCAGCATGGCAGTATCTTCTTGACAACTTCTTTGAGTTCTCCAGGCACACCTTGGAAAATGCTGAAGAACTCCGACACAGAGAATTTGGAGAAATTGCACTCCAATACTACCTTGACAAACAAAGGGTAAACAAAGGGTAAAATAAGACTAAAACTTAACGTTTAAAAAGTGACATTTTTATGAGCTCCGAGTCACCGAGAAAACTTGGTCAGATGTTAGCAGCTTACTTCCCTGAGGAGGATGGAAGCGTTACATACGTAAGGTTCAAAAACAACGAACCTGGAATTGCGTACCAAATTCGCAATTACATGACCATGGAAGAGTACGAAAGGTTTCTACAAGAGAAACCAGCTCTAAACAACTCAGAAAAGAAAGAATAAAAAGTTTAACTCGTAATTGTTTATTTTTTTACTTGTATGGGCAAGCTGCAAGAATGAAGTCGACTATCTCGGTCTTTGTCTTGACCAGTTGGACTGCTCTTGCGAGTACGTCTGTTTTACGGTCTCCAGCTGGTGTCTGACCTTCGTAATTGCGCATGTTCTTGAGAGCTCCAGTTGTAAATGGTTGTAGGATGAAGAGTCTCTCAGACTGCTTGAGGTAGTCTTCACGGTCACGAACCGAATCTGTGGTACGAGTCGAATCGGTCGATTTGAGGGAAGAGAGTGAGAGCCTGTCTTCTTCCATAGGGGCTGTGGCATACTCTTTGCGTAAACGGTTCAGACCTTCTTCGAACTCTTGGTCTCTCTTGGACTGAGATTGGAATTTGAATTGGGGTGGAGGGTTTGACATGAACATCCAAGGGTTAGGGAAGTAAGGCATGGGTTGAGGAGGGTAGTTTGGAAAGCCTTGTGGTGGGTAGTTTGAAAGAAAATGTGGTGGGTAGTAACCTTGAGGTGGAAATTGGTAGTAATTCGGAGGTCCTTGTTGGAAACTGAGGTTGCTGTGGGGAGCCTTTGTGGAGGTGGAACCTGTTGTGGTGCTGGAGCATGCTGTTCTTCTGGCTGTGGAACGGGTTCAGTAGGTGGGACGTCGGGACATTCGTTTGTGTCTTAACCGTCTTTGTTCTGAAACATAATAATATGTCTTGAAAAGTACAATATTGTCTTGAAAAAGTACAATATTGTCTTAAAAAGTAAGCAACATTGTCTTGAAAAAGTACAACATTGTCTGAAAAAGTACAACATTGTTCTGAAAAAGTACAACATTGTTCTGAAAAAGTACAACATTGTTCTGAAAAGTTCAAGACTTGTTCTGAAAAAGTACAGCCGTACTCAAATTTGAGAGACATAATTGTACTGAATTTATACAACATTGTTCTGAAAAAGTACAACATTGTCTTGAAAAAGTACAACATTGTCTTGAAAAAGTACAACATTGTCTTGAAAAAGTACAACATTGTCTTGAAAAAGTACAATATTGTACTGACTCAGTATGGAGCTTGACCCCTTAGACGAAGCAATTTATCTAATTGAGGTAAATGAAACCGTGAAGGAATATCTCAGCAAGTGCAAACCAAGCAAGTCCATTGGCTTCTGGTTGTCCAAGAATAGTGTCTTAAAGTTGGAAATTGAAACAGGTGTTGCAATTCAAGTTCCAGAAGGCACTGCATTCGATGATATTAAGGATGTGAAGAAAGAAGCCCTCTTGAAGTTCTTCATGAAACGTCCTTGGATACTACTTCCATATCGTGAGAGCCCAATTCCACGAATTACACAAATTCTCAGAGCACTACTTCACTACTCTGGACAGCCGTTCTTCATAACCTCAGAAGGCGACATCCAACCAATTCAGTAAACATCTCATTTTAACTTCACTTTTTTTATGTTTTTACTCACACTCGTACTCAACAGGTTTGTGTACAACTATTTCAACTGTGAACCTTGTATTGACCGGTCTTCCTGCAAATGCAAGTTCGGTCAATACACAATTTATGGTGGCAAGAAAGACAGTGGGGAATGTTATTCTGACATCTGTTGTTGCGCTCGAGAGAGAATTGAAATTCCAGACCCAACTCCAACAAGAACTCTCAAGTTGCCGAAGACTCATGTGAAGAAGAAGCCTTCTGGTAAGTTTCTTATAGCCATATACATGGCACGCTTTGAGTAAAAACATTTTTTTCATTTTTTGAATGAAGCAAGTTAAATTCGTCCCACACCAAACTCAATGGACCGATGAAGAGTTTCAAGCTATGGTTGAAGGTGTTGAGAACGACATAGACGGCGAACTTGAAGGAGCTCAAACCACAATTGCAACCAAAATTGCAGAAGTCAAGGAACAAATAGCTCCACTTAAAGCTACCAAAGCTACTCTTGACCTCATGGATACTTACCGTTTAGAAGTAAAGAGTGGAATAAGACAATTAAAATTAAAACTTCTAAACTACGAAGCTATACTCCAAAAGTTAGCAGAAATGAGAAGACTTTACCAGAGCTACTTACATGTAAGGGACTTACCTTCAAGCAGTCCGACCAAAGATGAATTTTCTGACATTGTCCCAATTTTGTCCGAAAGTCAGCTCAGATGTTTTGAACTGCTCCCAACATATCCAGAATATGAACGTTTGCCTGAACTCTTCCGCAATCTCAAAAAACGTTTTTTGGTTCTCATGTTCGAAACTTTTATCGGAAGAGACAACAAACGTTCAGAAGAAGAACAAGATATTATTTTAAACTTGTTGTATGACTTAACCGTCATAACAAGCTTTTTGAAGTAAAACCGTCATTCTCAAACCACTTCATTTTTTCGATGTCCGAACAAGCACCGAAGCCGAACACAATGGAAGATGTCCTTTCAATGTTGCCAGACAAGCGCCCAGTTCAAATTCAAATTTTGAATTTGAAAGCTCATCTGACAAACACCGTTAAGACTCTCCAAAGTAGTCTTATGGAAGAGATGAAGGGACTTAAAGGTGAGTTCCTCATGAACCAAGCTTCCAATGAGAAAGTCCTGAACGATTTGACGGAAACCTTGCGCATTTACGCGAGAGAGAACCGAGACCTTGCCAGACTCATCTACCGTTTCTTCGAAGAGATAGACGCCATCTGGAAGGTACTCGGAAAGGACAGAACCTCCAACACCGTACTTCGTGAACACAGAATTGCCGAAGGAATTGTCGAGGAAGAAGAGAAACACGAAGAAGAGGAAGAGGAAGAAGAGGAAGAAGAGAAACACGAAGAAGAGGAAGTTTGGGCAACCCTTGTTGCCGATGACACTTACGAAATTTCCCAACCCTACCCATACCAAATCCGCAACAAGGAGACCGGCAAGGTTCTTACCCCAGTTCTCAACAACTTGGGACACTTGAACCTTACCCTTCGGAATTACGGTTCAATCTCCATGGGCAAGCTTGTCGCAATTCAATGGGTTCCAAATCCAAACAAGAGGACGAAGGTCAGACACATTGACGGTGACAAGCTCAACAACCGTAAGGAGAACCTCGAGTGGTTCTAAGAGTAAAAAAATTTTATTTTAGGGGGAAACCCCGAGTAAATTTAAGTTTTTAGTTGCGTAAGCGGCTTAAATTAAGGATAATTTGGACAAGTAGTTCCTGACCTCTGAATTGGACTCTTTCGTCATCCCAGTTGCGTAGGAGGTCGTCCCAGAGGAGTTGGTAGAATTGCCATTCCAAGGACGATTTGTCCTCCCAGGCATTGAGGATGTACTGCTCGTAGAGTCTCATGACCTCTGCCTTGCACCAGACACCCTCTCCCTTGGAACGTAAGGCTTCTTCGAAGTGCTCGAATGCGATTGGCTGCGGGACCATCCGAAATGACACTTTTTGTCCGTTTGGTCAATGTTCGTGTCTCGTGCCATAGTCGACGAAAATACAGACAAACAGGTTATATATGAGTTTGAGACCAAGAATGGTGTAACTCGACCTGTCCGATTCAAATTCGAATAAAAATTTTTTATTTCATGCAATGTTTTATTTCTGTGCCGTCTTCAAGTATGCCCCAGTACTTACGCTTGGAGAGGACATGAACTTCGGTGAAAATTTTGTCCAATTTGAATTGACCCATCTTTTCACCGACCATTCCCATTTCAATGAGTTTGTTATAGCCTTCTTCGTTCGTCATGAGCGCATCGATGTTCTCATAGTAAACCTTCACTTTGGATTTAACTTCGGAGAAGAATTTGTTGTAGTTGTCAAGGACTGCCTTTGCGAACTGAGGGTAAGACCAATGTTCGACAATAGGTTTTACTGTGGTTACTAAGCCACCTTGACCTTGAGTAAATTCGTATTTCAAAACAAAAGGGGAGAACCTTTCAACAAAGTTGTCGACCTTCTCATAGTGTTTACTCTTCATCTTTTGAGGTTTCTTAATGGAATATCCCCATGTCGAATTCATAAGCAATTTGAGTGTCATTGCAAGTTTGGGGTTTGAAGCTTTCCTAATATCATACAGTTGTTGTATGACTTTTCCAACTGTATAGTTCCTTCCTGGGAACTCACCGTCTTCGTTTGGAATTCCAGTCGGGATATATTGGACGAACCTCATGTACGCAGCGTTAAGGTCGACATAGTATATCTTTTCATCTGAGTCGAACTTGTCGCAACCAATGGGTCCAGTTCGTGGAAATTCAAGTGAGTCTCTTATCTTCTGAGAAACTTCGCCTGCTATCTCATAAACATCGTCGAAGCAACCTGTTTCATATAAAACCTTCTGACCTAACTCAGATGCTCTCCAATACAATTTGACGTCAATTGGATGTCTCAATGGAAGTTTGTTTATAGCATCTTGAAGTTCTTGCAACCTCATTGGAAGTTCTTCTGGTTCAGGTTGGTATCCGAACAATCCAACTCCTTTTGGAACTGTGTACTTCTTTTGTGCTAGAACTTTGTCTGGAACAACTTTTGGTCTTGCTAACAATGAAAAGTTTGTTTCGTCTTTTGGTACAAAAGTTTCTGTCAGCTTGTCATCTGGAATTGGTTCCAACAAACCTTTCTCGAAAAGAATGTTTACAGCTCTGACAATGTTGCACTTGCCTTTTCCGAACAATGGGTTTGTAAGACTTTCGTTCAACATGAAGTGGTTGTGGACAATTACAATCTTCAACCATGGTAAGTCTTTGTCAACAACATAGTCGTCATGTGAAGAACCTTTAGCTGTAGGTATGTTGACTCGGATATTGACATTTGCCAACGGTGCAACTTTTGCCAATTGACCTCTGAGAATGTACCTTGTCTTCACACATGACTCAAGATACTTCATCTTCTCATCTGTAACAAGACCAGAGTTCCTGAGACATGTAAGAATACAAGGTTCATTGACAATTGTTTCAATTGAATTGTAAATTCCATACCTTGTCAAGTCAATGTCAGACTTATTTATGAACGGGAAGTATCCAGCATGTTGTCTGACTGCTTGAGGGTTAGGTTGGTACCATTCAAATTTTACACTTGCAATTCCTTCAATTGCATTCAAAATGTCTGAGTCGGAGTCAACCATTTGTTCTCTCTTTGTAGTCTTGAAAGCGTCAAGAAGCATTGCAGCTGTTGTGACATTGCCATGTGCAGTATATATGACCGTCCAAATCTGTTACGGTTAGTCTGAGATTGTATCCTTTCTTATTTCCGTCTTGTATGGCAGCAAGTACTCCCATGAAGCCTTCTTTGTTCTTTCCTTCGTCAAAGTTTACTGTAAAGGTTCGACCAGATGTAATTTGACTTCTAACTTCACGGTACTTTTCATATGCATATCTTGTTCTTTCCATGGGAGCATGTTTGTCTTCACCTTTTCCTTTTTTCCTTCTCAAAGGATGCAATTGTTCGTCGTGTTTCCAGTAGAATCTGGCAAAGCCGTCGTGTCCTTCAACTTGAGGTTCAGAAACATCGAAAGGCATGTCCATAAGACGTTCTTCTTCTAACCTCTCTAGTCTGTTTGGATAATTGGCGCGCGCTGTTTCCAAGTCCATTTCATAGCGAAGACCAGACAGTTTGTCATAGACTTTTATGGGTCTTCCCTTCCTATATTTAAAATTCTTCGAAACTTTCCAACCATATCTTTCTAACTCTGCTTTTATTCTAGCAGACTTTCTATCCATTCTATATGGGGGCATTTTTATAAAAAAAAAAAATGTTTTTTTTCTTTACTTTACGTAACCACCGGCTGCCATAAGTCTTTGACGCCAACCCATACCAGCTAATGAAGGTTGACTAACCTTTGGTTTTGGTTTATCTTCAGTTTTTGGCTTCCCTTCTTCTATCGGTTTTTCGTCACTTTTCGGTTCCTCTGACTTTACCTCACTTGCAGGTATGGTTGTGTCGTCAACATCTTCATAAATATCATATGCCATTTGTTTTTGTTTTCCTTTCAACTTTTTGTGTTTGTTGTAAAGTTTAGAATATTTCGACTCTAAGTCAATGAGATGTTCTATAATGAACTGTTGGTCAGTGAAGTAAACTTTTCCATCTGTTGTCTCGAAAGCTCCTTCAGACTTCAATATTTTATTTGTGAGAGTCTGTTTCTTTTTTGAGATACTAGCCGTTCCATTTCTATGAAAAGTGACTTTGTAGTTAGGGTTTGTATTTCCAGACCTGGCACTTTCTATTATTGAATTTTTCTCTTCATCTGTAAGTTCTTTGACAGGTTTTGACAATGGTTCTGAACTTTTTGTTTGTGGTGTCAAATCTACCGTTTCAACTTCTTCGGTCATTTCATCTCAGTAAAAAATTTTAGTTTGGTTTGTTTTCAACTGGTTGTTTAGGTTTTTTAAGTCGGTCTAAAACTTCTTGAGGTATAGGAAGAACTTGACAAACACGTGGTTGTGTAACTGCTGGAAGCCGACAAATCCATCTTGAGCCCATTTGTCTCAATGCTGTATTGTTCATTTCATCTCAGTAAAAAAATTTACATTCCCCACGTTTGAGGCGGTTGCGGTTGGTTGTTGTTTACCCACTGTTGTGCATGGTTATATCCTCTGTTAAAGAATCTTTCACCTTGGTCCATGTAGTGCCCTGCTTGGTTATAGTAGTCATTTGCTTTGTTATAGTAGTTTCCTGCTTGTCTTCCTACATTGTCCATCCATCCTTGAACTTTTCCTCTTGTTTCAGGATTTGGAATAAGATTTGCTGCATCTCGTGCTACATCCCAACCTTTCTGTACAGTTTGTATAATAGGTTGTGCTTTCTCTTTAAGTATACCTAATGTACTCAAAATCTTCCTTCCAATTCCAAATGCACCTCTGGCTATTGTTCCCACTGCGGGCAAAAATCTGGATGCAACTCCTGCTAATGCGCCAAATAAACCCATTTCTTATAGGGTAAAAAATGACGAATCCAAACAAGGACCCCTATGTTTCTAAGGCAACAAAGAAAGCACTCATGATAAAAATCTTTAGTTCAACACCAAATGCTTGGTTTATGGATATCTTGGAAAACATTCCGAGGTATAGAGAAGATGGACCACCATACTGGCTAATATTTGTCGGTCAAAACACAAGATACTGTGAAGCCATACCATTACAGTCCAAAAATATTTTAGATGTGAAAACTGCTTTGACAATATTTGTTGACAAATACCATCCAACAAAACTGACATCTGACTGTGAACGTTCTTTCAAATCAGACGATATTAAAAACTATCTGCGTTCAAAAAATGTAAACCAATATTTCATTGTCGACCAAAACCATTCTGCTCTTGGTGTCATTGACAGTTGTATAAAAATCTTAAGAGACTTAAATCAACCACAAGGTGGTGAGGTAGATGAAATGTCATATGACGACAAATATAGACACTTCTCCATGGCAAAGATGAGACAAGTTTTAAATATTTACAATAGCCGTAAACAAAAAGGTTTGGGAAACCACTCCCCGAAGAAATGAAAAACAACCCCGACTTAGAGAAAGACTATATATTTAATAGTTTAGTCAAAAGAGACAAACAAGAAAGAATGCCAGGCTTCAAACTTAAGAAAGGTGACAAAGTAAAAATAGAAATACCTAAACGCGACCCATATGAAAATACTATTGACTATGACAACAATGGGAACTCGACAGGTACTCGCATTCGTGTTCGTAAAAATAGAAGAAAGTATACAAGAGAATATTATGAAGTTTTAGGCAAACATGGCAAAATGTACACACTGCAAGCAGAAGATAAAACTACTATTGTCAGACCTCGTTTCAAACTTGTCAAAGTTCAAGGTGGTATACTTTCAAAGACAGTTCCTAACAAATATAAGACAACTCCTGACGAATATGCTAAAGAAGTTGAAAATGACGACTAAGCATTTCTATACCATGCGTAAACTGTCATGTAAGGTGGCATGTAGTCTTTACTCTGTCCCGTTGTTTGCGTATACCCTGAAACGCGATGTGTATGGCTTCCTCCTACCTCAGTGTTACTCCAGTAACAATTTATAGCAAACTTAACGTCCTCTTTAACATCATATCCTTTACCTTTTGTCATTCCTGACCAATCCCAAAATCTATGACTATGCAAACCTGCTTCAGATGTACTTAAATTTATGTAGTGACTGTGCGCAGGTAAATTTGCACCTGAAATCGTTTTACTTCCACCTGTTTCCTTTGAAGAGTTTGCACAATACAAAAACCTGTCGACTATTTGAGTCCAAGTTCCAAAACCAAGTACTACTTCTGGTCTGGTAGAGTTCATTGACGTATAAATAGAGCCTATAGGATATAGTGTTTGAAGTATTTCTGTCTTTAACGTTTGAAGCTCTGTTTTGTCAGCTTTTTTATCTAACTCATCGTTAACATATGTTTTGTCAGCTTTTTTATCTAACTCATCGTTAACATATGTTTTGTCAGCTTTTTTATCATATAAATCTTGAGCAGTGAATTTAACTTTGTTTTCATCCTCCATGACATAGACATTTCTACATTTAATGTCTTTCATCGTTGTTATGTCATCCTCCGATGTTAAACCTTGTGGAAAGTTAGGAGGTTTCCAATTTAATACATCCCCACCAGTTCCATCAGGTTCTTCAACCGTTCCTGCAATATTTTCTATACCAACAGTTGCGAAGAAATCGTGTGTATGTCCAACGTCACTTTTCCTGTTTAAGGTTTCTTGTAAGTTTGTAATATTTGCAATGGTATGTGTATGAGTCTTTTTAGAATATTCTTTGTCAGCTCTTGTCACTTCACTTGACATTTTATTGTCAACATATGTTTTATCTGCTAGTTCAGGATGAGTATGTTCTTTCGTTGCATATGTTGCATCTGCTCTGTCATGTTCTTCTTGAACTTTTTCAATGACATACTCTTTGTCAGCTTTGTTGTCAATATCTGCCTTCAAAAGAAGTTCATCTATAGGTTTCTCGTTTAAAGTTCTTTTTGTTGGATTTATACAAACAGTATGGTTCTTACTGTCTTGAAACAGAAACTCGTCTGTCATTGGGTTTATCGTCAGTTTTAAGTTTCCTTCTTTCAATGACTCAGATATCTTAGAATAGTTTGAAAAGTTTGTTGTGTTCTTATTTAGAGCTTGCATAATGAGTTGTCGGTTGTGTTGTATTTCTCTCATAGACGCTGTTTCTTTCGACATTTTTATTCTAGATAAAATATGCTTCCAATAGAAAAAGAAAATTCAAGAGTTGCTACAACTAAACCATTAGATGAACTTTTTACGAATGTCGGTCAAAAGTTTGAGACAGAGACCGTAAAGCATGAAGGCTATCGTTTTGACTACCCACTTAGATGGCTAAGAGACCCATCTGTCACAAAAGCTATTGGCTTTCGTAGAATGAAGTTTGTGTCTGTAGAAGATAAAAGTTTTCCATTTATTGTAAGGTTTCATATAGATTATATATCTGAAGGGAAACGAAAAATGTGGGAAGAAATTGAGCTAATACAAGTTGACCTTTCATCTTCTCTACAGACTGCGTTAAAAAATATAGAAGATAAAATAAATTCATGTTATGCAAAATATGCTGATGAATATGCAAATACCGAGAGCACACTTTATGTGAGAATTGTATATGACAAACAAAATTCACAAGTGTCATTTCAAATCTACGAAGACAATCCAAAGAAAGACGAACAAATATATACAGAATTCACTGCAATGTCATGGTATTATTTGCAAAGAATGTTAAATCAGAAAGTCGAACTTCCTTTAGCAAATATTTACAGTCGATATGCAAGAGATGAACCATATTTATTTAAAGATGTTTTCGACCCAGCTGCTATTATTGTTCATGCTTCATTTTCTGGCGCCCAAAACTCTTTCTTATGCTTGGCAAATGACTTTTACGAAAAACCTACAAAGTTATACGAACCACCAAGTGGAAGTATTTCAGACTTTCAAGTATGGTTTACTACAGATGGAAGAAAAAGAATAATTCCATTATACCATGCGTTTTACTTAGAACTTAGTTTCATATACAACTACTATCGAACGATAAAAATATAATTTTTTAATACGGTTGAGGTGTTGGATTTGGTTGCCAACTAGACTGTGGTGCAGGTTCAGGCTGTTGTATAACAGGAGCTTGTTCTTCTGGTTCAGGGTCTTTAGGTATAATACCAACAAACTGACCTACTCTTTTACCAATATTTTTGACTCCGTTCCAAATTCCTTTTCCGACAGATTTTATTCCATTCCATATACCTCTTCCAACATTTCGAAAGAAGTTTCCTATTCTTCCAAAGAAACCCATTTTACTATATGTAAAAATCTAATGTCCGCCTAGTCTCTTACGTTTCCTGTTGAGTTCCATAGCATTCTTTAACTGGAGCTCATACATTCTGTTTCTCCTCTGGTAGAAAACATATTCTGGGTCAACTCCTGTGTTCGCGTCATCTGCATAAAGTTGTTTATATCCCACTTCAGGGTTTGTATAAAACTCTTTCCATCTCATATTTGCATACCATGGTGGCAAACCTAACGCAGCGTCATTTGACATGGCAGTTTGCATTTGTACATCTGTTGGCACTTGACCATAGTTTGCCATTGCAGTTTGTATTCTAACTTCATTTGGAATATTCTCTGGGTTTGGTTGTCCAGGTTGCTGTGCATTCGCTAAGTTCTGTGCGTCCATTTAATATTAGATAAAAATATCTCTTACGAGTACATATACTGAACATTTGCAGGCATTGGTTCATCTTCATATTCTCTATATCTTTCTGCCACGTCAAATAAGTAAATGACACAATGGAAAAAACCTAAAACAAGTAGTCCTATTTCAAACCACATTTACTTACTAGTAAAATTTCTTTGTTATGACACTTTCTCCAGTTTATAGGACCTCTCTCATATTCTATCTTATCGTATCTAAACTCATAGTCATGTATGTCCTCTAACCATCTCATGACACTTTCCAAACCACTTTTATCGGATGTAAAGTAAAAGCATGGATGGTTATGTAAAACGTCTAAAGTTTCTAAAGAGTCTCTCAAAGTCCAGTCTACTTGGTATTGAAAATCCCATGTGTTATAGAACGGTGGGTCCACTATAAAGAAAACATTTTCCTTGTCTTTATATTTTTCATACAACTCTGTCCAATGACATCTCACAAACTCTATACCCTCAATATATTTTTCTATGTCCTCTTTGAAAACATTTGTATAGTTAAGATATAAAACTTTTGACATAAGTGTTTCAATGTCATGAACTCTTATAGCACCACTATATAATAGTCTAGCAGATATACTATCCCAGTCTATATATTCTGCTTTTTTCAAAACCTCTCTCACAATATTTTTCTTATCTAATGGTATACGTTCCATCTTACCTATAGGTATCTTTTTTTTAACGCTTTCAATATATTGTTTGTGTCTGGAATATGTTTGAGACGGTCCATATAGTTGTCGAAGTCATTGCATATAATCTTTGAGTCAGGAAATACAGTATGGCACAATGGGATATATAGAAACTTCCACCGAACAAATCTACAAATGTTAGACCATTCGGTAGTTTCTTAAGTTCTCTCAATAGAATATCTTTACATCTACTCTTATTTCCAAAGAAGGGTAACGGTGGTTTTGTAAAATTCATTTTATATACAATAAAAATGTTTTTTTCCTGAAAAGTGACAGAAAAGTGACAAAACATTTACGAAGAAATCTTGACAAATTCAAGAGGGTAGAAAAGAGGTTAGAAAAGAGGTTATATCTAACCTTCTACCCTAAAATATATTTTTATTGAATTCTGAGTAAAATTCTGAGTAAAATGACAGATGTTTATATGACCCTTACTTGTCCGGTTTATAGGACCTCTCTCATATTCTATCTTGTCGTAAATAAAACTCACAGTCATGTATGTCCTCAAAACTTCATTTATACTAAACATCTTCAGGGCTAGAAGGCACGAAGTGCCTGGAAGCCCCACTACCTTTTTTTTTTTTTTTTTTTTATGTTATACATGTGTAAAACCATTTCCACAATTTGATTAATGTTAAATTAAGTTCATAACTATGAAATGACACAATAACAATATATTTGGACAAACATCTCTTCAAAGGCGCATCAGATAAAGGTGATAGGCAAATGATTGAACGTCTTGTAAGAAATTACATATGAAAAAGAAATTTGGAATTAAATTATGTAACAACAAATAAAATGTAATCCATTTATTCTAGTAAAAATCGATATCTTTTCATCATTTACTGATTTGAAAAGTGCCAAAAATGTCTCCAAGTAAAAAACACAAAATTTTTAAAAAATGAGCACAGAAGTTGCTGAAAAAGTCGAAACTACAACAGAAGAAAACAAGCAACCAGAAGAAAAGAAGTTAACAAAGGCAGAAAGAAAGAAATTAAATCGTAAAACAAAGAAACAAAGGATGGAAGAAGCAGCAAATCGTGTTAAAGAACCGTACGTTAGAAACAAGTTCCTCATTGAATACGAAGCAAAGATGAAACAACATCTCAAAGAAATGGAAGAAGAAAAACGCAGAAAAGAACAAGAAGAGATGATTGCTCAAGCTGAAAAGGAAGCAGCAGAAAGAAAACTTGCAAAAGAGAAAGAACTTGCTGATAAAACACTTACTCGTGACGAAGAATCAGGTTTAACCTATAGAGAGATCGTTATTGAAGCAATTGGTGCAAGAATGCAAGAAGATGCACCATTAGTTAGCATGAATGCAATTCTCGCATACTTCTACGACTATTTCAAAGATGGAGATAATAAAAAATTCAAAAATCTCCTTAAATCTACTGTTAAGCAGTTAGTTAAGGAAGGAATCCTCAGAAGCAAGCGTGATTCTTATGGACTTGATCATAAACATCTGGATCTCAAACCAGAATTCTTACCAATTCGTGATTTAATCGTTCGTAACAAACCAGCCGAGACACCAAAGGATGCAACACCAGCTGAGACTAAACTAGCAACTGAGGAACCAGCAAAAGAAGAAACTAAGGAAGAAAAGACAGAAGATAAAAAAGAGGAATGAAATATGTAAAATAATCGAAAACCAATAAAATATTTATATAAAGAGCTATTATTTGAATTACATAACTATAGAATTTTTAACTATATTTGAAATATTAAATATCATCTCAAATTTATTAATGCTAAAACCCGATGATCTTATGAAAATGAGTACTACACAAGCAAACTTAGCTATTGTCTTCAAAAAAATCATGATATTATTAATATTATTTATTTTTTCAATTTTATTTCTAAACTTGAACAAAAACTATTAAACACTCAGGATGTTGTTGGGATGGAATTAATAATGATAGCCAGATGGCCGCTAATTAATATAACTACTCATGTAATTGCAACAAAGACTCTTAAAAAAGTGACAATACTGATTTCACAAAATGAGCAATCCGCCATCAACTTTTCTTCGAAACTATGGTCAACCTGACCAGGAAGCTCCTCCAATTGTAGACTATACGCCTCCAGATGAAGTCTACGCCGAAATCATAAAAGTTCAGAATCGCCTCAAAAATTTGGAAAAAATCATAGATCAAAACCAAGAAAAATCCAAAAAACTTGGTACAGAGTGCGTAAACATCATGGGTGCCGCCGAAATAATAACGTTTGACCTCTTTTTACTCGATTATATTTTCAATTATGGCATCAATGCTAATCCTTTTGTCACATTTGTCGAACAGTGCGATTCCGCTGCCACTAAAACCGAAGTTGAACAACTCGGTGGCCATATAAAATACGTCTACAGATCAATGGAAACAGCTGTTAGCAATATAATGAAAAACGAGATAGAAAGAATTGAGCCAAGGTCTGTCAGACCTCTTTCTCAATACGTTAAACTGAAAGAATTCATGATTGGCGATGAAATTCAAGGAAAACCAGTTACGACGAGATTACCAACAAATGTACCTCAAACACCAACACCTGCAATCAACATTCCTCCTGAATTCGATGAAAGAATCAGAAAAGAACTCGAAGCTGCAGAATTATCTCAAGAAATTTTACACTTACGAGGTGTTGTTGGCGCTCTTTCCCATAAATTGGCGGACATTGATAACATCCGTGCACAAATAAAGGCTCTAAAACCAAAGGTTTCTGATACAAAAACGTTTTCAATTCAAGATTGCCCTCCAGAGTCAATTCTCAACTCTCCTTTCTACAAAGTTGTTGAGCAGAAGTACCATTTCCTCAACATGATTGCAGAAAGCCTTAGAAAACAGACTGCTTTGATTAAAAGTGTCAATGAAGAGCTCGAGAACAGCCAAAACATCTTCCAAAAGATCAAAGTCACCAGTATTAAGATGTACGATAACTTCAGCTATTCAAAAGAAAAATTTGTGAAAAGAATCGACAAATTACAGAACGAAATACTCAATCTCGAGCAGAAATACACTCCTTACATTGAAGCAATCTTCCCCAAGAATGTTTCAGCCAGATTCCAATCGATGGAAGAAGATAATTCAAAAGAATGGGATGAAATCGCCGAATTACTCGACCAAAAGCTAAGTGCAACGACGGAGGGCACATCAGAGAACATAGATCTCTCAAGTGCTGCCGTCATGCTCCCTCAACTTCGCGACATGCGAGATGAAATTTTCCAAAACTGCGTAAAGGCCACAGAGAAAGCCCGTACGTGGTTCTATTCACAACAAGCCAATTTCAGCGCTATTGCAGATAGTACGAAAGCAACAGTTCAAATCGAAGAACTTCAAAATGAATATCGCGAATTACAGAAACTCCAACAGATTTACTTACATTT
Organism: Trichomonas vaginalis G3; assembly: GCF_026262505.1. Taxonomy (NCBI): domain Eukaryota; phylum Parabasalia; order Trichomonadida; family Trichomonadidae; genus Trichomonas; species Trichomonas vaginalis. The sequence continues at coordinate 6,951,345 of NC_067207.1, read as the reverse complement.
CGGCGATTCATACCGTTCCTTATCCATCGAAAAGATATGCCAGAACATCATACAAGCCAACCAGCAGCTAATAATTCTCGCGACAAGCTCATTAGACATTCCGGCCGATACTATACAGATTCCGCCTGCGGAAGACGTGGAAGCTGAGTACGCTCAGCTCTGCGCCGAAGAGGCAGCCCTGGACGAGGAAATCGCGAAAATCGATAGCCAAGTCAGGGAAGCGGAAGAGAGGAGGTTCGTCATTGCCAAAGAGAGAGACATGTTCAAGGACATGTTCACTGCGAGAATGGATAGATTCGACGAAAGAGAATACGAGAATGCAAAGAAAATACTCGATTGTCCAGTTTGCAAAGAAGCGAAAAGGAACGTTTACTTGTCGCCGTGCATGCACGCGGTCTGTAGCGACTGCTTGCAGAAATCTGGCGAAGTATGTCCTGTTTGCGGTCACCAGGTCAAAGAAACTCATCCACTTTACTTCCAGATTTGATTTACTTTATATTTAATAAATTCTGTTTATTTTAATAAAAAAAAATACAATTTTATATAAAAATATAACTTTATTTTTATGGTCAAATGAGTGATTTTCAAGTACTTATACTCATATTGACTTGGCCAAAGCACAGTCATTCAAAGATAAAACATAATTTTCAAGATTTTATATCATTCTATTTTATTGGATATCTTATATAATCAAAAGGCGAAACATATATTATTTCTTAAAAGATATATGAGATCTTCTCCTACTTCACTATATTAGTCTGATATTCGGAAATTTTTATTTTGATTTGGCTATTATTTATATTTTGCTTAATAAAATAGACAAATTTTAGATCATGCTAATAAATTCAATATATATGAAGCAATGCTAAGTAAATAATTTTGAGATGATCCTAAAATTCCTTATAACTCATGCATCTATCACTTTAAACAAGTCTTTAGTTTAAAGGATATCTCGACAGAAACTCAATAGACCACTTGAATGTGAAATTGAGATTTGATTTTTCTCATAATTTTATTAAAAATTGATCCAGAATAAATACATATATCCATTTTATAAATCAAGGGGTAAAATGAACATTTTATTTTGATGAATTATGGCTGAGGTGCTTCTTCGACCTCAGCATTTTCTTCTTCACCATCTTCATCATCCTCTTCTTCGTCATCATCATCTTCTCCTTTATGATGATGGTGGTGATGGTGATGATTATGTTTCTTCTTGTAAAGAACAAAGCAAACGATGAATACGACAAGAAGGCATCCAACGATGACAAAGACCATCCAAACTCTGAGAGGACCAACTTTCTTCATGAAGAATCCTTCTGTTTGGTTTGTGGGCTGGCCATCGGTCTGTGCAGTGACATTTTCTGTTGATGCGTGATTTCCATCATTGTTTCCTGTGCTTCCTGTGTTTCCATTATTGTTTCCATTGGAATTTGTGTTACCATCTGGATTGTATGCAACAATGGCCTTGATCTTTTCTGTTGCATATAAAATCATTTCGTAAGGCTTCTTTGAAGTAATCATATACTTCTGGATTGAAACTTTGCCACCCTGCATAGCTGAGTTATCAACATAGCAGTTATTAATGATAACATCAGCCGTTCTTGAATAAATAAGTGGGATGTTAGTGTACTTGTTTCCATAGAAGATAGTGTCCTTTATAGAAATCGGGTTTGATTTCTCACAGACGATTACACCCCATCCATCAATTTGATTGCCAACAAAGTTGCAATGGTTGATGGTAGTGTCTCCTGCAGTGGAAGCGTTGTAAACGACACCACATGAGGAACGGCATTCTTCGAAATTGCACCAATTTACAACTGGTGATGTACTGGAATGATCAAAAATGACATTACCATAAGCATACATTTGGCCTGCCTGATCAGCGTAGTTTCCGGAAACGTTTAAGTTCTCAAGGTATCTTGGGGTCTGCTCTAATCTTAAGTTTCTTGCTCCACCCTTGTTATCGATGAAAGAAGACATGGTTAGGTTGAAATCACCAGTAGTTGCTATTCTTCCCATAACTCCTTGTGCTCCACTACCGGCAAACCCAAATTTTAGCTAAAAGTGACAGGGGAAAAAAACGTTTAGTATTAAAAAAAAAGACCGATGAGAGCTTCGTTCGAAATATAGAGGGAACTGAGAATGCGCAACCATTCTCAGGGAATATTGGATGCTATTCCCGTTCCCTCTGTATGGAAAATTGAGGTTTTCAAAGGGAGTTAAAATAATATCAAATTTATACTAATTTACTTCAAAATACAAAAGTATTTGACAGCTAAAATTAGTTACTTTAGCAAGCCTATCAATACCCTTTTACGATTATTGCTACTTTTTCGAAATAAAAGTAAAAACAAATTTATACTAATTTACTTCAAAATACAAAAGTATTTGACAGCTAAAATTAGTTACTTTAGCAAGCCTATCAATACCCTTTTACGATTATTGCTACTTTTTCGAAATAAAATAAATTTATTATCAAAAACCTTTTTTTTCTTAGTAAAAATAAACGAAATTTTTTACCTTATGAACTTTTGATGGAAATATGCAAATTTAAAATAATAAAGAAAGCCGCGAGCGAAGCGATCGGCTTAGTTCGAAGATTTTGATTCAAATCTTTGCTGATCTGTAATTCGCGGAAGCCGCGAGCGAATCGAGCGGCTTAGGTCTAAGATTTTGATTCAAATCTTTGCTTATATTCCTTAAATTCTTTATGAAACTCGCAACAGTTCCATAAAAAATTTTAAATTCTCAACTGTCGAAATTACCGATCGGTAATCACACCCTTCACGGGTGTGTCACTTTTAGCTAAAATTACCCCTACTCCTCCACTACCTGGCTTATTTCTGGCATCGGCAACTTTATCAAATTTGAGGAAGAACTTTCCTTCAAAAGCAAATGGACCATTTGTTTGTGCGCTGCATTCAACGAACATAGTTGTAATGACTTCAATTTTATTTCCTAATCCGCCATCTATCCATACTGGAGCATATGCGGACCATCCACCAAGGTTTGCAAAGACGCAATCAACAATTAACAAATTCTCTTTTAGGGTATCCCATAATTTTGATTCGCTATATTTGCCCGTAACAGTCTTACTATAGACGCTCTGAATGAACAAAGAAATCATTTTGACGATATCAAAAATGAACTTTCTTAAGATAAGTATGATGTACTTTTGCATCATAGTTCAGAATTAGTAAACCCTAGATTTTGTTTAAAACGAAGCAAACATACGAAAACAAAATCGTTCTTTTATAATTTTGAGAAAAATATTTTTAACTTTTGATAACATTTTCGCAGAATAAAATTGAATTGAATACACAATTGATTTATATGTGTTGCCATTTATTTATCAGTAATTTTGATGCACATCTCATGTTAACTATAACATATCTATAGTACCTCGTAAAATTCTGAATATGGCTTATGATTTGAATTTGCGTCATTGTTCAAACAGTAGACTAGTCAATGCCATGCATAATTATTCATAAAATTAATATGCTATAATATACACATTAGTATTTGACCTTTAAATATATGATTATCGATTTTTTTGACCCACAAAATATTCAATTTTCATCAATTTTGGTTAATTAAGAATAACTAAGTCAATTTTTAAAATTAAATAATATATCAGACATATTTTATACTTCGTTAGGCCATTTTGAACATTTCTATCAGAAAAAAAATTATTCGTCAAGTCAAAATTTGATTTTTTAAGGTCAACTTTAGTATAATTTTATTATAAATGTTTTAGGTTGATAGACATTCTCATGTGATAAAGATTTTTTTAATTGGAATAATAAAATCTGTTCAACATCCATAACCTATCTAAAATTCATATTCACCTCCAGTCTATCCATTTAAGGAATTATATTTTTATCTCCTTAATCATTCAAAAACAAGTAAGCGATATTTTTGCGATATTTATGTTCCAAGTTCATTTATTTAAAAATATGAACTTTAAATATACATTTCATTTCAAATTGAAATATAATTCAATATGTAAACATTCATAAGCATTATTCAATCAATATAATTTTTGGTTCAATTATGTTTTTTTCATAAAATATTATTATAAACACACTATTTGCAACAAATAGAACACATTCATAATTCAAATCGAGTAATTTAATGATTTTGATTTTTTATTTTATCGTAAAATGGGTAATATTAGACTTATTCCCTTCTTGATAACTGTTTTACAGTTAAGCTATTATAATTTTCTTTGGATAAATTATCATTGTTAACATTTCACCGTTAAAAAAGTAAATTTGAAATGATTGTAATCTCTCAATTTTTGTGAAAAACTATAGTTTTAAAATTATAATCCATATAGCCAATACAGCAACATTTCATTAAGAAATTCTTCTCAATTTTAAAACCATCATGGATTTGAGGAGCAGTTGAGAAAAAATTGAATGTGTCAGATTAGCCAACCCCTTTCAAAAAAATTGAAGGAATTTGCAATAAAAATGGATGTTCATTTTCCCTAATATATGTTCGCTTTTACAAACTCAAAAAATCTCGTACATCACAGATTTACAAAGAGTGATGATGCCAAACTTAAGGAACTTGTCCGAGAATACGGCGAAAATAACTGGAAAACCATTGCCAGTAAAATGGAAGGTCGAAATAAGAGCCAATGCCGTGATAGATGGTTCAGATATTTATCTCCACATGTTAACCATGGCGATTGGACAGAGGAAGAGGAAAAATTATTAATGAATTTAGTTCCATTATTATATCCAAGATGGAGAAAGATCTCAAACTATTTTAACGGAAGAAATGATATACAGATCAAAAACAGATACAAAATGATCAAAAACAGAATTTCCCGAGAGAACCAGAATAATTCTGTTGATACAAAATCCGATCAATGCTCTCCTTCTGAAGTTCAGCCTAATATTCCCCAGCCAATTTCAGTCCAAGATGTTGATGTTAACGAATACAGAAATGAACATGAATGATGACATTGACGATTTTAGCATATTTTGTTCTTTTGAATAATTATTAAATTGTTTGTTTGTTATCATTTATAACTTTTTTTTTGTTTCGAAAAATGATAACAAAGCAGGAATAAAGAACACAACATATCTAATTTAAATTTCTTTTTTAAATCAGTATTATCCCTAGATAACACTATTAAACCTAATATTCATTAGTCATTCAATGTAAATGTAACTAAAATTTGTATTAAATACTCCTAATAAGCTTTTATGAAGTTCTTTCCTCGTCAAAAGGAACTCACTCCCGACCTAAATATATTAAATTCTTCTTAATCATTGCTGAAAACTTTTACTCAATACAATTTAAGAATTATAGCGCGCATCGAATATGAAATATGGTTATTAACCATGAAATCGATTGCCCCAAGGTTTGAAGAATGATCTCAAAATTAAGGGTTCCATACGACCACTTATCTACAGTCAATTTTTTTTTGTCAATTCATTTCCAGTGGATGAAATTGTTATTAAGACCAAAACTTTAAAGAATTAAAACATTATAATAAGGGTTTCGTTTTGCGAAAAAAACGTACAATACGCAATTTCGCTAAAAAAACATTTAGCTAGCAATTTCGACCTTTGACTCCACTCAAGACGTCACTTTTTTAATTTTGCGGTATCATATTTTTGGAAAATCTTTATGAATATTATATAAAAAGTCTCTTTAATATCTATATTTCATATTTTTATCGATTTTTAAAGTTTTTGCGAAAAGTATTCAATTATTTTTTGCTATTTGGTCGGGTAAATGTCAGATTTGCGACATTTTCTGATATGATATTCAGATTCTACGTTGATAATAATGCTTATAGAACCCTCTTGCTATTGTGTCAAAATTGCGAAACCGATAGCAAAAATATCTCGCAATATCAAAATTGAGATATTGAGTGAATTATGCATTATAGAGATTAAAAATCTGATTTGTGAAAACATCTCATCAGTTTCTAGCTAATTCAAAAATCTTTACTATCTTATTCGATTAAAATGAAAAGGGAATAGTTTCATTATGCTTTAAATGACAGCCTTATAATATAATCATAGTTTTCGCTCAATATGCAGCATTTTTTTTTCGAAATCTATGGTCAATATCCTAAATACTGATTGCTTTGCATTCATATCTCTTACATTTTCTATACCCACATCAGTATTCATTGCTATTCCTATCTTTTTCATTTTTGTTTGTTTCTCATAATTTCTCAAAAAACATGATAACTTGATATTTGTAAATATCATACTTTATAACGTAAATAAGAACTTGACCTATTAAGAAAAGCAGTAATGAAAAGAAAATCTGAAATTCATAAAAATTACAAGTTTCTGATGACAATTAGCTTAATTAAACCAGGTACAAGATTATATAATTGTATTTTCTATCCAATTATCCATATAATATCTTATCCAGAAAAAATAACTTGATCAATACCAAATGATTTTTTAACTAGTAAATAAAGTATTTTCTTTACACACACATTGTATATCATAGTTTTTTTTTTTTGGTTTCGCAAAACATCCAAAAACAAATATGCTATAAAAGTGACAATTTTAGCAAAACGAAACCCTTATTTATAACAATAAGAAAACATAAGGTAATGCGTATTGATATTCCAATATTGAGACTTCAATAAAAAATGAAGATGAAATTCGTTTCAAATTTATTATTAGCAGCAAATCAATTGATATTTAATAACAATATATACATACTTGGCAATAATGATGTCACTTTGGGGATACATAATAAATTACATTATTTCAAATACATCTTAAAATTAAAGCATTTTGCAAAATAATTGTTTTTTAAAAGATTGAATATACATTTTAGTCTTTAGCATTATATTAGTATATATTTCATCCATAATTTTTGTAGATTTAAGTCTGGGTAAAAAATTATTTGTTGATCTCAAAATTTGAAACGCATTCAAAATATAAATCTAATTATCTCCCAGTTAATTAGCATCAATAATTGGCAATCTACAAAGAGAGTTGATTATCAAGATATAAAAATTAGATCATTTTCAAAGGACTAATCCACAATTTTGATAAACTTTCTCAATTTGCGATTGGCAGCCTATTCAATTTTTACCCATTCATCAGAAATGTTGTAGACACAAATTAAAATCGAGTGACATTTATACAATGTGTTATAAAGTAAAAAAACAAATGTTGAAATTAAATTGACCTGTTTTCATATAAATTTATTAATTTTTCATTTCATTTTCATGTCTGCCACTCAAGGAATCAGTGTTGTTGAAACATTCAAAGCAAGACATTCAATTCGAACTTATAACGGAAGGTTTGCTCAAGAACATATGACAATTGTCCGCACAATTGTTGATGAGTCGAATAAATTGAAAACTCCATTTGGAACAACAGCAGAAATAGCTGTTACTGAACCAGGAATTAGTAAGTTTGGTCTTGTTTCCGGTGAAGGAGGTTGGATAGTTCTCAAAGTTCCAGAAAACATTGATCAAAAATCTCCAGAATACAAAAAATTCTTGCTTGATTCAGCATTCAAAGGATGCATTGCAGCGATGAAATTGGTACAAAATGGAATTGCAACTAACTGGGTAGGAGGAACATTCGACTCAAAGACCGTCGATGCCAGATTCCCAGGATTTAAGATTGCATGTACAATAGGATTCGGTATTGATTCTGAGAAAAAGAAATTCGCTGACTATGCAGCAAAATGGTTCATGAAAGGAGATAGACTTCCTTATAAAACTCTTTTCTATGATGAGGTTGCTAAGAAGATGATTGAAAAGCTTCCTGAAGGTAAATTAGGAGAAGTTTTAGAATGCGTTAAATGGCTCCCTTCTGCTTTAAGCAAGCAACCATGGAGATTATCATTTAATGCACAAGATAACAAATTCAAGATTTTTGATTCTCAAAATCTTGATGGGTTTAGTCCTTTGGATATTGGCATTATGATTGGAGGCTTCTATTTCTATTCTGAAGGTAAATGCATAATTGATGTTAATAAATTAGATGAAACTTTTCCAAAAGGCGGACAGTACATCTGTTCAATTAAGTTATAAAGTTTATAAATTAATCTTTATGATTTAAATAAATAATTTCAAGAAATACAAATGTCTTTCTAATGATGAGAGAAATCCTGATAATACCAGAGTAATTTGATGCTATTGTGTTTCACCGAAGAGACAACAACAGATGTCCACCGCCTCTACCATCTCGAGAAGAGGAGGACAGACTCCTCTTCCCAGCCATCAACCTAAACGACGCTGTTACAAAGTCCAAGTTCGATAACATCTACGGCTGCCGCCACTCCCTTATCGATGGTATCAACCGTGCTTCCAATGTCATGATCGGCGGCAAGACAGCTCTCGTCATTGGTTACGGCGATGTCGGCAAGGGCTGTGCTCAATCCCTCCGTGGTCAAATCGCTCGCGTTTTCATCACAGAAGTCGACCCAATATGCGCTCTCCAGGCTGCTATGGAAGACTACCAGGTCCGCCGCATCGAGGAAGTCGTCAAGGATGTAGATATCTTCGTTACATGCACAGGAAACTGAATTCAGGATCACAAAATGATACTATTTTTATATAATCCTGATGTTGATGATCTTAGGCCATTCAAGTTCTAATGGGTATGTAATAGAATTTTTAGATAAAGTTCTCGTTGCGATTCCAATTCAATTTTGAGAGATTTTGCAAGGGATATTATACATATTTGACATCAATACAGAACTAAGGACGACAATATAAGTTTATTGATGAATATAGTATTGTTTTCGACTTTACTATTGACACTGTGTCATTTGATATCTAAGGACGTAATTAAAATTCGTAACTGATATCCAAAATCTTTGTGGTTATTATTTTCCATATGTATAACATAGCACCCGTTTAATAATAAAAATTTTATGTCTGATCAAGATCTTCACCCAAATAAATACAGTGAATTGCGAAGTATCTAATAATATTACATCGATTTGTGTAATGCATTGTATCAGCTGAAAACGGAAAATGAAGAAGATTTAATCTCAATTTACAAAATGATCAAAACAGAATTGATTGATTCAAATAAACATCCTCCCCAAATAATTATGAGAGACATTTTGAATATTATTCCGTATAATAATCGCTATAAAAAGTCATATTTATTTCTTGCCAAACTCATATATGATGAATATGATGTTAAAGAAGTCAGAGATATTAATGATTGTACGTACATAATGTTTTATAAAGAATATGATATTAAATTAAGCAATATTTATGATTTGGACAAATTTATATTAGAAAATTTAGAAATTCATACAGAAAATACAATTCACAGAGCAATTATGTATAACGACAAAGAAAGGTTCATCTATTTCATCGAAAGAGAAGGATTTGATAAAAATCAAAAACTTCGGAGCAGTTTTTATCCATATTCTAATAAAGCATATTCATTACTTGAATTGGGCTGCTACCACGGTGCAGTTGATTGTTTCAAGTTGTTAATAACAAAATTTGACTCAAAAATAACTCAAACATGTCTAGAATTATTATTTTTAGGAGGAAATCAAGAGATCATGAGTGAGTGTTTGAAATATCAACAACCAAATAAAAAATGCATGGAATATGCAATCATTTCACACAACATTGATTTTGTTACATTCCTGATGAACGAATACAATATAAAGATCGATTTAGAATATTGCGGAAGATTTAATAATCTTGAATCATTTTTAGTTTATTTCAATCAAACAAATGATTTTAACAAATGCTTTATTTATTCAATGATATTTGGCTTATTATCTCTTTATGAATATTTTATTTCACATGGTGCAAATATCAATGAAAAAGATAAATATGGAGAAACCGCTCTTCATTTTGCTGCAATTTATAATAGTAAAGACACAGTCGAGATTCTTATTTCACATGGTGCAAATATCAATGAAAAAGATGATAATTAGAAAACAGCTCTTCATGTTGCAGCAGAAAATAATAGTAAAGACACAGCCGAGATTCTTATTTCACATGGTGCAAATATCAATGAAAAAGATGATAATTGGGAAACAGCTCTTCATGTTGCAGCAGAATATAATAGTAAAGACACAGCCGAGATTCTTATTTCACATGGTGCAAATATCAATGAAAGAGACAAATATGGAAAAACCGCTCTTCATTTTGCAGCATCTAACAATAATAAAGAAACAGCTGAACTTCTTATTTCACATGGTATAAATATCAATGAAAAAAATAATTTAGGGCAAACCGCTCTACATACTGCAGCAATACATAATAGAAAAGAAACAGCTGAACTTCTTATTTCACATGGTGCAAATATCAATGAAAAAGATAAAGATGAGGAAACTGCTCTTCATATAGCTGCAAAATTTAATAGTAAAGAAACGGCCGAACTTCTTATTTCACATGGTGCAAATATCAATGAAAAAGATAAAAATGGAGCAACTGCCCTTCATATCGCAGAATCTAACAATAGTAAAGAAATATCCGAACTTATTTTACATGGTGCAAATATCAATGAAAAAGATGATTGGGAAAACAGCTCTTGCGAATGATTTTTTTTACAAACAAACTCCCAATCATCTTTAATTTCTTTAATTTTTTTATAACTTTTCTTTAATTTTTAATGAGAGTTAAAATAAATGCACCAAATTTTGACACATGTTTGACGATTTTTCCCATTCTCCAAGATAAATCTGGAGTGATTAAGTTGAATTTTGTTATTCTATTAAGAATTTTGATTTTTGAGGAATTTATGTCACCATAAAAGATATTTCCCAAAAATATATGGTTGTTGGAGCTCAAAAACCTCAGCAATACAAAATTGTTTTTAAATTTTATATAATTATTACATTAACAACAAATCAAATAAACATGTATGTTTACTTATTAACAATAACAATAATATACAAAAAATAAAAATCATTCATGATAATTATTTGCGAATTCTTCATCACTTGAATCCCAACCAAAGTCAGAAGACAAATTATCAGTTCTAGAGTCCTCTTCAGCTATCATCTGGCAGTCTTTTACAGATCTAAGTGGAACTCCGTGTTCAAAGAAGAGTTTTGCGCATTTCTCGTTCTTGTTCCATGTAGCGTTGATATAAGGGGTCATTCCTATAAGGTCGCGAGAGTTTACATTGGCACCGTGGTCCAACAAAATTTTACAAATTTGGTACCTTCCAGTTCCAGCGGCCAAATTCAAGGGCGTCTTGCCGTCGGAGTCACAAGGATCAATAAGAGCTCCTTTTTCAAGCAGTAGTTTCACTGTATCAATCATATTATGAGCAGCAGCAATATGTAAGCAGGAAACTCTTTCTTGTGGGACAACATTAGGGTCGGCACCTCGTTCTAGCAAGTAGTTAGCGATGTCCGAGTCAATTCGCCCGATCGCATTCCATAATGGCGAATAATGGTTATTATCCATGGTATTTATCTCGGCGCCATGCTCTACAAGATATTTTATGACTCGAAAATCGGCATCGGAAACTGCATTTTGTAAAGGTGTCACGTTTTCACTTCCTCTGCAATTTATGTTGACTCCTCTGTCAAGTAACCATTGGATCATGGATGTACCGCATCTCTGGGCCACGTGTAACAGGAGTTCTTCCCCGAAAATGGCCTTTTTTTCGTTGATCGGATCAGATAACTTCACATTACACAAATCAAGGATATAATCTATCATTCTGAACTCATTGTAACCTGCTGCTTGGTTTACGAGGTCGAAAACAACACTGGTACGGTCGATTGGGAAATTTTGTAAAATCCAGAAGCAGATTTGATAATTTCCGACACTGATTGCATGCATGAATGGGCCAGCCTCGGAGTATGGATCAGTGATGGCCGGATTGAACGAACAAATCCAGTCAAATAATCTTATATCTTGAACTGAAGCAGATACGTTCAAATGGACTAAGGGATCGAAGTTAGAACCTTTACTATATACCAATTGCACAACATCGAAGTTTCCAGAGAGAATAGAAAATTCAAATGTATGAGATGTTGGAACAAATCCAAGACTGAATAGGTAATTAAGGCATTTCAATGCTCCATGATAAGCTGCAATGTCTAAAATTGTTTCTGTTGGAGAGTCGAAGCCTTGAAATGAAGTTACTGGAAATGTACAGGTTTGGAGATTAGATATACCCGAAACAGACTTAATAAAGTTATCTACATCATCAAAAACAATATAATATCCTGGAGAATCTTTTACATAACCGTATTCTGTGATATTATAAATTGAGTCAAAATCTTTTTTGTAAATATAGTCTGAAACTTGCTTTAATGAGTATCCGCATTGCTTTTGTAATAGATAATTTGCGCCTAACTGTTCAATAAAAAAAGTTAATGTTATTTCTGGGTCTTTAAGGAAATATATTTGCTCTTTTGGAAGAACTCCAGCTTTATATAAAAGTCTGTGGATTCGTGGTGTCGGTAAATCGAAAAAAACTTCAAAAATTGAATTATCTACTGTTTGACCATACAAAACTATGAAATCTACTATTTCTTTTCGATATTTTATGAACATTTCATACGAGTTTACCATTTCATTTGCAATAATCATGGCATTTTGTTTGTGAAATGTTTCAACTGTTTTTTCAACTAATTCTGGAATATGATCCGGTATTAATTTTGGAATTAATGCTCTATAATCTAGGATCTCCTTAAATTGAGGAGGAATAATTACATCGTCCAGCTTCACTTTCCACTTAGACGAATTCATTATTAAAAGTGACAACAATAAAAGTGACTTCAATCGAAAAGTGACAAATGAATTTTGCTCGCGTATTCTATCCATCGAAAATATACCATAATGATATAAAAATTCTATATTTTCAAAATGGTATGACAATGAGTGAATTTGAAGAAAATTGATCAAAATTTTTGCATCAAATCACAATATTCTTTGATGTAACCATCATAGGAGTCACTTTTATATATTGTTTTTTATCAACTTCTAAAATTACATCTGTTTTGAAATTGAAAATTTTGAAAATTTGGTAAAAAAACTTCTAGCGCTTATGCATTTCATTGACAAATGATGTAGATATTATATGTCGTTTACAAATTAACGTATTGCATGTAAAGATTAAATTGAAAGTTCCTATTGAAAAACTTCATAAACCAATACTACAAGACATACATTTTCCATGTGTGCCATTATATTCCCTATTTGAAGACTTTTTCCGTGTAAAATTTCTAACGGAAAATTTGAGAGAAAAATGCATCAAATTTGTGAACAACAGTTTTCATTTTTTCGTTTGCTTCTAATGTACACGGGAACACACGGAATGGCTTGTATGCTAACCATCCTCTGCCTATTTACAGGACACTGCAGTTGTCAGGCCAATAAGACCATCTCATCCTTAACACTCAAGTCAGTTAACTCAAATTCTCCATACTTTACTTTTTCGAACAAATTTACCAAGAGTAAAGTGTCCTTTGAGAAGCTTTCCATATCCAAACTCACTTCCACATTTGCTTTTTCAGCAATTCCATTAACCTTCAAGGAATCACATTTCTCCAAGTGCCTCTCTCCAATTTTGAAGATGAATTCTCAGAGTATTTCAAATACAGAGATAACATCAAGTTCTGAATCCACTGAATCCATTACATTTACAAGCTGCACTTTCAATATGAACAGTGAGTATGCAGTAAGTGGTGATCCAGATTTCAGTATTACCTTCCTTAAATGCACTTTCAAGGGCCATTATAATTTCCTCTCATATTATTTTGGAGCAATTTATGTAAATGACTCAGCAATGAATGATGTTACATTTGGAATCAGTTTTTCTTCCACTGAAAATGTTGAAGGTAATTATTTTAGGAATAATATCACTAATACAAAAACTGACTCTAACTATGGACTTTTCGCCTTGGCAAACACACAACCTTCAACAGTTATATATAATGTATTTGATCAGGTTGAATCAAAATACATTTTTTCAGCTTATGAGAATTTAAATGTCTATGCAACCACGATTTTGAACACAAAGATCTATAGCCATGATATTTTAGCTCAGTTTTCCTTAGATGTTGCAGATTCAATGTTCTTGTCGGAGCTCCAAAATCAAGATTCTTTCCACATTGAAGCCAAAACATTGAGAGTTCGTAATTGCTGCTTCTCAGGAGGAGAAGAGTCCTGGTTCACAGCAAGAAATCTCATTTATAACTTAACAAATGTTCCAAGCAATCAATGCGACCAAGCAGTTTTAATAAGAGACTTCCCATATAAGGTTCACAAATCAAACGAAGTTATTTTTAAGATGCTCATTAGATATACCAACTATTAAGTATTTTATTTTTTACTTTCCAAATTTGCAAATTAAAAATTAAACTTTTTTAATAGGTTTACTACGAATTTCAATTAAAATACCTCAAGTTTTTAAATATTGATGGCAAATATATTTATTTTTTCATATTCCAACTTGATATGGAGAAAAATTTTTGAAATGACATTATCATCGATCAGGAACTTGTATAATAGAACAATATAGAACACATAATTCATATATGTGATAGTGCACTTTCTGTTAAACAAAGTGCAAAGATAAGAATTTAATTTTATCTAATTATCAAGAAAAGTGAGATCGTTATATGAATATTTGTCTAAGTAGTCAAGATATTTAAGTCCTTGGATGTCTTTTATATCAGTATTTGCTCCATGTGAAGGAGAAGTTCTTTTAAATAATCATTGTGATATATCGAGGAATAATGAAGAGGAGTTCTTCCATATTGATCTGTTGTATTGACATCTGCGCCATGCGAAATTAGTAACTCAGCTATTACATTTATTGAATTATTTGATGCGTAAATAAGAGGAGTACTACCGTGTTTGTCTTTTATATTAACATCCGCACCATTTAAAATTAGAAATTCGGCTATTTCTATTCTAAAACAGATTGTTGCATGATGAAGAGGAGTAAATCCAGATTCATCTTGAGCATTGATTAATGCTCCATGAGAAATTAAAAGTTCCACTATCGATTTATTTTGTTTGGACGCTGCAATATGTAGAGCAGCATAATTATCAATATCAAATAGATTAACATCTGCACCATGGGTTATTAATAATTCTGCTATATCATTATATTCTCTCTCGATTGCATAAAAAACAGCAGTTTTTTGATAGCAATCTTTAGCATCAATTTCAACACCATGTGTAAGAAGAGCTTCAACAACTTTTGTTTTGCAACAAATTGTGGACATATGAAGTATAGTTTTAAAACCAAAAGCATTAGCATTTATATCAGCACCATGTGATAGGAAATATTCGCAAAGAGATGGAATTCCAAAACAAGGCGAGCAAACAAAACATTTATTTATATCTTTTGTTTGATCCAAATAAATAAAGAATGCTTGGAGATTATGGAATTGGGAGCAGAATTCATAACTAATTTCAATATTATATTCATTATTCAAAAAACAAATAAAGTCAAGATTCCGTGAAATAATTGCATGCTTCATTGATATCGCATCCGGCATTCGTTTTTTCAAGCATTCACTTATGATATCTGGTTTCCCGCTCAAAAATGAAAAATCAAGACATTCTTCAGTGATTTTCAAGTTAAATTTTGTTCTTAATAATTTAAAACAATTAACTGCACCATAATAACAACATAACTCAAGTAATGAAACAGGCTCAGGCTCAAATAATCTACTTTTGAGTTTTTGGTCCTTGTCAAATCCTTCTAATTCTGTGAATTTGATTAATGATATTAAATCATCATACATTATTGCCCTATAAATAGTGTTTTCTTCATAAACATCCATTAAAGAACATCTTAGAGTAATTTTTTCAAGTACATTTTCGTATATATTGATATATTCTGTGTTTTCATCATATATCTTTTTACAGATTGATAAATATGACTTATTATAACGATTATTATAGTAGGATGCATATAAAACAGCTTGTAAAACTTCATCAGGTGATAACAAGCCTGTTTGAATTAATTTGCTTTTGATATCATTGTAAATCTTGTTGATTTCTTCTTCATTGCATGTACTTAACTTATATATCTCATCAATTGTATTGCAGTAATCTTTGTATAATTCCATAAGCTCATTGTAACTGCAATTATTCGCCATCAATAATTTTTTATTATTTTTTTCACAACTCAAAACGTTCTCCATATCAAATCGGAGTTCTTAATTGTATTAATGAGTAACAAAATAAATTCAATTGAGCTAAAATGTTAATTATTCACTGAAAAGCATGATCTTTATTCCTCACCAAAAGAATAGATAGCAAATAAACAGATATACAAATAAAAGGCATTTGGATTAGTTAGAAATCTTCAATGTAACAAATTCTAAAACAAATATAAGATTTTTATGAAAGATAATGGAATTATCACCTAGTACCTACAATTACAATGGTTGCTAGAGTATATATATTGAATTCTCGAGTCAATTACAGGATTTTGAGAATGTTATTAAACACAAATGCGATTTTATGAAGAAATTATACAGAAATAATCAAGTTATCGCTCATTTTCAGCTTCTGTGAATGATTAAATGTATAGAAATTTGAGATATCTAATTTCATCCATGAAAATGTCTTTTCATGTGCAAAATTTATGAAAATGTGTCAAATAGTACATTATATTATTGATGTGTAACCATTTTGATCGTTGCTCAATTGAACTTTCAGGTCTCAAAGATTCAATTTTTGAGAAAATGGTTTGAGCATACTAATAAAATCCCATTGGAACCATAAAGCTCAATGACATTAGGTCACTACAGCCAACGGCTAGATGTTTTTCATACATTTTACAATTTCCGATTAGTACCGCAAGGAAAATTTTTTTGTCAAAATTCTATAAATAGCCGGTCAATTTTCCATCAGTATTTTTAATAGTGATTATTTTGCAATGGATAATAACCACCAATTGTTTTGAATACTTTACATTGTTTTTCTGTAATCAAAAAAATATGGCTAACGCGCGTCGTATTGCCTCAGACTATAAGCTAATTACTACACAGCCACCAGATGGTGTTAGACTTATAAGTCAGAAATCCTTGCTCGAATGGGAGGTCGAAATTGATGGTCCTAAAGAAACCATTTGGGAAAATGGCCACTTCCGTCTTACAGTCAATTTCCCATCTGAATACCCATTCAAAGCACCGTCAGTTAAATTCATTACAAAAATATATCATCCGAATATTTCTTCCACAGGAGGCATATGCTTAGATCTTTTAATCGATAAATGGCTTCCATCTTACAACGTCGCATCACTATTAGTTTCAATTAGATCATTCCTTGATGATCCTAATCCAGAACACGGCTTAAATTCAGAAGCTTTAGAAATGTTTAGAAATAATAAGGATGGATACAAGAGGACAGTGCGCCAATATATCAACTCATATGCCAACGGTACTCAATAAATATCTCTTTCTCTTCGATTTTCAAAATTTATCAATTGGTCGATTCCGATCAATCAAAATCTAACCATTTTGATATAATTTTTTAACTTATAAGATGTATGACTTTAATTTGAGTTGAACTTTTTTGTTACTTTTTGGAAAATTAATCCAATTTTGTTGTAAGAGTTTGAATTTTGAAATTTTTAGCTTAAAGATTTGTTAATCTAGTATCATACGCTTTCCATGGCGATGAAAATTCATATAATGTAAAATTTAGTCAATTTCGATTAAATTTTGCTATAATTCATTAAATTAACTTATAGACAATGATAACTATTGTTTGGAGTGTTGATATTTTATATAAAAATTCATTAGTTTTCAATGTTTGCTTTTTTGATTATATCAACTTTTTCATCTGGCAAGGGCAGCAAAGGCAATGATCACGAGGTAATGTACATTCAAGGAAAAGAATTCAAAGGTTCTGCTCCTTTCAGATTCGGAAGCAGCGATTCGGATGATTCAAGTACAGCAGATAATGATCGGGAAGATTACGACAGATACCCAGAAGGAGATGCAGGATATCCAGAAGATGAATTTGATCCTCATTTTCATGATCATCCTGGTGATCACAGGAGAAGAAGATATAAAAAACCAAATTGTACATATCCCAACACTAAACCAGGATACGGCCGAGAATGCATATGCAATGATTCATACATTGGAGATAATCCTGTTCAGCCAAGAGGCTGCTGGAAATGTGAAAATAAATGCCATTCATCAGCAAGCTGCATTTATCCAGGAAATTGCTCATGCAATGGTGGACTCTTAGGTGATGGCGTCAATGAATGCAAAGAACGTCAAGTGAAACCACTTGGAATTCGAGTTACGAAATCTACTAATTTATCATATCCACAAGCTATCATTGAAATAGAAGAAATACCAAATTACGTACCATACAAAGTATATTGCAACTTCAGTGGAACTATTGTAGCAGCAAGAATCGGATCAAAAGAAATCAAATGTTATATTCCAAATGGACAGGTTAATTCAGTTTCTATATCAGTCGACAAAGGTAATTGGTCGGAAACTTTACAATTTAATCCAGAATCGAGAAATGAAAATTATTTCAAGCCAGAAAAAGAAGTTATACTACCAAAACCAGTCAAAGAAGTAAAGGAAGTTGATATCTCAGAGAGTTATTACATCTTTGCTCAGTTAATCAGTTTAATTTCATTTATTGGCCTTTTACTTACAATATTCCTACCTAAGAATGCCTTAACTTTCGGCAAAAAAGCCAAATTATACGAATAATTCTATTTATTTTGTATTTGTTGCGTTTGTTTTTAATAAATATTATTGATTTGTTTAGATAGTTAAAAATCAAGTATATTCTCAACAAGTATGCCTAGAAATGAATAATCTGATCATTAAAATTTTGAAAATCAAAAGATATATTGAGATATAAAAAAAGTTTAAGAAATAATATTCCTAGTAATGAATAAGTATGAGAAACTAAATCCTTGTATTATTTACTTCAAGATATTTTTGGTATAGCTTTTGATTATGTTATTAAAAATAAGAAAGTCTTACGTAGATTTACTTCGAACCGGCAGTTTTGGCTTCTGAGCCAAACTTGTCGATAAGAGATTTCTGTTGAGCTTGGTTGACGCTGTTGGAGCTTTCTTCGAATTCGCTGAACTTCGCGGACATCTGTGTTTTAAGGAATGCAGCATCCTCGTTAGAGAGCGATTCTCCAAGAGATTGTAAGGCAGTAAGAATTTCAACAGCTTTTTCTTCATACATTTGTTTAGTGATTGATTTAAGATGCCAGGCTTCTTTGAGCTTCTCAAGACTATTCTTGAGCTCATCAGTACGACGAGAGCTAAACATACGAATGACTTCTGGTGTTTTGAAGGCTTCATTAATAGCAGCTCTAATTGCAAGACGCATTGCGCTTAATTCTGTCATAAGAGTCATATCACCTGCAAGCATACGATCTAATGAGTCTCTAAATTCACGTAATTCATCCATTGTTTCGGCTTTTGTTTCGGTAATTTCTTCTTCTGTAAGTTGATCTTTCAATTCATCAAGATCTTTGAGCTGGCACAGCAGTCTATGAAGCTGGCTTTCAACCATTTCCTTTAGGCGCTGAGTCTCATCTGTAGGTGCTCCAACTTTCGACATTTTTTTTCACGACTTGGCACTTTTTATATTATGCGTCACTTTTTCAATTCCTCTTTCCGATTTTTTTCTTCAAATTCTCACTATTATATCAATAAATCATGGTATCATCCATAGTGAACTTTCTTAGAAATCGATTTCTTTGCTTGATCATTCATAGTTTCTTTTAAATATCGAGTTTCAATAAATTATTTCTGTAATTCAATCGAAATTATCAAAAGATTAAGAATGGTACGATATTATTACCATGGTTTTATGCAATAATCTAACTGTACTTATAAAATTTCGATATTTCATTAAACTGACATTTTATATTCCATCATTCGCTTATTTCTATTATTACAATGATCATATAAACCAAAGTTAATATATTTTCTTATACATAAACTTACTTATTTCTCATTAATAAAGAAATATTTTTTATATTTTCGTTTTTAAATAACTATCTAAACTTTTTATAATAAACAAAACAAATAATAAACAAAATCTATATATAATATAATATTAAATTGCTTGCCAAACGGAAATCATCTTTGATTCTCCGCCTCCAATTACGAAAGACTGCATAACTGATGCTGTATTGCATTCGAAGCTTGTGTTGAGTGTTTCCACAGTTCCCAAATTCCATGTTGAGAAGAAACTCATTCTACAACCTTCGCAAATTACGCAAAAAACTCCTTGGAAACCAGAAATAGAAATCACAGGATTTCCCAAACTCATAACGAATGAAGGAGAAAATACTTCTCCAACATCAACAACTACACAGTATCCATTGACTGTTCCTATTACTATTGACTTCTTTTCCTTGCAATAAACCATTGAACTGATGTCTCCCCAATCATTGTTAAATTCAACCAAATGAGAATTTCCTGACACAGTGTTTACTACGAACAAATCACCTTTGATTGATGCTACAGCTATATCTTCCGATATCCAGTCAACACAGGTTGGTTTCCCATTCAAATCGAGAGAAATGAAAGGAGTAAGTTGAATTTCAGCGATGTCAAAAACGTAAAACAAAATTTTTTCTCCACAAATAATGGAAAGTTTGTCTCCGTAAGGTGAAAAAGAAGCATCGCTTATTCTATCATTCGATGGGACTTCTATCTTTATATCTGTGACATTTCCTGAGAAGTCAATCAGCAGAACATTTTCGCTTGAAATCGCGATAAAATGGTTGAAAACAGGATGAGGAACTAAATAAAAAACTTCTGCCAAATTTTGTTTGTCTTCAACAATGATTGTGCCCAATTGGCTCAAATGGAGAACAGCAATTTTACTGCCATCTGAGATAGCAGCAACATCTGAATCATGAGGATTCAAACAAAGTGAAGTGATCTGATCAAAAGGTGACATAATTGTATAAGGATTATTCAACATCAACTTTGAGTTCCTAAATATTGCAGGCAAAGGGATTTTCAATTTCGCTCGTTCGTGGGCTTCGTTAAAGTGTCTTGTTGACAACATAAATTCATCTTTGACAATGTCAAATAATGGAATATTTTGCAAAAAGTGACGATCACAATTTGGATTCAATTTTGAAGGAGCCATTTGCGCGATTTGATAAAGTTCCAATGACTTCTGGAGTGATTCAAATCTATCATTTAATAGACGTAAAAATGGTTCATCTGTTGTAAACTTCGATGTCAAATTCAACATCTTTTTGTAGATCAAAAACATCACAACAAATCTTGCTGATTCGATATTTGTTGAGTGGCTGAAATCATCTCTAAGGAAAGACATAACCAAAGAAGGAATAGTGTCAGGGAATCTTGGACTGCCAATGTCTGCATCAAACAAAGAATTCGATTCAGAAATATTGGAACTATCAACTTTTTTGTTGACTTTAAAAGACAACAATTGTTCCAAAAATTGTGGTTCAAATGACCAACAAGCAGCACAAACAGCACCAAAGAATATGGCATATGCATACTTATCTGCATGCATTTTAAGTATATTGTCTAAATCAAATGTCACTTTTTGACCAGAAATGTAAAGAGACAATTCTTCGCAAAGATTTAATATTTTTGATGGAGAAGCAGGAACAAGAGCTGATTTGATGAACATCGAACCACAGAAATCAATGAAATTGGCTAAATGATGCTTCATAAGTTCTTTGTTTGCGTCATTCATCAAAGGAAAGGCAATTTTCCTGAATCCAAATTGTAAAGCATACAAACTTGTATCGTTTGTATCGGTTGACGGTTTTTCAACAAAGAATTTTGTCAGATTGTCAATTTGGAATTGGACAAACTCATCAATTATTTCGAAATTGTTCGTTTTCACAGGAATTTCTTCTTTTGTTTCAATTTCTTCTTCTTTTGGTTCTGATTTTGGTTTTTCTTCTTCATCGTAATCATCATAATCATCTGAGAAATCATCGTCGACCATCTTAGATCCGAAATCAAAATCTTCATCACTGGAAACGGATTCAACTTCAACCTTTGTCACTTTTTGGAAAACATCATCAAAATTTTCAGAATTTTCTGATTTTTCTCCTGAAGAATTTTCGGACTGTATTTTCTCAGTTATATCCAGAGAAACAGATGTCTGGATTTGTCTGTTCTTAGGCAATAAAATCAAGTACTTTGCCAAAGGATATAATCCGTCATTCATTAAATTGAAACAAATCTTTTTGAGAGGTGAAATATCACCTGTCAATCTATGATAAAATTGATACAAAGAAATTCTTCTGTCGCCCATGGAACTCAAGTTTTGGTTGATATTCGTTTCAAGTAAAAGCGGCAAAATCATGTCAGAAATACTGTCACTTTTTCTCAATTTAGAGATCATTATTGGAATTGTTGGATCCGACCATTTAGCCGATTTTAAGAATTTGGTCATTTCACTTCCATTTATTCCGTTTTCGACCAATCTCAGAACTAAGAAAGCCAAAATTGGATCATTCAGTTTGTCAACACAAATCTGACAACATGAAGTGATGTCATTTGCGACCAAAAACAAAGCTGCAGCCATTAGAAAGTTCTGTCTTGAGAGACTCGAATAAGCATTCTTTAAAGCACTTTTTCTCCACTTTTCCTGTGAAAAATCTTTACCAAAGAAATCAGATCTTTGCGTATCTCCAAGTAATTCATACAATTTCTGGATTTGCTTCGTATTTCCAAGCGCTATATATATCAAAGCAACAGGATCAACCTTTTTGGTCGCTGCCCATGTATTTGTCAATGCTTTTCTGCATAAACTTATCAATGTTTTTTGCTCTTCAATTGTTATCGGAAGGAAAAATTTTGTCAAATCATTGACGGTTATTGTAGATTGTAAAATGTCAGAAACAGTTGATTGTTTTGTAGAGAAAGAAAGCCACAAACCTATATAAGGCGATGGCCATGAAGAAGACTTGACACTCGTTAAATATCTCAGACCAAACAAATCTAAATCTTGATTAACAAATGACAAAGAAATTTCACTCAATTTTTTGACTTCATCTGTCACTTTACTTTTGATATTTAATGCGGAACTTGTTGTGTATTGGCCAGGAATAGCGGGAATTTGCTGTGGATTGAGTTCATCGTAATGACCGATGGAAGAAAACTCCAAAAGATGAGAAAATGTCGTATCAACGTGTTTTTTCATTTCGTTTGACGGTTTGATTGAAATCATTGGTGACATCATGAAGTTGTGGGAAATCTTTGATGCCAAAGCAAGCAGGAAATGGGAGTCTTCATTCATATAACCAACATTAAGTGTGACATCCTTTCTATTTGTTATTTCCGAGTATTCGATTTTCTTTATTATATCCGAAATCTTCGAATTCCAACACGGAAACAAACACATCGATGTCTGTGAAATAGCAACAAAATGGCCTAAGAAATTAACAGCAACAGATGTAACATCTTTCATATCTAAGAACGGAATGATCGAATTCTCAATCAAATAAACTCTTTTGTCATCAAAAGTGAAAATTCTTCCACCAATTTTGTTCGTGTCACAAAACAAACCTTTCATGGAACCAAACTCGAATTTGAAGGTCATTTCGAACTTGGAATCAATGTAGTTCCATATTTCAATATATGGATTTGATAAAATGACAAAACTGTTCAAACTAAAAACCGAAATTTTGTCAATTTTTCCTTCTCTCTTTTCTACATCGAGTTTTGAGAAAGAAGGGAATAAGAAGCAATTCACTTGGTCATCTTCTGTCGTTGCAACAAACAAAAAGTTTGTTTTGAACGATTTTGAGAAATCAAATAAAATATAATTTCCAATTTCGAAATTCTCTGTCTTTGTTATGATTTTTGAGCCACAAATCGCATATATCTCATCATTCTGGATGAAAAAGGCAGAACAGTTTGAAATTTCAGGGAAATCAATTTTAATTTCTTTGAAATCCGTGATTTTCAACTTAGAAAACGCGTTTTCTCTCAATAAAACAATTGTTTCTTTGTCGAGCCAAATCGCGTATTCTACATTTGTCGCTGCCTTCCTTGCTGTTGAATATGGATTGTTAAATGGCCAAAAAATCAAAGTTTTCTCTTCATCCCTTGTAAAGAAGTTATCTGAGAACGGAGCAAAGGAACTCTGTATAACAGGTGATCTGTGGAATAAAAATGAGTTCTTGGTGTTCGAATAAACCGAAATTCGGTTATATTTCACGGTTATTGCTTCTGTGCCTTCATTCGTCTTGAATGCAGAGCGCAATCCCATTGCTACAATACCTGGTTGGTTTTGGAGATGGTAAAAGACGCTTTGGGCGTTTTCTGTAATAATTCGACCTTTTCTATCGATTGTGATCTTTATTTTTTGAGCTTCTTTGGTAAGAAAGACTATCTTTGAGTAGTTCTCTGAATGTGAGTGGAAATTGAATAGAGCTGGTGGTCTGACAAATCTTCCTGGAATTGGAACAGATAAAATAGTAGAACAAGTAAAAATTTTGTTGAATTCTTGGTAGTATATACGTAATTTTCCGTCTGAAGTAATAACCATGAACATCGGCTCTGTTGGATGAAATTCAAATTGAGTAACGTTAACTGTATACTTAAAAACCTGTGGAATGAATTTCTTAGTTTGTAGAGTGAAAACTATGAGCGATTTAGAGTAAGAATGTGAAGCAATTCTCGAGCCATCTTCGAAAAATTGACAAAAGACGGATTTCTTAGCTAATTTTGTAGAATTTTGATCAAAGTCGGCTACATTTCCTAAAAATAAGCCGTTTGCGTTCGAATAACATATCAATTGTCTTGCAGCGCACCATGAAATGTCAGTGAGTGGATTTTTTACTTGAATAGTTCTTGTATTTTGCCAGATGGAGTCTTGGTAATGCCAAAACATAATGAAACCTTCTACATCACATGAAACTATATGAAGATTCTTCCTTTCGAATGATAATGTACAAATCTCATGCTGGTGGCCTCTAAGAATAGCTTTTATGTATTTTGCACCTGATAAAACGATAATTAAATTTCCTGATGAGTATGCCATTAACATTCCAACGTGTGAACTTGAAAAAGAAACTGAACGAGGGTATTTAGCGTTCATAGGTAAACTAAATAGCATCGCATCAGGTATTTTAAGAATGGAAGGGATAATACTCCCGCTCATTCTTAATTTTTTATTTTTTCTGAGGAGGAAAAAAAAACGATGACGATATGAAGATCTAATCAACCAAGTATATTATCAATTGTACATCAAGATGGGAATGGGGTAATTCTAAAAATCCAGATTCCAAAGCTCTTAATTCGTTACATTCAAATAATATGATCAAATTCTTTCAGAAGGCTCTCATTCAATTACCAGTTTTGATAAATTATGATTAACTTTCTCAAGTTCTTTTCTTGAAGATTATGATAAACTTTCTCAAGTTCATTTCCTGAAGATTATGATAAATTTATGAAGACAACATTAATTAAGATCATGTGTTACGAATATCATAGATAAAAATAGTAATTCTGCAAGAAACACATTCTAGTTTGAAGATTTACTTAAATTACAACGTGGAAATAAAACAACAATAAAAATATCATGATTTCATTGATGAAATTAAAGATATTTGAGTCCAAAAAACGAGCAAACAATATTAGAATTAAGAATATTTGTAATTATAAAATAATGATCGGATTAGATTACTTGGCTCCAATAGATATTAGATAATCTCTCACTTTATCTTTTGCAACTGAGAGCGCAGTTTTATTGTCATTAGTCTTTGCATATTTATTAGCTCCAACTGAGATAAGACATTTAACAATTTCAAGATAACCATTTAATGATGCAATAATGAGCGGAGTATATCCATCATTATTCTTTGCTTCTTTATCAGCTCCAACTGAGATAAGATATTTAACAAATTCAAGATAACCATTTAATGATGCAATAATGAGTGGAGTATATCCATCATTATTCTTTGCTTCTTTATTAGCTCCAACTGAGATAAGATATTTAACAACTTCAAGATGACCATTTAATGATGCAATAATGAGCGGAGTATATCCATCATTATTCTTTGCTTCTTTATCAGCTCCAACTGAGATAAGATATTTAACAACTTCAAGATGACCATTTAATGATGCAATAATGAGTGGAGTATATCCATCATTATTCTTTGCTTCTTTATTAGCTCCAACTGAGATAAGATATTGAACAACTTCAAGATGACCATTTAATGATGCAATAATGAGCGGAGTATATCCATCATTATTCTTTGCTTCTTTATCAGCTCCAACTGAGATAAGATATTTAACAACTTCAAGATGACCATTTAATGATGCAATAATGAGTGGAGTATATCCATAATTATTCTTTGCTTCTTTATTAGCTCCAACTGAGATAAGATATTTAACAACTTCAAGATGACCATTTAATGATGCAATAATGAGTGGAGTATATCCATAATTATTCTTTGCTTCTTTATTAGCTCCAACTGAGATAAGATATTTAACAACTTCAAGATGACCATTTAATGATGCAATAATGAGTGGAGTATATTCATAATCAGCCTGTGCCTCTTTATCACAGCCACATTCGATAAGAAATCGGACAAGTTTAAGATTTCCTGCTTGGGCTGCTTAATGAAGTACATTATAACTTCTATAACTTGTCTTTTTCCAAAGTCCTTCCTCACAAGCCTTTGATATCAATTCTCGATCACCTTTCGAAGAAAGTTCTTCAAAGAATTTGTAAACATTATCAAAATCTTTGGATTTCTTAAGTTCAGAGATTTTGGTTAAAAACTCTTTCGAAACTTTGTGATTTTCATTATTTTGAGTGTCTGTGGTTTCTTTAGTTGCATTTTGTACTTGATTTTGAAATTTTTTTAATTCTGCTTGAAGTTTTTTAATTTCTTCTGTACAATCATTCATTTCTTTGTCTTTTTGAATGAAAACATTAATGATTCCATCAAATATATTGAATTTCATGTACTTTTTAACAGATTTAAGAATTGAAACAACGTCTTCGAAATTTTGGATAGTAACATTTGCTTTTTGTGTGCAGAAATATAAATTCCTTGCGTTAATAGTTGATGAGGACTGCTTTAGAAGAGTAATGAACTGATCAGCTGTCAATCGTAAATATTTCATGATTGTTTTGATATCTTCTATATCGAATGTATCAAAAAAGTTTTCGTTTTGAATATAATCACTGATATGAGCAGCAATGTATTCGAAATTCAGATTCATGGACTGATTCGATTTTTACGATATCGTAACTTTACAAAAAATCTGAAAAAAACTAGCAATTGCTACTACACCCATTTTATTTACAATTCGATTTTTTTTCCACAATTCAATTTTTTTTCCCACAATTCAATTTTTTTTACAATTTGAAAAATCCAGGATATAATTCGAAGTGATATTGGGCAAAAATAATTAAGGCAATATCAGATACCGTAGCTATGAAGTGCTATGTTGTGGTTTGAAACGATATTATCATATTTTCACTTATTAATTAAGATGGAGCTGAAACAAATCAATATTTTTCATTTCTTAAATGCATAATGCTATTTTTAAAAAAATCAATAGCCTCTTTTCGATAAGAATATTTTTGAAATTTTTATTTTATCGATAAAATATCAAAATTGGGAAATACAATAGCATCAATTTTTCAAATTTAAGGTCTCAGTAAGCTCCAGTTTTAAGGAAACGGATACTTTAAAATTTAAGAAATAAACATATATAGGAAAAAAATAATGTGTTATGGGGGAATATATCAATCAAATTTCGTTTCAAATTTATGATATTTTTAAAACAGAATTATAAGTGTAAGAAAAAAACAACAAAAAGAAAGAAATAATCATATAGCCTACTAAACTTGGTGCTCTGTATCACTTGAAGAGGCGATTTCTTCTACAGTAGCATTTGATTTGTTTGAATCTTGTGAAATTTGAGGAGGAACTTCAGTAAGCGGTTTTCTACAACTTTCAAATCGCTTTTCTAGTTCTTCTATTAGTTTAACATATTTTGCATCTATTGTGGCGCCTTCTTCACGGAATTTTTTAACCTCTATTTCGAAATCATCTTGTTCTTGCTTTAAAGTTTGATTATACTCTTTAATTTGACTTTCGCCTTCCATTTTAATTCTATTTATTTCTTGACGAACTTCTTCTATTTGATTTTGAAGATAACGTATTTTAGCATCTTTACTTGATAAAAGTTTTGTAGAATTTGACTTCCCAGGAGAATACTTGGACGGGGATCTTCTGTTTAATAAGTCTCTAACTTCATCTTCGCGCCTTTTTTGTTTATGAGATAATTTTGTCAGATGATTCTCATCAAACAAAGCAATTTCCGATGCACCGTTCGAAGTAGCCGAACTTACCGATGCATTCATGAAATCATCGCTAATAACCATTGAGCATTTACTATACATTTTTTATTTATTTATGACATGTAAACTATTTAAATACTTATGACAATTTCGATGAATAGAGTTACAGCGAATCTTCAATAAATGCAATAAAAAAGATGAGAATTATCTGAAAAGATTAAAGTAATCATTTGAAGAGAATTAGTAGACAAATTATTCAGATTTAGAGGTTTTTCATATGGCCCAGAATGAAGCCATTGAAGAATTTCTAAAGGAAAGACGGCTCAAAGAAGGCAACAAACATATATCAGTCAATCAATCTAAAATTAAAAAATAACAACTTAAATCTCCCTTCGCTGCTCCGATTTACCCCATACTTAAAATATAGCTTGAGGATGTAGAAGGAAAACCAATTTTGAAGTATCATTAAAGATATGACGGACTTTCAAAAAAATCGTTTGATTACCTTTGAATCTTTGATGCAAGGCATATGTAAAACTTCCATGTTTGATAAACCTTTATTGTACTGCCGTAGGTACTTCTAAATTCTGTAATTCCAATTTTTTTCTTGAAATATATATAAAAAAATTACCAGTAACGGAAATTTCCGCAGTTTACCATCAAGTCAGCCATATCTGGATGGTAATTGCTTTGATGAATAGTTAGATACAATAAAACTTTTATTAACAAATAATTAAATAAAAACATACACTCTATATAGGTTGTTCGTGTTTAAGTGTCCTAACAAGTTCATCTATAATCAAATCTGTTTTTTCTGATCCTTTTCCTCTTTGATCTTCTAGCCATTCAATAAGATCAACATTAATTTCATTTTTTTCCACTTCATTCTTATTTTCTTCACTCTCATGCTCATCATCATGACAACGATCACAAATGTGACCATGTTCTGAGTACCTTATGTCATATCCCTCTTGAAATAATCTTAAAATTGCATAAATAACAAAAAATGAATCTTTTGGATCTGTTAAAGGGCAATTCTCAAATAATATATTATATAAACCTGACTCTTCGACTAAATGGAAGCCTGCAGAAGGCATATAATTAATAATATAAATAGAAAGCCTTAAAATTGCTTTTTGAACCAAGATACTTGTAGTTTCATCTCTAAATATTTCAACAGCCTTATGAATTATCTGACTACTAACGTAATGATTGCAAAGTTCAGGAATATAAATTAATAATTCAGTTAAAACATGAAAAGCATCGGCCAAGACAAATTTATTATCTGAATCTAAATAATGCTCACAAAATTCCATCGCATGTCGTGCTTCTAAGTATTTTGCACATTCTTCACTATTCCTCGCGATTGAAGAGGCCATTAGCAGGACATTCTCTACGTATCCGGGATTGTCGCATGGATAATGTATGAATAGATCAATTAAGTCTTTTATGAGAAAAATTTCTAAAAATAATTTGTTTGAATCTATGTAAAATGAAAATGCGTTGGCAAAACTAATTACCGCGCTTTCATCTTCGCGAGGAATTCTTAGAAATGCTTCAAGTAAATGGTCAAAAATCTCAATAATTTCATCTGTATTGATTGTAACCTCTTTCGTGATCTTCTTTGCCACTAGTTGAGCACATATATCTGCAAGGTATGAGAAATGTATGTCATCATCGGTTTGATCCAAACATTCGATTAATTTATTTTTCAAATCTGTTCCCATGATGTGGAATTTAATCTCGTCGAATTTCTTGAATAGATACAGTAATAATTTTGTGGCAAATAAGCTTGGAAATTGATCTTCTATGTAATCAAAAATTCCGTTTTCTTTTAAATACAAAGCTGAGCCATTTTCATGCTTAATTGCATTAATGAGGACGTAAATAAGTTCGTTATGAAGTTTTTCGTTTTGAATTGATAATAATTCTAAAAGTTTTTCGAGAATTTCTGCGGGATAATCATATTGAAAGTCTTTTGTCACATCATATAACTCGCATAATGCTTCGTATATTATATTTTCATCTTGTTCATGTAGTTTTTGAAAAATTAATTGCATTTCTTCTTCTAAAGGTGCCATTTTTTCATATTGAGGATCTTCGTCGATCTCATCTAATTCCTTTTCTTGAGTGTGATCACTTCTCTCACCTTCTTTGTATTGAGGTATTTCTTCATCAATCATAGTGTCAAATTGTTCGGACAACTATTTGAATTAACTCATAGAATATTTTGCGAAGAGTTTAGGAAAAAAGTTGTGAATATTCATATAGTTGGCCATGGTAGATTTCCGGTGGACACTAAAATTTAAATTTACACTTTTCCGACGTTTTGTCAGATGCGCAAAATAAAACCTTAAACAAGAAATTTGAGAGCGTTTTTAACAAAATATTTTAAGGGTGCACTGTAATCGGTTTGACACTCCCACTTTTTTTCCTTGGTTTCGAGATATTTTTCCATGATTTTTATGGATATGATATATGGTCATATAGTGATATATGATCAATCAAAATATTTAAAAAATATTTACTCAATATGGAAATATAAGAAAAAAAGTTTAGCCTTAAACCCTAATTGATCGAAATTGAGGGCTTTGGCAAACCGACTACAGTGCACCCTTAACACTTTACATGTGACTCGACCCTATTTGAATTCTATCTTCATGACACAGTAAACTTTTCAAAATTGAATGAAAACAATTGTGGCGCCAATATGATGCCGATTTACCCAAGCCCGAAAATTTGAATGCTTGCAAAAGATTTTTAAAAATTTATTTGGAAGTCAGGAATAGTTTAATGCTTATGATGATTTCACAAGTGAGAGTAGGTCAATATTAATTATTTGTTTCTTTATTAGCTCCAATATGTGTAAGATATTGAACAACTTCAAGATGGTCTTCTTCTGATGCATAAATGAGTGAAGTTTTTCCGTCATCATCCTTTGCTTCTGTATTAGCACCAGCAGAGATTAGATATTTAACAACTTCAAGATGACCATTAGCTGATGCACAAATGAGTGGAGTTACTCCATCATCATCATCCTTTGCTTCTTTATTAGCTCCAACTGAGATAAGATATTTAACAACTTCAAGATGACCATTTAATGATGCAATAATGAGCGGAGTATATCCATCATTATTCTTTGCTTCTTTATTAGCTCCAACTGAGATAAGATATTTAACAAATTCAAGATAACCATTTAATGATGCAATAATGAGCGGAGTATATCCATCATTATTCTTTGCTTCTTTATCAGCTCCAACTGAGATAAGATATTTAACAACTTCAAGATGACCATTTAATGATGCAATAATGAGCGGAGTATATCCATCATTATCATTTGCATCTTTATTAGCTCCAACTGAGATAAGATATTGAACAACTTCAAGATGACCATTTAATGATGCAATAATGAGCGGAGTATATCCATCATTATTCTTTGCTTCTTTATCAGCTCCAACTGAGATAAGATATTTAACAACTTCAAGATGACCATTAGCTGATGCACAAATGAGTGGAGTTACTCCATTTATAATCTCTGCTTCTTTATTAGCACCAGCAGAGATTAGATATTTAACAACTTCAAGATGACCATTTAATGATGCCCAAATGAGTGGAGTTACTCCATTTATAATCTCTGCTTCTTTATTAGCACCAGCAGAGATTAGATATTTAACAACTTCAAGATGACCATTTAATGATGCACAAATGAGTGGAGTTACTCCATTTATAATCTCTGCTTCTTTATTAGCACCAGCAGAGATTAGATATTTAACAACTTCAAGATGACCATTAGCTGATGCACAAATGAGTGGAGTTACTCCATCATCATCATCCTTTGCTTCTTTATTAGCTCCAACTGAGATAAGATATTTAACAACTTCAAGATGACCATTTAATGATGCAATAATGAGCGGAGTATATCCATCATTATCATTTGCATCTTTATTAGCTCCAACTGAGATAAGATATTGAACAACTTCAAGATGACCATTTAATGATGCAATAATGAGCGGAGTATATCCATCATTATTCTTTGCTTCTTTATCAGCTCCAACTGAGATAAGATATTTAACAACTTCAAGATGACCATTTAATGATGCAATAATGAGTGGAGTATATTCATAATTATTCTTTGCTTCTTTATTAGCACCAGCAGAGATTAGATATTTAACAACTTCAAGATGACCATTAGCTGATGCAATAATGAGTGGAGTTTTTCCATCATTATTCTTTGCTTCTTTATCAGCTCCAACTGAGATAAGATATTTAACAACTTCAAGATGACCTTCTTCTGATGCCCAAATGAGTGGAGTTTTTCCATCATAATCCTCTTCTTCTTTATCAGCTCCAATAGAAATAAGATACTTAACAACTTCAAGATGACCATATCTTGATGCAACAATAAGTGGTGTTTTTCCATCCTTATTTTTTGTTTCTTTATCTGCTCCAACAGAGACAAGATATTTAACAACTTCAAGATGGCCTCCTATTGATGCATAGATTAGTGGAGAACATTTATGATTATCATTAATATCTTTATTACAGCCACTATCTATGAGTGATTTAACAAGGTTGAGATTTCCTTTTTCGCACGCTATATGAAGTATATTTCTTTCATTACCAAGCACTGTATTTTTAAAAGGTACGATTTTCCAAAGATCTTCTTTGCAAGCTTTTGAAATCATTCTTTGATTTCCTTGAGATGAAAGTTCATCGAAGAAATTGTAGACGTGTTTAATATCATCAAGTTTCCTAAGTTCTCGAATTTTTGATAGAATTTCTCCTTCACTGTTTTCTTTAATTGATTCCAGATTAGAATTTGGGATTTGCTTAGCCAAAGTAGGCAATCCTTTTTCCAACTGTATCAAAATGTCAATAGCTCCATCAAGTATTCTCATTTTCATGAATTCTCCGACTGATTTAAGAAGTTCAATGACTTCTCCAAGGTTTTGTGCGGTAATATTTGCATTTCGAGTGGAAAAATATAGTTTTTTTGCATTGACTGTAGAATGAGCTTGTTTTAGCAGATTAACAAAGTCATTTGTTGATAAATTTGCGAATCTCATGATCTGATTGATGTCTTCGACTTCGAATATAGTAAATAACTTATTGTCATCAGTGTAATCTTTGATGTGAGACCCAATGTATTCAAAATTAAGTTGAACCCCTTTTCTCATTAAAAAATTTAATTTATCGTAACTTAACAAAAATTTTATTCAAAATTCAATTTTTTTTCCACAATTCAATTTTTTTCCCCGAAAAAATCCATGATATAATTCGAAGTGATATTGGGTAAAATATGTGATATATTCTTGATCGCATTTAACAAAGTTATTTTGGGACTTTAATTTTCAAAATTATATGAATAGATGGTTTTTGGCCTGAAAGAAAGGCAAACATAGTGCTTTTGGGGAAAAAGAAATGCTTTTCATTTAAAGATCGCAAGACTCCAGAGTTCTTTCAATTATTGAAAGGCAAAGATAATATAATTGATACAAAAGTTGTTTGTATAACAAAAATTCATGAGGGGTTTAAATTCAGTGTGAGAAACATTTATTGAATTTATTGAAATAAAGGTAACTAAACTCCTTTCGCCGATCCGATTTGCCCCATATTTAAAATATAGCTTGCATATGTAGAAGAAAAGCTAATTTTGAAGTACGCCCCAAATCCACCAACAGGATTTCGAGCTACTAAAAAGGTACTTTTAAATGTGATTTTTTTTATAAAAAATTAAATTTATTTTAAGATCAGACTAAAAACTAATTTTATGGAAAATCTATATCGACAAATTTATTACTTATTGGGTATATAGATTTTTTGATTATGGCGATTATGTCTGATATGCTTCCTATAAGCCAAAACACATTTCATACTGATTTCTATAAAAGGTATCTTTATTATAGAAGTGTAAGCTATATCTGTTTGTTTTTTTATTATAACAAATTCAAAATTCTCTTATAAGGACTAGATGAAATCTGTATTATTAAATCATTAGCTAAATGAAGGTTCAAATAGAAAGTAAATATCAATTTATATGATACTGAAACCAAATAGTTCTTTTAATAAAAGATAACACGCTGAAAATTATTGAGTATTTGCAAATCTCAAAAATCTATTGGTGAATTTGGCTCAACTTTTAAAATTATAACATCCATATCAAATCATAAAAGCAGACAAAAATTAAAGCCAAACCTATCGGCCAATTTTTTTTGATATTTTGATTTTTGAGGTATACTTTTAAAAGTGGATTTAAAGCACTGATGAAAAAACATTAACTTATGTCGTTATGATTATTGATTTAGACAATAATGATTTTAATCTTTGATTATCAAAACACTAAAGTCATCTTTTTAACATTTGCTTGGTAGCATTAACTCAAGTCTAAAGTACTATTTTATGTGGCACTCTTAGAATTTTTGTATTCATTGTACACGCTGAAATAGTACCATTAAAGTTATGGCGGACTTTCAAAAAATAGTTTGGTCACCTTTATTGAAATCCAAAATTATAATTTTTTTCAATCTGAGTTGCATCATTATAAAACTCTATCTACACTATGATCATTCATATATTTTCGATTTAATGAAATCCTTTCTTTCGATCTAAAAATGTCGAAATAAAACCAAAATGTTTTTTTGACATTTTATTGTTTTACTTGACAGCCAAAAAGTGTTAGTCAAATCAAGTTCTGAAACATCTAATGGCATTGAAACTCACTTTATTACAATGATCAATTTCAGATAAGGTTTTTATTTGAGAGACTTTTATGATAGTTTTGAGAAAAAAAAATTGTGCGTTTCCAATGTCGAAGAAACTTAAAGCCCTTCATAAGAGATATGATGAGGAAGGGACGATATTGGTTAAGGATACACAATTTGTGAAAGAGTACGCAACAGAATTTAAAGAATGGGTTCAAGAATTCGTTGGAAAACCGGTGAAATGGACATACCCATCACCAAAAATATATGTATCCAAATTCTTGCATCTGTTATGTCGTCTTCAATCCATTGATCCTACAATTGCTTCGACATACGTTGACATTTTACAAATGGTTGTTATGCCTGGCAATGATCCGCAAATTCGCTATCAAGGAGTGTGCGCATCGTATAATGTCATCTCTTTAATGTATGAGTTTATGATTGGAATGTATTGGATTGACAATATTTTTGTTTTTATTTTCTCTCGCGATCCAGTTAAATACGCAGAAAGAGTCTTAGGCATTGGCGAGCTTCGAGCACCAACTGGTGATGATATGATTGAATACGCAAATGTAATTATTAAAGAATTAAATCCAGAATTACCGGAACACTTTCAATTTTGGTGGTCGATGCTTAGCAAATGTTTCATTCCTCATGTATTTAAGAGTAACATTTCAGGAAATCCAAAAGCAATTAATGATTTGAAAATAACATTGGCCGAAGCATTTTTCAAGAATCTAACGATCTACAAATCACGCGTACTTATCGGTGTTAGTCTTGAAGAACGAATTCCGATTAAATATCAAGACGATCCGCTCATTATTTCCACATTTCACGCAAATATGCTTTTAATTCAATATACAATCAACGTAGCGAAAGAACAAACCAACGATAAGAAACATTACTTAGAGAGATTGCAATTTTTCTTTGAACAAGTTTTCAAAGTTGAAGTTTATCTCAAAGATACGCTAGTTACAAACAGAGTATTCGATAAAATATATGCAGATTATCCATTCAAATGCAAAGCCGCTATATTTACAGATTTAAAGCCAGCAGATAATAAAATAATCGAATATATTATTAATACGATCAAAAAAGAGAAAGCATCGATGGCCCTTAAGGAATTTATGATCAACTGTTACGAAGGATATCGTCTGGAGTTCAAACAGCTCATTAGAAAACAAAATTTAGCAGATAATCAAATAAAATCTCAATTATCCATTATTATGCCTTTATTCTATACCGCGATAATAGTATACTTCCAATCAATTACCAGACTTCAAATCAGCGATGCTGCTTCGTTCCAAATGCAAATATTTAATTCCAAAACGCCAGATCAATCATTCGGTCTTGTTTTCTTCCTTTCCATGCTACTCAATATTCGTAATTTCGCTCCTGAGCACTTTCTTCCTCTAATTTCAGTTCCAAAATGCAAAAATTACGTCGAAATCCTTGATTTCTTTGGCAAAGCCATCGCATTGGAAGCAGTGAAGAACATAAACAAGGAAATTGCTAACGATTACGAAAATACTCTTAAATATGTTTTATCCCAAATTGTAGAGAAGCTTCCACCGAATTCCGACAGTGTTTTCTCGACCACTGGGTTCATTTTGATACCTTTCAACCTTCAAAACATGAGCACGAACCAGTTACAAGCTTTAATTTCGAATATCTTCAAAGTCGCCGATAATTTTTTCGAAGATGTCTGCGAAGTTGCATTTATTGAACAATACGTAACATTCTGCAAGAAGTACGGCAAGCCATATCGTAAAAACTACTTCATTCAGTCATTAGTTCCCGAAATCATCTCAAAATTCCAAAATTACGACATTTCCCACTTGGCCACACAAACATTGGAGTCATACATCAACTTCATGACCGATTTCATTGCAAATGACGTAATTTCTGAAAATGACAAAATTATTTATTACTTAACTGTTAATAAATGGC
Source organism: Trichomonas vaginalis G3 (assembly GCF_026262505.1). Classification (NCBI taxonomy): domain Eukaryota; phylum Parabasalia; order Trichomonadida; family Trichomonadidae; genus Trichomonas; species Trichomonas vaginalis. The sequence continues at coordinate 6,914,449 of NC_067207.1, read as the reverse complement.
TTGATCAGAGGGATAACAGGCAGATCTACGCAATTAAAGCATCAATGGTCATTATAAAGTGTCTGAATTACCTATCCTATGAAATTATTGTCAAAATTTCAATTGCTTTGACAAATATTGACAAAAAAGATCTAAAAAGTGACATTTTATTAGATCCTTTGAAGTGTGCCATTAATTTAGTTTCTGAAGTTCTGTTTTGCTGCGACGAGATGTCAGAAGTCAACAGAATGCTCGTAATTAAAAATGTTGACATGTTTTTTGACGAAATTCTGACATTGGCAAAAACAAATCAAAATTTGCCAATAATTCAGATGGCAGTTTTACTTTTGACATCTATTTTGTCATTCTCCAAAAATGAACAGAAAATCGTTTACTTTTTAACGATGAAAAACGTTTTTGGTATTTCAAACCATGTTTTAGTGAAAAAGTGGACAATTTTAGGGCAAAATCCACAATTTTTGAACCAAAACCAGATGATAAAAGACTGTATAATCAACGCGTTCGACGAATTCATTTCTCCAAGGAATTCCCAGTTCTTGACAACGAAAATTATTCTGGAAATTTGTTTGTTCGCTGGAGAAATTTTGTACCAATTTTCTGATGATCAAAAAGTGACAGAAAAGTGTCTAAATATTTTGACACACACATATGAAAACAACGAAGAACTGAAAATGATGCGAGATTACGCGATCCACTTGATTTCGTCGTATAAAAACAGTTTGCCGAAAATAGAAAATAATTTTGAATTTGACAAATTACATTTGACAGTTTTGTGTCAAGATGGCAAAATAAAGTTGACAGGAATGACAAATTCTGTTCGTAATCCATTGAATTTTGTCAAAACTGATTTATTTAATTTTGATTTGTCGCATATAGAAAATGAAGTTAAATTTGGAGAAAGAACTCCTCATTGCAATTTATACTATGTTTGTAAGGACCAAAAGAAGTTTTCTGATATAGAAAAGAACGATTGGAGTGTTGTTTCCAAACATTTCTTTTCTTTCGCGACGTCGCTTGGCAAATTGAAGAAGTACGAAATAGAGTGGACTTATTTCACACACAGAATTAATTTTTCTTTAGTTCCTTGTTATGTATCGAAACTGGAAGACAAAACAGAGTTTGATTCAGTGAATATGAACGGAATAAGAAGGAAATGTGGAATATTCTGGATTGGAAATGGAAGAAGAGTTGATTTCAGAAATTTGATTCAGAAAAAGAAATTTGATTTAGTTATTTCTATTTCTCAAATCAATGCTGAGTTGTATTTCTTGTCTTGTCACTCTTCAAGAGAACAGACAACTCAGATATTCGATGAAATCACGCTCAGAATAGAGTGCTTGCCAACAATCATTAGATGGATTGTTGATAATTATAATGTATGTTAAATATAAATAATAAAAATATTACCTATTATTGTATATGATTAAAAAAAGTTCTTTTTTAGGAACATAGAATTTTAATGTCATTCAATTGTATAAAATTTAGGTGAATCAGAAACAATGTATACAATTGAAACAACGATTGTTTTTGATTCAAATTATGTTCTTTATAGAAGCAAATATTATTATAACCAAGTTAATTCCAATTTTATAAACAGGAGCAAATTAGAAATTGATAAAGTAGGTGGCAGGCATGTATATCGGCGAAGAATGGTCACTTTTTACAGAAAATATTGTTAAGGGTGCCGGAAAGTGAAGTGAAAGCTATTATAAAAACAACACTTTTCAAACCCATAAAATCATTTTTATTTTGTTTTGTTTATATGAGTATAAACCTTAAGTGATGATGTATCATAGTATCATATTCAAACTAAGTGAAAACGATGTTTATGATTATAAGGTTATCGAAAAAATACAAAAATCATTCAAAATTTTTAAAATCTGGAAGGAAAAAAGTGCATTTATCTCAACATATGAGAATTGAAAATAAAATTTGTTCTGTAAAACTTTTAGTATAACTATTGAAATTTTGTGTTTAATGTATCTCACTGGCTTAAACACAATATTGGAGGACTAGATACAAATCTAATTAAACTTTGAATGAGACCATTTCGACTGGAAACCACTACCATTGTGTTTGTTCCCTAATGGTAATTAGCAGAATCCAGTGAGATGGTAGTGCAATCGGTCTTAGTTTTGAAGTTACCCACTAATTGCATCTCGACACTTTTTAACAAGTGCCAAATGTTTTCTATAAAATATCTAGTATCTTGTACCTAGATATTATTCCTGCAGTACCAGCCCCTGCCATGGAATAACCAGGGACTAGATAGGTCCGCAAGTTCGAAAATTGCGAAACAGTTTTCTTCATACTGGAAGTATCCAAGACCTCAATATCATAGAAGTAAAAACCTTAGTATATACACTACTAATATATGTTTCAATATCATTAATATCTTTACTACAAATGAAGTTATGAGCAATACTCGTAATCGCGTCACCTCACTTTCCGGCACCCTTAATATTATCTGACAGTAAGCATTTTCTTGATTGCTAAGAAAGCAATCATTCAAGGATTATACTGAGTTTGATTTATGGAACTCGTATTATAGTGTGGGGCTTGATAAGTTTTACGTTTATAATGATGAATTTAACAAAGTTGAAAATTTAAATTTCAAGAAAGATGGCATAAAGCTCTTGCATTCACTTTGCACGTTTATATATTGTCGTTCTAATGTGAATGGTGGAGCAATCACCTTTATTGGAAGTAGTTCTATAAGTGAAGATAAATTTTATGACGAAGGCTCGATTAATTATGTCCAAGCCAGTAATCGATTTACAACAGCTCATCATACATATGCATATTTGAGTTCTTCAGAAAATTATACATTGAATGAAGGTTGTCTATATAATTCCAAATTTAAATCCACAAATATGGGAGGTATTTGCATAGAAAAAGGGAGCAAAACTATAAAATATTATAATTGCTCGAATTGTGAGTCGGGGTGTAATTCCTGTCTTTATATGAAAGACTCGGAAGATGCCCCTAATATTTCATTTTGTAACTTCATTAGTAACGCAGCTGTATTAGATACTTCATGTTTTGTTGTTCAACAATCACCACAAGGAAATAAATATTCTGCTGATCATTTTGTGATGTTGAATAATACGCATAAAGGAAATGGTGGAATTATTGAAAGCTATTACACCAATCTTTATATAGATAATTCTGTAATTCTGGGAAACCCAGGAAGTAGCTATATGTTTTATACTTCGAACGGAAAAATTATCATCAGTAATAGTATTGTCGATTATATGACATCCTCATCTGCAAATGGTGCATTTGAAAGTTCGAATATTTCTCATAGAACTCCCAATGGATGGGAGTTTAAATTATTATCACCATCCTATTTGAGACATTCAAAAATATGCACAAAATGTGAAAACAAGTTATTTTGTTCTTCAATTGACTACATAATGATATTGTTTTGTTTAGTTTTAAAGTAAAAATCATATATTAAATTATGAATTAATATAAAGAAATTACCAATGATGCAAATTTTGTTGTCTTTACATATGAAGAATACTTCACTAGGTACAGGATTTGAAAATGAACTAATTTAGCAAAATTAAATTTGCATTTTTCAAGTTGTATGAGTATCATTTGCACCATGAAGTCTGATATAACTACTCAAATCTAAGTTTTGAATTTTAAACAATTCTATGTCATTTCATACATCTCAAATACAGTTAATATCTTATATTTCTTTCAAAGTAGTTTATTTTCACTAGAAATATAATAATCATGATCATAATTTAAAACATCAAAGGATTTAGATATTTAAAAGACATTATTATCGAATTAAGAAAACAATCATAAATTCTTAAAGGCGTACTGATATTAATGTGAATGATTCTTTGAGTTAGCTCATATTCCACACGCATTCTTGACATTAAAAAATTAAGGCTTTTTATTATGAAATCTGACAAAAATCTGTGAGAAATTTCGAAATCTGAAAAATTATTATAAATCAGTCATATCATATAATAATGATGAATAATACACAAATTGGAAATGGTGGTATTGTTGAATGCTATGATACAAACTTATTTATCAGCAATTCTTTCATTTTAGGGTTTCCTGGAAGCTCTTATATATTCTATGCTTGCAATGGAAAGATAATCATCTCTAATAGTATTGTAGAGCATATGACAACATCATCATCCGGTGGGGCTTTTGAAAGGACAAATGTCTCATCATCAACTCCATATGGATGGAATTTTATTCTATTATCGCCTCCATATATGAGACATACAAAGATATGCACAATGCCTGCAAGACAACTGTTTTGTGCAAATTCAATTAATATTATTATGTTAATTTGTTTGTTTCTTGATTAAAAAATTTCTCCAATATGTTCTCCATTATTTTGTTCCAACTATAAGAATTCTGTGTCTTATATATATATATAAATGATTATCTTTATTCCATAGTTTTCTATAAGCTTTCCTTTTGAAGTTCGATTTTTATATATATATATATATATGCCCCTATGACGGGGCCTTCAATTTAGATGTTTAAGGTTAATTTTCAATGACGCTTCACGCCAGTTATCAAAAATTTGAATTAAAGTCAGATGGGCGTAAGTGCAGCCTTAAGAGTTCACTTACCACTTTCTCACATGCTCTTTAAAAATCATTATATCTTTATTTTAATAGCAGAAAAATATAACATCCATATCAGCTACTATACAATGATTTATAATAACTTTTTCCCGACCAAAAATATTAACTTTTGACATTAGAAAATTGGGATATAAAGCCTGAGATTCAAAAAAATTGAGAGAATGTCAGAAAGTGATAAGTGAACTCTTAATTTTTGAAAATCAAGGTATAAAGAGCGATTACATAAAGCTTATCCAGAATTCGATTTATGGGAATCATGATATAATGTCGAACTTGATAAGTACTATATTTATAAAGACGATTTTATTAGAGTTCTTCATTCCCTCTGTATGTTCATTTATTGCCACTCCAATGAATATGGTGGTGCCATCAATCAATATTGAATAATCAAATAACTGTTAAATATGTCATTGGGATGAGATTTTTTTTCAAAATAATAAAAAAATGCGGGTTTTCCTACAAGTGCAAAAAATGCACAAAAACGATTATTTTACATTCAATTTGCGCGTTATTTGTGCGTTTAAAAATCTATCCGCGTAAAGTAGTCAAAAGATGTAAGCATTTTTTCTTTAATATATTTTGCATATGCAATTGTGGCTATACTTTATTAATGGTTTTGATTATTTATAATAGTCAACTCCAAATTTTTTCAAATGCGCAAAATATGCGCAGATTCAATTTTAAATAATCGTTTTTGCGCATTTTTTGCACCCCATGTAAAACCCAAAAAATGTGACATAATAATCCGAATTTTTGAATACCTTTCTCAATTTTGATTATCCTGATCATTTTTTTTCCCTATAAAGGTTAATTGAAGCCGATTATCCTGAGTTTGATCTATGGAAATCGTATTATAATGTTGAACTTGATAAGTTCTATGTTTATAAAGGAGATTTTATCAAAGTTGAAAACTTAAACTTCCAGAAAAATGGAATCAGATTCCTTCATTCACTTTGCATGTTCATATACTGTCGTTCCACTGCAAATGGCGGTGCAATCACCTTCATTGGCAGCAGTTCCATCACAGAAGATAGATTTTATGATGAAGGATCTGCAAACGTAGTTCAAGCAAGTGATAAATTTACTACCGCAAATCATGCATATTTATACTTAGATTCAACCGCAAGCTATATTATGAATCAAGGATGTGTTTTTAATTCTAAAACAAATACAACAAACGTTGGAAATATTTTAGCTGAGAATGGCGATAAAACAATAAAATTTTATAATTGTTCTTATTGTGAATCTGGATGTAACTCTGCTCTTCATCTAAAGATTTCGTCAAACAACCCTGAGATTCTTTATTGTAATTTTATAAGTGCTTCATCAATTAAAACAGCTTCTTGTTTTGTTGTTGAAGAAAATAGTCAAGGATCTAAATATACTGTAAATCACATGGTAATGATGAATAATACTCAAAAAGGAAATGGAGGAATAATTGAATGTTACAACTTAAATTTATACATAAATGATGCAGTTATTCTTGGAAATCCTGGTAATTCTTATATGTTTTATATCAACGGTGGGAAAATTATAATTAGTAATAGTATTGTCGATTATATGACAACCTCAACCGTAAATGGTGCTTTCGAAAAGACAAATGTCTCACAAAGTACTCCATATGGATGGAAATTTAGGCTATTATCTCCTCCATATATGAGGCATACAAAAATATGTACATATCATATCCAATTTAAATTTTGTGCATTTTTAAATTATAATATGATGTTGATATTTTTGTTTCTAGATTAAAAATTCTTAAACGAACCAAGATATTTCATCCTAATTTAAAAATTCAAGCGTGAATATTATTGACCTAAATACTGAAACAATTTTTAGTGTATGTTCAGTATATAATCACCAAACTCTTCAGAAATTTCATATTCCATTTTTATTTGAGAAGCATCATTGAAATTAACAACAATTAAAGAGGAAAATATATTATGATAAATTGGAAATTGAAGAATAATCTAAAACTGGAGCATCAATTGAACTTTATGTGAAATATGGTATGAGTGATCCCAAGATATCATATTGTAATTTTGTGAGAGTTTTGTCAAAACCAGGTGCTTCATTTTTTGTTGTTTCAGAAGATTCACTTGGATACAGATATTCTGCAGATCATCTAATAATGGTAAATAATGCCCAAAATGTGAATGGCGGTAAAATTGAATGTTATAGTTCTAGTTTATTCATAGACAAATCGGTCATTCTTGGAAAGCCTGGAAGTGCGACCGTGTTTTATACTGATAATGGAAAGATTATAATCACTAATAGCATTGTTGACGATTATACATTATCTTCATCAAATGGCGTTTTTGAGAAAACGAATGTCTCAAGAAATATACCAAATGGATGAAAATTTAAACTTTTATCTCCCTCATATATGAGGCATACCAAAGTTGGCACATTTCCCAATAGGAATTTGCATTGTTTATATTCAAATATAATTTTATGCTTGTTTGTTTGTTTCTAAATTAAAAAATATACGAAAATTTATATAAGACGCAACTAAGATAATCAATATTGGTTTCAGAAATCTTAGAATTTGTAAAAAGAAATTAGATCTTCCTGGCAAAGTAACGAGTATTCACAGGTCGACTTGATAGCAGCTTGATGAAAATTTGTATTTATATAGTTCGATATATATCCTTTATAATATCTTATCTCCTATCGTTTTTTTTTAAATTGAGACATTACATTGACACTTTTTGAATCATATGAATCCTTTGTAAACTTCTCAACATTGTATTATAACCCAAGATGATACAACTATGAAGATCGCTATGATAAAAATTGAACTTCAATATAATTTTGAATCTTCCTTTTTTTAACGATAATATTTTTGAATGTCTGGCAAATGACATTAATTTTCTATAAACTATTCAAATATTTGTAATAATTTAAAAATTTCATTGTTATGCTGTTAATCCTTGCTCTCTTTTCCCTAGCTAATAGCTATGAAGAAGATTACTACATGGAGGAGAATGGCCTTTTCTCGAAACTCAAAAAGGCCCTTAAGAAAATTTAAAAATGGGTTCATCATAAACACGAACGTACAACAACTGAGCCTGTCAGAATAGTTAGGTTCACTCCATCAAATCTTGAAAAAGAATACAAAACAAAGAACCTTGAATCCCTAATCAACCGAATTGCCAAAAGTTTCCATCTTGATGTTCAGAAAGTTGCCATGTTCTTCAAACTTTCCAAATGGTCAAAATCTGCAAAGCAATTGTTCAACAGAAATGACTTTGGCAAAGTTCAGAATAAAGATCAAAGATCTGTTTATCTTGGCGGCACTGTCATCAAAATTACGAAGTCCAATGGCCAATACACTGTCAACTGCCGCCAGGCAGCTGTTCGTGCTCTTGTTCAGGCCACACGCACAAGGCATAAATACAGAACTAATTGGGGCCGTACTCACAAGACTCACATACAAAAATGGCGCGCACTTACAGCTGGTGAGATCCAAAAGATCTACAAGGAGTGCAACAAACAAATCGCAGGCCGCATCAAGGCTTATAAGCGCATTTAAGATAGATATTTTTAAAGATATCTTAGAAAATGCTTCATTATTAAATCACAAAGTTTCGAATGAAACATGTGATATATTTAGTTGAAACATTTTTTATTTTTATGCTTAAATAATGAAAAACTGAATTTTCAAAATTTAAAATTCAATTCAGTGATGTCCCATAACACATGGAATGTTAAATTAATATAGAGAAGTTGTAGCATTTTCTTCTTTAAATTGTGAATTTAACCTAAAATAAAATATATTATTTTTTAAATTTGACCATTTTTAAATAATTTTTATGCTGATCAAAATTTTTGTTCAGTGATAATGTCTTATATTAAGTCTGATATGTTTTGATAGCTTTACAAAACATATTCGTCGTATTTGTAAAGTTTTCAACTATTGCTTTAAATTGGATAATATAAATCAAATCTTCAACTATATGTAAGCAATTTTTCTGCCATAAACAAGATTGAATTTCATAGTCATTGAATTATTTGATCAGTTTGTAAATCTTTGTTTGAATTGTTCTCAGGTTCCGATATTCTTGAAAGTTAAAAGTTATGAGATTTGAAAACATTTTCAATATTTACGGTTTTTAAGAGTATGAAGAGCCGATTCAATAAGGCTCATTAATGAGAGTTATAGCCTTCAAGAGACATTTAGAAGCTGATTATCCTGAGTTTGATCTATGGAAATCGTATTATAATGTTGAACTTGATAAGTTCTATGTTTATAAAGGAGATTTTATCAAAGTTGAAAACTTAAACTTCCAGAAAAATGGAATCAAATTCCTTCATTCACTTTGTATGTTCATATACTGTCGTTCCACTGCAAATGGTGGAGCCATTACCTTCACAGGAAGCAGTTCTATAATTGAAGACCGATTTTATGACGAAGGTTCTATCAATTATGTACAAGCTGAAGATAAATTAACAACAGCCCATCATTCATACGTATATTTGAGTTCCTCAGATAGTTATACCATGAATGAAGGATGTCTATTCAATTCCAAATTTGAGTCCACAAATGTGGGAGGAATTCACATTAGACAAGGGAGTAAGACTATAAAATATTATAATTGCTCAAAATGTGAGTCAGGAACTAATTCTGGACTTTTCTTGAGAGTTTCGTCGAATGCCCCTACGATTTCTTATTGTAATTTTATTGATAATTCTGCAGTATTAGATACTTCATGCTGTGTTGCCTCAGAGAACTCTGGAAATAGCTATTATGCCGATCATTGGGTGATGGAAAATAATACACAAAAAGGAGTAACTGGAATAATTGAGACTTATAGCACCAGTATTTATATAGATAATTCTGTCATTCTTGGGGATTCAGGTAACGGTGTTATGTTTTATACTTCTGGTGGAAGCATTACTATAACAAATAGTATTGTTGAGCATTATACAACATTGTCCTATAATGGTGAATTTGAAACATCAAATATTAGTGATAAAACATCTAATGGATGGCGATTCGTACTATTATCGCCTCCCTATATGAGACAATACAAAAATATGCTCAAATCCTGCAAGACAGATGTTTTGTAAATCATCAAAATATAACACTATGTTGTTTTGTACGTTACTCAGGTAAAAGTATCAGCAATAACTCTTTTAACAAAAAAAATCACTTGAAACAATCAGAAGAAAATTGCAACAAATCGTTGGTTGAAATCATTCACTCTCATTAGCTCATTATCAAATAAAAAGATATTAGATGGCATGTATATAAAAATATAAGTATGTGAAAAATATTGGAAAGTATTCTTCTTCGTAGATGGAGTTTTTCCTATCGCTATATACAAAACATATATAGAAATACAAAACATATATAGAAATACAAAACATATATAGAAATACAAAACATATATAGAAATACAAAACATATATAGAAATACAAAACATATATAGAAATACAAAACATATATAGAAATACAAAACATATAGAAATGCAAAGCATATGAATATATAGAAATACAAAATATATGAATATATAGAAATACAAAATATATGAATATATAGAAATACAAAATATATGAATATATAGAAATACAAAATATATGAATATATAGAAATACAAAACATATGAATATATAGAAATACAAAACATATGAATATATAGAAATACAAAACATATGAATATATAGAAATACAAAACATATGAATATATAGAAATAATCCAAACAATAAAATCTATTTATATATATATATATATATATAAAACAAGTAAAAATAAAATCTATAAATAAAAATTAATCAGAAGTATATTGAATCACAGAGAAATTCTCTATTTGTTTGATTTCAGATGATTTTGCAACAACAGCAATGTGTATCTTAGAGCTCATGAATGATCTAATTGCTGTATAAATGTCACTCAAGTTCAAATAAAAGAGATCTCTGAAAAATGTTGTTTTGTTTTCAATTGAAAATCCACTCAAAAACGTATCAATGTTTCTTGTAGAAGGATCTCGAGGAGCATTGATTCTCTTAAGGATTGCATATATACACTTCCTCATGTCTTCTTCTGTAAATGTTCTTTCGTTTATACTCTTCAATTTTGACATCATTTTGTCACTCATTTCTGTCACGTTTTTGACATTTTCAATGGTGAAATAAATGACACTTATCAATGGATCACTTGTATTTTCATCGACTCTTTCACCGTAAGAACTATCGACAATCTCGTTGAGATACCCTTTGCATATCATTTTCGCTGTTACATAGTAAGCTGCTGCGATTTTTTTTCCAATAGGAGGAACAGGAATTGAAAAAGTGACAGATGAAAGTGAATGGTCGGACTTGAAAGCTGATTTTTGGTAAATTGACATCTCCGAAATAAATAATCTAATTGTGTCAATTCCTTTTTCGATCGGTTGGTGAGAATTTAATTTTTCCATTAATGAAAGGAGTCTTTTCTCAATTCTCTGGCGGCTTTCGCAGTTGCAATGAAGTGAAGCTGAGAAATCTCCATTTATGAACTTCTTGTCGTATAATCTTGAGATCAAATCCAAGATATTTTCTCTTTTGTCATTATTCAAGTATTTTCCGAGCCTTTTGTAAAAAGTAACGCCAAATAACATCTCTTGCAGTGCTGCCCCTCGCGAAAGAGCTGCAGCAGAGAACATTTGGGAGAATAATGTAGCATTTATCATCAAATGCTTAGTATACAAATCATACGTCTCTTGTAAAATGTCCATCATCAAGATAGGATCAATCAAATTGGGTTTACTAATGAGAGAAGTCATGTATTCGATTAAATTATTCGCATTCTTCGAAAGAGACTTTCCTTCAATGATAATGGTCAAGTTTGCGGTATCCTCTGAATCATAACTAGCTGAAACCAAGTACTTAATTGAGATTCCTCCGGTGAATTTTTCGATTAAATTGTCAAACTCTTTTTGTGACATTCCATCGACTCCTGTCTTACCAAATATAGTCAGAAAAATTGGAAAATCCTCTAAAAGTTCTTCATCCAAGTTAATTGAGTTTTTAATTCTGATATAAACGACGTCATTCGTTGGTTCTTCATAGGAATACACGAACCCGTTACCTAATACATTCCCTGGTTTGTAAAAGCTGTCAAGTATTTCAGAAAATGAAAAATTTGAAAAATTATTTTTTTCATTTTCTTCATTTTCGGTGTTTTGTATGAACCTCTCTGTTTTTGAGTATTTAGAAATTATTTGTGATAAATTGGAGTTGAATTCTGACTCAAAATTGTTATCATTTACAAAATCTATGTCAATTCTGTTTTGGTTCTCAAATAAACGCCTTCTCATGACCAATTCGAAGTATTTAGGCTGCACAGCGAGTAGTTTCTTAATTCTCTCCACTTCCCAGGTCATTTTTATGTAATTTAATGGAGAATAACCATAAATCCACGGATTTACGACATTTGAAAAATAGTCATGGCCAAGATGTTTCGAATTTTCTCTCAGAGATATTTCGTAGTTCTGTAAAACTTCTTGAATTTTTTCTTCGGAAAATCCGTTTTTTAAAATTGTTTCAAGTGAAATTTGGAGCTGATTTGAGAATGTTTCGTCTAAAGAGACTCCATCAGCACAAATGGTTAATCTTGGAACTCCAGTTTTGAAATAAAATTTTGATTCGCAAATTTTATTTGCATAAGCTTTCGTAAGCAACTGGTATTGTATAGAATTGTTTCCTGGCTCTAATAGCAAGTGGGAAAGTACATCAACATCAATTAATTCTGATAAATTACTCACATCAGAGATTAGCCACGTAACTGTTGATCTTTTTTGGTAATCTGATTTGGAAATGTTAGTTACTTGAATCTTCTTGTAGATTGGTTGTATCAATGGCTGTAAATGAGAATTTAATTTAAATCCAGATTTTGAACCATTGTTTTTAACTGTAGAAGCGAGAATTCTGAGTATTTCTTGTTCATCGTAATCGCCAAAATGGTAAAATAATGCATTTTGTGGCTTTATATACTTAAAATAATCATAAACTGTTTGATTGTAAGATGTAGAGGCAAATGAAAGCGGATTTCCGTATATTCCGTAAGGGAATCCACTCTGATTGTAAATAGCATTTAAAATCGCTTGTTTTGTCACATAATCTTTTTCAAAAATTTGATTTTTTGAAGATTCAAATGCGGATCCGGCAGCGTATATTTTCTTTTCGAAAGGATCTGATGATTGTTTAAGATAAAATGTTGATTTTATGAAATTATTTTCTGTAATATTTGGTTCAAATATGTTATTTAGAGTAGCTTTGAGTTGCTGTTCGAATTCTGATCTGTAGATACTAGAAAATTGAAACTGAATTGATTCTTGAAAAAAATCTTTAAAATAATCAATGTTTTGATATGGATTAGCTGCAAATTTTGGTATATTTAGCAGTATATTGTGTACTCCTGTGTGATTGTACGGTAAATATTTAAATGCTACTGCGAAATGATTTTCTTTTTCTTTTGTTTTAATGTTTAGGAATTCGTATTTATATTTTCTGTGTTTGTAAAGTGTTGCCACATAATTCAATTCTGTTATATTAGCAACACCCTTGATTTCAAACTCGCCAAGGATTATATTTTCGTTTGTTTTTCTTACAAGGAATATTGATGCGGTTACTATTAGTATTGGGGTAAAATATGAGAACATCACCCGGAAAAGGACCCGAGATTCTGTGATGCACTCATTCTGCATCAAAAGAAAAACAAGAAAATAAAAGGATTATAAGTTAATTTGTATTAGCTAAAGTATGTATGTGTTTAGATATTGTTAATTACAACTTTAGAAATCATTTTCAGGACATTTTTTTCTAAACTGTAACAAATCTTACAAAAAGTGAATGAAAACACAAGGGTTAAGCAAAAGGATGTTACTGAATCTGATTTATTCTCATTAATTTTTTTTTACAAATTTTCAAAATTTTCTATTTTTCTATCGTGGTGACTATCAAATTTTACATTTAGATTTGTTATATGCCTTGAAATAGTTCTTTTCAATCAAAAAATGGGAGATGGAGAATTTGCAGTTTTTTGTATTTTAGATATGCTATTTGTTTCAAGTATAACTATAGAGCTTTTATATAAAATAACCGCAAAAACCGTGAATAGAATTCTATCGAATTTTTTTTTACTTCAAAAATAAAATATGGCAGCAAGACTTGATGACTTTATTATTTCAGTCTTAAATGCCCCAACATTTGATGAGCAAAAGATAGTTATTGCTAATGAGCTTGCCGCAGTAAGAACATTCATTAGAGATTGCGACTTAAAATATAAACCTTCGTTAATAGCGAAGATAATGTTTCTTGGAGTTCGCGGTGACAATGTTGCCTGGGCAAATATCGAAATTGCTAATTTAATGGCAAACGAACGCCCGTCATACAAAAGAATCGGATATCTTGCCGCAATCAATTTATTCGAAAACGAAAATGATTTGATGGTATTGATTACCCATACTATGGCTAAAGATTTAAAGAGTACAAATCCTTTAGTACAAATGCTTCCTCTCACATTATTAGCTCAAATAGGAACAGCCGATATGTGCAGAGAGCTTTCAACGCATATATGTGATTTACTTAGCTCCGGAAACCAAAACATCATCAAACGCTGCTGTGCGGCTATGTATCATTCTGTACTTTTAGTTCCTGATCTTGCAGAAAGATTCAGACCATATGTGCATAAGCTTTTAAGTAGCTTTTATCATTGTGTTGTAAGTGCGACTATAGACCTCGCAATCGCTTTAATGAAAATAAATCCAGGTCTAGTTAAGGCTTGGCAGCAATTTTCAGGCCCATTCACGAAAATTATCAGTACCTTATACGAGACAAAGCCGATTAAGGAGTTTGATTTCTTCCATTTCAACGATCCATTTTTACTTACAAAAATTTTGAGAATTGTCGCTTGTTTACAGACACAATCCGACGAACTTGACGATTTGCTCTCAACGATCGTCGCAGGAGTCGATGTTCGTCGTAATACAGGCAGAACAATCTTATTCCAAGCGATTCAGACTATTAAAATCTGCGCGAAGAAGCCATCACTCAGATCTCTCGCTTACAATCAGATTGGACGCCTCTTCTCCCTTAAGGATCCCAATGTTTTGTACTCTGCCTTGTCAACCTTTTCCAGGGTTCTTTATTCGACCGGTCCTCTTGATCGTTCTAACGCTGATAGTGTTGTTCTACAGAGATACAAGTCGCAAGTCGTCACTTGTTTGAGTCATAAAGATCCATCAATCAGAAGAAGGGCTTTGGATGTTGTTGTCGCTCTGGTTGATGCGAATAACGTCGAAACTCTCATACCTGATGTCATGGGATATCTTTCTATGGCAAATGCTGATTTCAGAACAGAATTAGTCGCAAAATTATTCACAAGTATAACAAGATTCGCTCCGAACGAGAACTGGAGGTTCGAAACAATCAGAAAATTAATTATCGATAGCGGTGCTTACGTCGGTTCCGAGGTTATTACGAACTTTTGCAAATCTATCATGACAAGTGACACATTACGTGATATTGCAGTCATGCAGCTTGCAAAAGATATAGCTGAGAACCCGGAGAACCAGGCTCTCATACAAGTTGGAGCTTTCCTTTGCGGAGAATACGGAGAAGATGCGACAATCTTGCAAACTCTTAATAAGATCATGCTTATGCCACAGACAACCGTCGAAACTAACTGCTACGTATTGATTGCGATCGCCAAACTTGGTGAACGCCTTGGACTTTCTGATCAAGCTGCAAATGTTATCGGATACTTCGCTAATTCAAACAATCTCGAATTACAACAGCGTTCTGGAGAACTCATACGTATTCTAAAGCACTCCAGACTTAGCGCTCCTTTACTTGCTCCAGCAGATTACGATGCTCAGCAACCATCAACGATTAAACAGCCAACAGAGGACGTAGATTTACTTGGTGGATTATCAGAACCATCACAGCCACAGCAATCTTCAAATCAACAAACAGATGCCGTTGCAGATTTGCTTGGTCTCTCTGCTTCACCAGTTAAAGTCACTCCTCAACCACAACAACAACCGAAACAAAATACACAGCAAATTCAGCAGCAAAAAGTCAAACCGCCAGTTCAAGTTCAAAATACAGCTCCAACAGTTGTTCAACCACCGAATACAGTGCAAGTTATTAAGACTAACGATTACGTAATATACTTTGAGCTTCGAAAGAACGCCGCAAATCCGAATCAGTTGGCAATTCGTGCTCATTACTTCAATCTTACTAAAACTATGTTGGGTAAATTCAAGATAGCTTACCAAGTACCAAACAACTTCATTTTCCGGGTTTTGCAGCAGTCAAGTGAAGATTTACCTCATGTTGGCTCTCCTGCTGTAACTCAGGTCGTTCTGATACAGGCAAAGACACCAGGACAACTAATGATGAAGACACAGATTACTTATCTTTTCGGATCGCAACCTTTGACAGATAATGCGATAATTCCGAATACTGTTTTCCAATAACTTATTATATTTATTATCTATGCATATTATTTATTTTAAATATCTGTTTCTATAAAGTATTTTATCCTTTCTTTATATTTTTTGTATCTTTGAAAATTATTAATTTTTTGTAACAATGCATTATTCATTTGGAACTAATTTATATCATGGATTAGGATATGGTGGAGTTATTGTGGAGGTTGTACAGGAACTTGTGTTTCAAATATAGATTGTAGTTCATTTTTCTCCAGATACTACCATCTCAGAACATTACCATATAAGTAAACCAGTGCATACAGACCGGAAAGATTATTATTTAGGCTATGTATTTTCGAATCCTGTAATGTAGGATGATGTCGCAACAAAGTATCTAGGATTTGGAATGGTCGAACTTCGATAATCCATGATTGTTATTCTAATTCGAAAGTTAGTTGCACAAGCATATGTAATAAAAATGGCCTTAGTATATTTGTATTTGCCCTTATCTATTTTGATAGTAAATGTAATTGAATAAATATAAACCAAATGAATGCTACCAATAGTAATTTTTCGTAGAACAAGTAATTAGAATAGCTGTTTTAATGAGAATTGATATTAATGAAAATGTTTTGTGATATGAAGTTGATATTGGGATGAAATATTTTAAAATCTGAACAAATGCATCTTTATTAAGATATTGGTGAGTCCAAAACATAGGCAAAAATTGCAAAATTTATTAGAAGCTCCTAAAAAAATGAATGTTACGCATCGAACAATATGTGATTCCCCAGCCCCGGAATCAGCAATTCGATGCCACCTTCCGTTTTCAAAGGCAGATTGCATTGTTACTGCCAATGGAAACAAGCTCCAAGTCTATTCAACGAAGGAAGATGATTTAAGATTAGTATGGGAAAAGAAGTTTTGGGGTGAAATTTTCGGTGTATACAGGCATAAAAGTGGTGGAGAATACGATTCAATCATTGTTGGCTGCGATACAAGTAAAGTTATTGTTCTACAGGTTATAGATAATGATTTGAAAGAAACAGAATATCACGAATTTAACAGACCTGGCCCACCAGAGCCAGATCCACCAAAACCAGAACGTCCTTTCGATATTAGTACAAGATTACGCAATAAAACAATTATGGATGCCGACCCAACAGGTACATGCCTTGCATTACTTCTTGCTCAAAATATTCTTTACGTTTTACCTCTTGCCAACAAGATTAAAATCGAAAGTACCGAAAAAGCTGGTGATGAATACCATTCCAGCTGGAAAGTAATTAAAGATGCGTTCGCGTATGATGTCCACACAGATTTTAAATCGCCGTTATACAGAATTCGAGATATGGTTTTCTTGGACGGATATAAAAATCCAACTCTCGCTATTATTCACGAATTAATTCCTACATGGAGTGTCAGATTACCACTTCAGAAATCAACTGTTGCGGTTTCAATTGTTTCTCCTCCATTAAAAAAAAAGGAAACTGTTTTAATTTCAGCATCAATCGATAAAGTTACAATGTGGACATCCCGTGCATTACCACATAACTCATTTGGCTTAGTTCATGTTCCAGATCCAATTGGAGGCTTCCTTGTTCTCTCAAAGAACGCAATTATTTACATGGACCATACAAACATTGTTGCTTTAGCATTAAACAAGCTCGCATACTTAGATGATGAAGTTCCAGTCGATATTACAGCAAATGGACCTGGTTGTCACGAATTATATTCAAAAGTTGGTACAGCTATCGATAAATCACATATTTTATTGACCGTTGACCAACATTATTTGTCCATTTTGACTTTACATTACAATGGTGTCAAAGTAACAAATCTTTCTTTAAATGTCAACTTAAATCTTGAATTTCATCCATCATGCTTCCTTTCTCTTAACTACACGAACAACAGGAGCCTTGTTTTCATGGGATCTACAACTCATGACTCAACTTTGTCCGAAATAATTTTAGAAATTGAAGAAGAAGAACTTGCAAGCTTTTTGGTCGACCATGTCATGACAGAAACACAAAATGATCTCTACCAGAAGTTCTTTAAGTCATTACCAAGGCCTAAAACCCTTTCAAAAGTCAAATCATTTTCTGTCAACAACATTTCTTACATCAGACAGCTTGGAACTGTTGCCAATGCCACTCCTTGCCTCAAGCTGAGCCAGATAGATGAAAATGAAGAACAGATCGCGATGGCTCTCGCATGTGGCTTCAAAAAATACGGTTGTTTGCATTTCGTTCGTAGTGGTATCGATCCAAACCTTGTCAGTGAATTTAATATCCGCGGAGTTACTGGAATTTATTCATCAGAAAACTTCTCATATATCTTGATCTCAACAGATGAAGGAACATCCGTACTTTACGCCGATAGCCAGAACCTTCCAGAGATCAACGATGAGTTTACGAGCCAAGTAAGTAAGGAAAAGACTCTTTTTGCAGGAGATTTCAACAACTTCTTCATCCAGATCACTAAAACAGTCGTAAGAGCGATCAAATATTCACAAGAAGATGGTTTCTCCCACACTGACCTCTATTCTGGCTCTTCTCCAGCTGTTTTGGATGCAAGAATTTCTTCAAATGCCCTTGTTGTTCTATTTGACAACTATACAATATGCGCATATGACAGAGCGTTGGAACCAATGACACCTCTCACTAACAAATATTTCAGCCGAATCGCAATTTTCGGTAAATATTTATTTGTTTATTGTACAAACGGCGTTTTGAGAATGTTTTCCGTAGAAACGATGACGGAAGTTGCCACATTTGATAATTTCAAGGCATTTCCTGATTTCATTGCTCCTCTCGGAAAAGATGAGATTCCATTGCAGCCATCTTCAATTGGTATCGTTGATATCTCGTTCGTTGTCTTCGAATCAGTTGTCCTTCTTGTTCTTACACCTCGCGATGGCCCTGCTTTCTTCTATCAATGGGTTGAATCTAAATTATTCTTCAGAAGGATCAAAATGCACAGATTCGCAGTTACTTCACGAAAGAATATTGATATCATCCCATTCAACGGCATTTCGGATGTTTTCGATGGTTGTTTCGTCACAGATCCATCAAATCCTTTCTTTATCCTCTCGGAAAACGGTTACCCACGTATCATCCCACTCTCCGAGTCATTCAACTGCAAACCACGTGCTTTTGCCCCTGTAATGCGTGGTCCTTACAAGAATCACTTTTTAATTGCGGACGAAGACCAAATCAGGCTCTGCAATCTCGAGAATATTAAGCCAGAACACAATTTCTTCATCATTGATGGCTGTATTGTCGAGAGAATCCCTGTTGGAATGACTGTAAGAAGAATTGCCTACTGCCAGAACCCGAATTGCGTCGCTTTCATCGCTTCCCATCCAGAACCATTCACAACAGAGAACGAAAAGAAGATCGATGTCGAAGTTTATGAGAATCTTCAGGTTCATTACCAAGAACCACCTTCTCCAGCCAAAGTTTACCCAGATGAGGACTACGAAACAATTCCTAAGTGGAATGAAGAGCGATACTCCCTGTTTCTCTATACAAAAGATGGTTTGCAACAAATGGTCGATTACGCAAACCACGAAATCGTCAATACAGTGCAATTTGTACATACTACTCCGATGCCAGAGGATGGAATAACCCTCCTTAACACGTATTTGGCCGTAGGAAGTGGATTCTTGTCTCAACCGGAAAAAATGATGAGAGGAGTCCTTTATATTTACCAAATCAGGTACATGCAGAACGATGAGGGATTTAACGAGATCACGTTAAGACCTTTGTACAACGAAACAAACAAAATTTACAAAAATCCGATTATCGAAATCACGGATAACTCAGGATACATGGCTATTTTCTGCGGTAACCTTTTGTATCTCATGAGGTTCTTCAACGAAAACACCGTAAAGATCGAAGCTTTCCTTGTTGGAAGATTCTTTGCATCATCTATCGTTTCCCTCAAGAATTATCTGCTCTACGCTGATTCCTACGAAGGCTTTGAGGTCGCCAGATGGCGTAAATACGGAAAGAAGCTCATTTCAATGGCAAGAGATACGATGACTAAATTACCTCTCAGTGCAGCATTCCTACAATACGAGGATTGCTTGGGAGGTGTCGTATTTGATGATGACGGCAACGCTCATATCTTTGACGTTGACGAATACGCGATTCCAGCAGATGCAGTTGTCAGAAAGTCAATTTTCTACATTGGAGGCCGAGCAATCAGTTCTGGTCAGTTCCCAATCAAGGCTGTGACCCAGGCAACTCAGCAAAATCCAAATGAAGAAATTGATGAAGAATTATTGCAGCTGCAGACAAAGATTGGAGGCCACATCGCATGGTATGTTACTACACATGGTAAGATCGGTGCATTCACTCCAATTGATGAAAACGATCGACATAAATTGGTCGGAGTTCAATCCGCATACGAAAAATCTCTTTGCGGACTGAGCCACTTAGAATACAGGAGTGGAAAGTTCAAGAATATGATTGAACAGGATATTTTCAACCAATCTCCAAAGAATGTCATTGATTGCGACATGTTGATTGATTTGATTGAAGATATGCCTGATCACTTGAAGTTTGCAACAAAGGGATTAAGAACACAGGACTTCTTATCTGAATTAAGAAAGATTTACAATAATGGTGTCAATGTATTCCAATAAATAACTATATATAGATTTTTATTATTTATTATATTAAAATGATTTAATATTTTTCTGAATAAAGCAAATTTTCATTAGAAATCTCACCTTTTTTTCTGAATTAAGGGTGCACACGAGAGGATCATGTAAACTTCAGAATTTAGAACCTTATTTTTAGGCATTATCTTGGCTACCTATTTAGGCTCGAAAAGCAAAAAATATCAAAAAATACAACTTGACTCCATTATGACCCTTTCATGGAGGTAGTTTTTATCCGCTAGTATTTTCCCTTTGAATCTCTTTACAATTCGAAATCAAATTCAAACCTCAGTAGAAGAAAGGAAGAATCGACTTACTACGGTTGTAATACGAATAAATACATATATTTAATTATTTTTATTTACATAATAATTGTTTGAAGCTCATATTCCAACAAATTTTTAAATAAAAACATTAAAATGTTGAAAATGTTGAAAATGTTCATATATTTTAATAGGGTTTTGGCACTTTATTGAGGAATTACTACATACATAGTCGAACTGAACTTGATATTTTGAAATTTAAATTATTTATCAAAATTAAAATTTAACTTGAAATTTATAATTATTTAGTCATATTTTGCATAATTCTAAGTAGATTTTGTAAAAAATCAAGAAAGAAAAAATTTAACGTGCTTTATTTTTTCTTTTTGAGAAAGGGACAGACTAGCCCATTGTCACTTTTTAATTTAGCAAATGAACGCTTATGGAGTGGAGTTTTTGGGTAAATCTGATTTGCTTATAAATGAAATAAAATCAAAAGAAACCATATTGGTATTATATTATGCAAAAATAAATGATCTTACTTAGTACTTTTAAAGTTAATTTCAGAAAAAATTTGACACAATGGTATCCGGCACATACAAGTGGTGTACAACCAAAATATAAGTTGGTTTAAACATATATTGCTATATCTCATGATCTTACTTAGTACTTTTAAAGTTAATTTCAGAAAAAATTTGATACAATGGTATCCGGCACATACAAGTGGTGTACAACCAAAATATAAGTTGGTTTAAACATATATTGCTATATCTCATGATCTTACTTAGTACTTTTAAAGTTAATTTCAGAAAAAATTTGACACAATGGTATCCGGCACATACAAGTGGTGTACAACCAAAATATAAGTTGGTTTAAACATATATTGCTATATCTCATGATCTTACTTAGTACTTTTAAAGTTAATTTCAGAAAAAATTTGACACAATGGTATCCGGCACATACAAGTGGTGTACAACCAAATCTTCGACTCGATGAACTTGTCATCGAGTTATATTCCAGTGTTGTTCCTTCATTCCTGATTAAGTTGCAAATTAAAGGTCTGGATTCAGAGAGAAGTGTTAAAGTTATCAAAAAAGTCACAAGAGATTTCGAAGAAATGACACAATTTAAAAAAGTCGCATGCATCAGTATGCTTGAAGCTGTTCAGAAAGGTCTGAAAAATGATACACTTGATCCCAACATTGTTTACTCAACATTAAAAATATTATTGCAAAGAAAACATTTGATTTAATAAACATTTAATTTATTATAATTAATTTTTTATTACAGTATAGTAAAAAATGCTATAAATAAATTATTATATTTTATTAAAATGTGACTTTTAATAGTAAGTGAATAAAATAAATCAGGAATTGGGAAAGAAATAAGGTTAATTAAAAATAATGAAAATTACAAGTTTAAGGTTAATGAAAAGTGACAATGGGCGAGTTTGTCCCCCACTCTTTCTTTTTTATAATAATACATATTATTATATAATTAACATATTCATAATGTTTCACCCTTTCAAAAATATAATACTCCTCCTCTCAAATAAACGTACATACGGGTGGTCTCTTTTTTCAAAAAATTAAATTTTGAAATTTTGGGCTCAAATATTAGAGATTTTTCAACCTTCAACGATATATGTTGTCTATATCAGACCTCCTTTCTTTTTGATACTTAACATTGTTCCTAAATCTTAGCCGTTAAGGCTGTTCTGAAAATATTTTTTTTTTCGAAAAAATTCGAAAAAAATTCTTAAAATTCAAAAATCCCTTAATTCCTGAGGATTTTGGAAAAAAGTTTTTACATGAACATGTGTATATTATATGAAGTATATTGATAAGGTATGGCATTCCAAACGGGAACCGCGGTTGGTTACCATGGATTTCCGTCACCGGTCACATTTTAAAGATTTTTAAAGCCTTATAAAAATATGCTTTGTAAATCATTTTTTGTAAATCGGCAAAAATTTGGTAATTTTCTTCAACTAATAAATCTGCGAATAGCATTTATAATACAAGAACATCTTTTTAAAATGCGTTTGATTCATTTTGTATAATTTCATATAGGCACATATATTCTTCCGGGACTTTCCGTGATTTTACCGTAAAATCATTAGTTTACACCAATTTTTCCGTATTTTGAATAGTTTACTGCACTTTTTCCGTAAAATTGAGTTACGGGAACCGCAAAATTTCCGGACCTCATTTTTCATAGAATATAATAATAATATTTGATAAAAAGATATATTATTTATATTTTTGATTTTTGAATTACGGAAAAAGTGAATTGATAACTTGATTTTTTTATATGGTTAATTTTTCAAATGATATTATGAAGATCTAAAATATTAAAAGTAAAAAAATTGAATTATGGAAAAAGTGAGGTCAAAAGTGAAATAAATTTGCAGAACAATTTTCATTGAAATAAGCTTTATTTTCATTATTAATAACAATGCTGTAATAAACAGAAATTCATCAAAAGTGACAGCTCTCAATTTTTTGACATTTGTAAATTCTAAATTGAATGAAAAAATGAAATAATACTAAGCATAATAATATTCTAGATTTAATTATAATTAGGAAAAAGTTAGTTTTGAGAGTACTTTTCATAGGCATATAGAATGAATATCTTCTGAAAAATAATATCATATAAACTCATATTATTTTTCTAATATATAACTATTTTATATAAAAATCAAATTCAATGATCTTAAAAGCGAAGGATAAACCTCAAAATTTACGAATATAATGAGTGGGAATATAATGCTTATCTATCATAAAACCATATGAAATATCAATTTTTGCTTTACGCCTAATTTTTGACGACAATTAGCAAAAAATGTTAAATGTTAAACTCAGTCCATTTGAATATGAAAAATAAAATTGACTTTGATTAAATGTTTTTATTTATCATGCAATTCTTCTTGCGACCAAAGATTTGAATAAAATTTCAAAAAATAAGATAGCTTAAAAAATAATATACGGTAGTGTTTACTAATAGATGAATAGTATATAAATTCTATTAAAATGGATTTGATCCAAAAAATATATAAAATTTGATCATAAATAAAATCGTTTTAAATTACTTCTTCATTTAAATTATAACAATTATTTTTGGTTTTATAGTTTTTAAAGCTCATGTGGTTTTTTTAACCACAGAATACTTATGTGCTGTAGCAAGCTTGCAATCCAAAGCTCACGTTAGACAACACGAGTCATGAAGTCTGATACTAAGGGATATCCAACATATATTTTAATAATCTAATGTTTGTGACAAATATTCAACATAAAATTAAGTTTTCGTTTCGTTACAAGGCATTCATTACTTTGGAGATATCATATTTAATGTACAGAAAAGTTAATATTAAACAATACATGCTAAAGAATTAATAAATAAGATAATAAAATAAATTTATACGTAATTACTTTCATTTAATATGCTTTATGCTGTATAATATTGATTAAGAGGCATTAAAAGGTTCCATAATCTGCTTTTATAGGCAAGATTTTTGATAAAAATTTTAAATTTTGAAAAATGATGAGAAAAGGAAAAAAAAGGTAAATGAGAGCAAGAGGAGGGAAAAAAAGAAAAAGAAAAGGAAGGGAAGGGAAAAATAAAAGAAAGAAGGACATATAAAAATTTAGATGCGCATTCTTAATGCCGAGGCGGCTTGCCGCCGAGGCGCGATTTTTTTAGGCCTCTACGGTAACCCGGCAATGTTTTTTTAAATCTTGTACAGCCCTATGATAAGGTAAAAATCAAATTTTATTGCATATTCATCGAGAAAATAAACTAATGAATCCCTCAAAATTGAGAGGGTAATCCTCCTCCTCTCAAATAAACGTACATACGGGTGCACCCTTAAGAAAGATTTTAAAATATTGTGTCAAAGATATATTAAAATGACTTTAAACTTTTATATATAGACATGTAGAAAGCCATATTCCATAACAATTCGTATAAAAAGAGAGATATTTTGCTTTGCATTTAGCTTAATCTAGTTTTATTGGTTCATTGGTCAATTCTGATTTCGAATATGATCAATTTCAATACAGATTAATGTCATTTTTCATAATTCAAACCAAAATCATCTTCATTTAGCCTATTTTTGTGAATTTAAAGCCCCACTTCATTATAATGGGCATTATTGTATATATAGTGATTATGAGTTAAAGAGAAATTATATGAAAGAAGAAGATTTTTTCCAAAATCAAAGTTTTTTGTGAGAAATAAAGCAAAATTAATTTAATTAAGACTCAATGAAATAATAAAGTGTTAAACAAAGAAAAAAAGTATGTTTTTATGAATCATTTGAATGATTTTCATCTTCTTGTGTTTCTTGTTCTTCACTCTCCACAGGGAATGTTTCATCGGAAATTAAGTGTGGTTCTGTGTATGATCGTAATGTATTTTCTTGGTATTTCATGGCTGGAAGAGAACGTCCTTCTTGGATAAGGTATTGGTTAAGTTGTGCGATATCCGTTAATGATTTGTTTGTTAAATCGAGTTTTTCTTCACTTTCATTAACATGATTTCGAATAATTTCTGTAAGTCGTGTATCTTGAGCCAATGACTTGCTAAGCTTGTCAACATTTTGAGCTATGACGGAAAGGTCAATAGCTTGCTGCATAAACTCTGGCATTTTAGTATAAGCCACGTGATCTATTTCATTCTTTGAAATCCATTCGGTCATTCTTTGTAATTCGTCTAATGTAATATCGTGTGTTGGATGGATACCATGTGCATAGCAAAATCTGTATAATTCTTGATATGTTTGAACATTAATTTTGTTTTCTGGGATTTTAACCCTTGCACTTCTAGAATTTTCTTCCATTTCATTCAAAAATCCGTAAGAATTCGGTGAAATAAGATTGTTCTGAAAAAGCTCATTTATTTTTGCTGTTGCGGCTTGTTTAGGCTCTGAATATTCGTTCATTTCACCAATAGCATTTAAATATAATGTTTGTATGCCAAGAAGATATGGATCTTCCTCAGCAGTTTGCTTTTGTTGTTTCTTTAAAATTTGAGCTCGGGCTTCAGTCAAAGATGCTGGTGAAGATTGAATTAATGGCTCATTAAGATCACGTCCAACAAACGTAAGTCGGAAGTTATTGAAAAAATTGTCTAAATCGAACATAATGAATAGGAATTTAAGGGTCTCGAAAAATTAGTTAGGGGTATGATAATTCTATTCAATTTTATTTTTAATAAAATGCATGTCTATGATCAATATATATGCGAAACCCCTAATGAAGACACTGTATCTACCTATCACCCAGAGCAACATACAGTTTCCAACTGGGTCAGGCAATATTGCTCAAAAAATCCTTGGTTAATTCCTATCAATTCAGCGTTTATTAATGATAACTTCAATTTATATGGACTGAACAATGTCATTCAAAACTATCAAATCGCATTAGCCATTATAAAGGATAAAGATCCTAGTGATGAAATAGGGAATCTTGAAAATTATGAGGATGACGCAATAAATTTGTATCATTTAATACATCAGCGTTATTTATTAACGCCTGGAAGTATACATTTAGTTCAAGAAAAATATAATAAATGTGAATTTGGTAGATGTCCGAGAGTTAATTGTCATCATGCACGACTTATACCAATTGGCATATCTCCAAAGTGCAAATTCGCAAACATTAGATTGTTTTGCTTTTCTTGCAATGATGTTTACAATCCTCCACCAGATATTGTCTATGATGGAGCAGCTTTCGGTCCATACTTCCCTATGTTTTTTAAACAGGCAAGTACGTTCAATGTCAATAATTGCATCGCGAAAATGAAAAATTTGGAAATTTCATATATGGGAATCCCTATGGAATCAAATGATTATCTCAATAGATCTGCTGTTATTCATCCGATGCCACCAGAAAAGAAAGAAGAATCAAGCTCTTAATTCCCAGCTAAAAATATTTCTGTCTGTGATTAATTTATTATATAGAAACAATATGTGTAAGACTTATATTGAATGATATTTTATAAATCAATGTGATAATTTGCAATTAGAATGATATTGAAAAATAACTCAAAGATAACAGGTTATACATCAGATCATTATAAAGTATGTGTCTTTTTGGAGCATTGTAATATAATGTTAAAGAAAGATTAAATATATTCTTAAAAAATATATTCAAAATAATGTTAGAATTAAACTTGAATGCTTAATACGATAACACCTCGTCAAATCCCTTTTAATGATCTAAGGTCTTTTGCCTTCATATCATTAATTTCATGGTGAAATAATGAAATATTAAAAAAAGAAGGGGGTGAATTAATTTATATCAGGGGAAATTTTTATTTTGAAAAGGAATGCAAAGAATAAATCGGCAAAATACGATGCTTGAGAATTATTTGATTCCCTTAGCAGGTACTACACCCGAGGAAAGAATAGATTTTTATTGCAATCTTTTTAATCCTTACTCCGAAATTATTTATCAATTTCAAGCAGCACTACTGCTACATAACATTCCTCTTTATATACTGATCATCTTTTTAAGTATATTCTTTATATATATTACGTATTTAATAGAAGCTTCACCTTTTCCAACATTATTATTTTTCCTTTCTCTCATTCCATTGGCACAATTGGCGCGAGAATTAGGAAGTTCATCGATATTCAAGTCATTGATAATAGAATTACCGCAATTGCCAGCAGATGCACCAAATCGAATTAGAAACCTGGAAGAAATATTCGATTTACTTCATCCGCCATTTACATTCTTCTGGAGACTCGGTTTCTTTATATATAAGTCCATTTTATGTCCAAATTTAGTTGATACTTTTGCTCTCTTCCTTATCATCATAGGATTAGGAGTTTTACTGATGATAATCAGGATATGGGTAGTTCTCACAATATTTTTGGTCTTCGTTTTAGCGATGCCAACAATTTTGACGCGAAAGTTTGTTTATGATAATGTTATGTACCATTTGGGTCATCCATTCCCAGAACTTGAACATCAGAAGGAAGATTAATTCAAGTTTAATGATAAATTCAAAAAAAATAATTGTTATTTTGGAATTTGAATAGTTTTGTTAGTAAAAATTGTATAAATAATTTATCTAATCTAGACAGAAAGTTATTTTTTAACAATAATTTTAAATAATAAAAAATATATCAATAAAACATGTAATAATTAAGAAAAATTACTCTGGTTTCTCAGTATCTTTAGCTGTTGTATTATCTGTTTGTGTATCGTTTGATTTTTCGGGTGTATTTTCTTTGATTTCTTGTGATTTTGTTTCTTCTGATTTAGAAACACTTTGAAGAGTTGCCTGTTCTGGTAATTCTTCAAACGCTTCAACATTTCCAAGAAGAACGGATCTAACTTGTTCCGCTGATTGTTTTGCCGCAATGGAATTTCCTTTTAGAAATATAGATATGTTCGTTAACTGTAATATCAAGATGAGTGCATTGATCGATGAGTAAATCCACCTCTGGAAAATAGATGATAAAATCACAACTAGAATCCAAAGAATAAGAACAAGTGAATTTCCTATCCAAAAAATGTTAGAGTAACTTGGAGAAGGCATATCATCCTCTGCAGTTATATCAAATTTCAACATTGAATCTCCACCGCAGTTTAATGACCATTTGATTCCAACAAGATACTTGCCAAATGATTGTTTACATAGAATAAAATCTAATAACTCTAAAGTCAAAGAAATATAGTTGATTTTACAGAAAAATAATCCCCAAATCGAGGAAAATACGAGAGAAATCTTGATCAATGAGAACCACGATGAAGAGTTAGCTGTATTTTCTTTAAATTCGTCTTTAATAAGATCTTCTTGATCGTTTTCATGATGGATATTCCCTGATCCAGACATTTTTTATCAATAAAAAAATTTTCATCAAAACATCGAAGTCTTTACTTATCTTATTATGATATAAAAGTTGGAATAGAAACTAATTTTATGCTCAAATGTCCCGATAAATGATTGAAGTCATAATCGGAGTAAGTTTCTCAAGGTTCAAAGCATTAGCAACGAATATTCAATTGGAAAAACGTTAATGATGAAAAGATACATCACATGCTTGTCTGAATTTGTGCAATTTCAATTCTAAAGCAAAAATCGAATTAGATTGTATTACATTCTTCTTCTGAACTTTATTCCTGGAAAAATAGCAAGTATTCCAATAAACAGTATCATTTTTAAGGTAATTAAAAACAAAATTATATTAACTAACAAATGTTAAGTAGCTACTATTCTTTTTCGATATTAAATCGTTTAAGCAGTGCTTCATATTCTTCATCTTTTCCAAATATTTCATTATCATATTCGTTATGTAATGTTTTCCACGTATCGTCTACTTCATCACTTTCTGATATAGCTACATCTTCTGTTGGTACATCCTGGAAGTAATCTTGCTCAACCGAATCTAAATTTTGTTCTAAAACTGTCAATAAATCTATAAGTTTTTCAATTTTGTTATCAACTTCGTCAATTTGCGGAGGTTTATTAATTTGTACAGTTACATGAACAGCGCCTTTCCTAGGAGTGAGCTCTGAAATCTCTTCTATATTAACTTGTCGATAGAAATGCATTTTAAAAAAGTGACAAATAAACATCTTTTATTGTAGAATCTCTCCATCCTTATCTCCGAGATATCATCAGTATATGAAGTCGTTAAGCTTAACAGAACAATTACAGACTTCAAAATAATTATATCATTACATAGATTAGTCAAACCTACAAAATTCTAAATATATAAGTATATGCATTTGAACTCTCATGCTAGAAGATAATTCTAAAAAATTAGAGTTTCAAAACCAAATCAACCAAATATCTAACCAAAATCAGCTAAAAAAATCAAAAATACTAAAAATATATTTTTCTGAAATTGATATGCTAAGACATATTATATGTTTTAAACCAAAATTAAATAATAACTCGTCATTATTGCATACTAACCCATTGATGTGTTTTTCCTCAGATTATATTTTAAAAATCCCTACATTTTGTTCTTTAAAATTCTGATACTTATGAATAATTTAAATTGTTGATGCATATTTGCGATAAATTCTGTAAAACTTTTAGATCGCATTAGAAAGTATTGAAATGAGATAAAATAATACTTTTACAATTGGACATTGTGTAAAAAGTTAAATGAAGAGATGTATATCCGCATTTATCTTTTTCCAACTTCATCTTATTCAATGATATATTGCTCCATGTGAAAGAAGAAGTTTTGCTAATTCTGAATAATTACGCTTTTCTGCAATTTGGAGAACAGTTTCTCCAAATTCATTTATTTCATTGATATTTGCCCCATGTGAAATAAGAAATTCGGCTGTTTCTATATAATTTGACTTTGTTGCCATATAAAGAGGAGTAAACCCATTAACATCTTTTTTGTTGATATCAAGTCCATATGAAAGAAGAAGCTCGACTGTTTCTTTACAATTATGTCCTGCTGCAAGATGAAGAAATGTAAATCCCATATCATTTTTTTCATTGATATCTACACCATGTGAAATAAGAAGTTTGATTATTTCGTTACTACCTGCTTCTACTGCATGAGACATAGCAGTTGTTCCAAGTCCATCTTCTTCATAGATATTTGCACCATGTGAAATAAGAAATTCAGCTATTTCTTTGCTATTATTATCTGCAGCAAAATGAAGAGCGGTTCTTCCCAATCACCTTTTTCATTAATATTTGCACCAAGTGAAAGGAAGTATTCGCAAAGGGAAATAATATTAAATTCCGATGAATAAACAAAGCATTCATTAAAATTGTTTGTTTGGTCGAAATAAACTAAAAAGGAATCAAGATTATTATACCATCCACATTCCATTAAAAGTATCTTTATATTATACTCATTCATCAAGAATGTAACAAAATCAATATTGTGTGAAATAATTGCATATTCCATGCAGTCATAATCTGGTTTTTGATATTTCAGACATTCACTCATGATCTCTTGATTTCCTCCTAAAACTGATAATTCTAAACATCTTTGAGTTATTTCTGAGTTAAATTTCGTTCTTAATAACTTGAAACAATCAACTGCTCCATGATAACAACATAATTCAAGTAATGAATATCCTTTGCCAGTATATGGATATAATTTGCTTTTAAGTTTTTGATTTTTATCAAATCCATCTCTTTCCGTAAATATGATGAATGATTCAAGGTCATTATACATAATTGCCCTATAAATTGTATTTTCTGAATGAATATCGAGATTTTCTAAATCATGGTTTCCAAAAAAGCCAGATTTGTCTAATTTAATTCCATATTCTTTATAAAACAGAAAGTCTGGAACATAATATATATTAATGACCCCTTCCACATGATATTCATCATATATGAGTTTAGCAAGAGATAAATATGACTTTGTATAGCGATTATTAAATTGAATGATTCCTAAAATATCTTCCATAATATTTTTGGGGTGAAATTTCTTTGAATCAATTAAATTTGCTTTGATCATTTTGTAAATCTTGTTTAATTCTTCTTCATTATCCGTTTTTAGCTGATACAACGCATTGTATGAATCAATGTAGTATCCATAGATGCTTCGCAATTCACTGTATTTATTTGGGTGAATGTCTTGATCGGACATGAAAAATTTGAAAAATTAATGTCATATTTTTGCTTATCATATAATATATCTTTAAAATATATTAGCACAAAAAATTATATGTTAAACATGTGGAAAACGATGATCATAAAGATTTCGAATATAATTTATGAATTTTAATTAAGTTAATAGATATACAAAGTCACAATAGCAATAGCAAATCCGAATGTCATAAGATATTTGGCTTCAGAAAGTAAGTATATGCAAAAAATGAATGATTCCTGGCCTCTATAGTAAAAAATCATTCCATGAATTTGTCGTTTAGAAACTAGATAAAATGTAACTGTTAGTTCTTCTAGAATGGTGATCGTGGCACGAGATAGGAAGTGCAAAGCAATTTAATTAGTGTTTTCTAGCCTCACCATCATGAAGTTGTCCGATTGGAGTATCATCTAATAACTTCTGAGAAGAATATATACACAGGTATTGAACTATATATCTCGAAATTGACAAGATATTTTTCATGCAATACTTCTGATATCAAATATCCATTTACTACATAGAAAGTATCGATCTCCAAAATCCAAAAATATTGGTAACAATTATCCTAATCTCAACTCTAAATTATTTGTTTATTCTTATCTTGTAAACATTTCAATCTTCACAAAATTTGAGAATCTGACACACAAAAAAAAATCGTTTGCAAGCATTCAAATTTTCAGAACTTTTAACGTTCATGAAAATTAGAATTTGCAAACGATTAAAGAAATTATTTGCAATTTGGACGGAGCTTGCCTACGGCCAAATTGCAAATAATTTTTTAAATTATTGATTGCACTCCATTTCCATTTATTTCTAGTGTAATCTGGCAAAATTCAATGGAACATAGTTTAAATATTTAAGTTTACTTTAAATTTTGAAGTAAAAATTTTTTATTGATTTGAGACTCTTTTTGTCTCTCTTTGTTCTTTTTCGATTGCGATGTGCAGCTCCTTTATGAATTCAGAGTATTGTAAGGGAATTTTGAACCGAGATTGTGAAAAAGCGAGAGTTGGAAGTCTTCTCAACTGTCTTCCAGACAATCCTTCAGCTTCTTCTGCTGCATTGTACAACTCGATTGATTCACCAAATGTTGCACCAATGTCAGAAGAAGATCCTTTGAAGATCTTTATTGACTCAAAGTCCATGATGACAGAGTTCATCATTAAGACTGCCTTTGATGTCAATTCATTGATACAATCCATGAAAATGTTGTATCTTGCTTCGATCGAAGGAGGACCAACGTATTGTTTGATATCTGATCTTGAAAGGAACGCGAGATCGATGCATTCGGTTAAATTCGATGTCGCCATGATCATGATATTCTCACATTTCCTGAGTTGGTCGATCTGTGTCAATAAGGCATTGACAACACGAATTGCATCGCTTGGATCAGCTCCGTTCATCGAACTTTGTCTGGCTGTTGCGATACTTTCGACTTCATCGATGAGAACGAAGACAAGAGTGGTCGAATCAGCGGCCAACATGTGGATTCTGTCGAAGAGTTTCTTCACCATCTTGCCTGACTCTGCGAACCACTTGGAAAACAAGGAATGAGTGTTCACTTCCAAGAGCATTCCGCGGCTGAACCTTTCTGAGAGTCTGATCGCGAGTTTATGGGCCAAACCTCTGCAGATCGTGGTCTTGCCTGTACCTGGTGGTCCGTAGAGTAATATGATCCTGTTGCATGTAACGATGTCCGATGAAATGCCATGGTCGGCAAAAGTAAGTGAAGTTTCCATGAAATGGATCAGCATCTCTTTAACGCTGTCGTCTGCATCACCAAGGATGATGGAATCCCAGAGTTTGGCGTAGTTTGCCGATGGTAGAATGGTCTGTGTTGATAGGGACAAAACTTCATCTTCATTTTCGATCTTATCTTCAAAGGATTTGGAGTAATTGAGCTTGTAAACGTGGACTTGGGCTGGATATCCTGTGCCTGATACTTGTAATGACTCAACGGCATACATATACATAGAGTTCGGAAATGGAATCGACTGAATGCTGAGTTGTTTGGCTTCAAATACACTTAGATTGGTAGCAGCAATCTGCTCGATCACTTGTTTCATCTCTGGAGCAGTAACATTGGTTACTTCAGTCAGTTGGACTTCAATATGCATTTTAAAAATTTTTACTAATCAACGTGATGTGTGTAATCGTTTTCCCCTCAATTTTCTACTTCCCCACTTCCCTCTTACAACATATAGTTTTGATAAGGTAAAAATGTATGTGATAATATGTTTGAGCATTTTGTTGAACTAAAAATGATTTTTATCTAGATTTAAAAAATTATATTTTCCTAAGAGCAATATATTTCCAATACTATGTAATGGTTGTATTAGATTAGGTGAAATATTATCATGTGCTTGCTAGAAAATCCATAATTCTTTAGTGTTTCCGATCTAATTTGATATTGAAATGGAAGAAGACTACAAACTAAATGGAACACCAGTAGATAAGGTGGATGTGACAATGAAAATGCAGGATTTAGATATATATCAGAAATTCAATCAAAAATTTGAAGAAGCCAAGAATATTTTGCAAGAAAATTCAAATCCAGAAGAAATCATCGATGAATTATATGAATTAAAGGCATTTTGTAAATATCATTTTTCAACAAAAGAAAATAAATTCGATTTTGAATCAATTATACCAGAAATTATGCAAATAATTACAAATACAGAGCCAGAAATAGCTATAATCTGGCTACAAATATTGATTGAGTTTGATTCACGATACCATTCATTAATTTCAAAATATACCAATAATTTTTTATACGAATTTCCAAAACATCTACTTGAAACTCAAAATATAGACCAAGAATATATGAAACCTCTTCTTAAATCAATGATTTCTGGTATAAAAAATTATGATTCAGAAAATCCACAAGAAACATTCAATTTCAACTTGATACCGATTAATTTTGATGATGATATTGAGATATCTTTCTTAATGCATTATTTAGAACTTATAGAAATTCTTTTCCAAAAAAATTGGGAAATTTCAATAGAAATTGGTGAAATAATAACAAATATTGTTAGTATATATGATACTTTCAAGTCTGTAAGCATTGAATCTGACGATTACCTTTTTTATGATGTTTGTTACACAATTATTCAAATTTTATTTTGCAGAGTGAAGAAAAACCCTGAAATCATGGTCAACGAACAGATCATTAATATTCTTCATGAAATATGTAACAAATACTTCTTTAATGATGAAACTCCAAAAAATATTTTAATTATTCAAATTATTTTGTCATTATTTGTTGAAATGATGCGTATTGACGTAGAATTATCATGTGATATTCTTCCTGATCTTGTTTTGCTTGATGAACTTGTTGAACTTTTCATTTTCATGAATGAACAAGTTCAGAGACTTGTTTTATTTATTTTTCTTCATTTGATAAGACAAAAACCAGAATTTATTAACAATGACCAAGTGCAGAGACTTATTTTGTATGTTTTGCCGCTTTTTGACATTATCATTAATTTTGATTTGAAAAAGTCATATTTACTTATTGTCTGTGAGCTTGCAAAGAACTGGAGTGTTAATGATACCTTTGTTTCTCAAATAATTCTTGGAGATTCTGAAAATAAAAATATTTTCATTGAATTCCTTCCTGAATTGATTGACATGGGAATTCCTGAGATAACTAAAGAATCAATACAGATTGCTTCGATAGCAATTCAAAGGAAACCGGAAATGATCGAATATTTTCAGAATCTTTTCCAAGAATGCCTTGAAAATGATAGAGATGACTTAGATCAGTTAAGAGAAGCTCTTGGATTTGAATAACTTTATTGTAATGTTATGAATAAATTGTTTTTATTAAATATTTTTGTAAATCTCTTCATTTCCCATTTAGAATTGACAGTCTTTACAATGCCATCATAAATGTCCATGTATTTTCTATATTTAATGAATTGAATCAGAATTCAAATGAAATGTAAGTTAAATTATCGGAAGAATGGATGAATCAAATTTGTATCTTGAAAGTATTATGTGTTCTGTTGGAAAATCATCAATTGAGTGTTATCTGATCCAAAAAACAAGGTATCAAAACTCTATCGTACTACAACAAGGAATCATCAACTGAAATCAATTCAAAGTTATTATTCTAATAGATTTCTAAGTCGTTCAATTTCGTTGTTATTTTATAATCTCCTCATTCAAAATTTGAATGCTCTAACGTCCTGAAATTTCGTTCAAAAATTTATTTGAATGGATGAAATAAAGAGCAATATTGCTGGTGCAACCAAGAGAATTATCGATGATTTAACCAAGCTTGAGGTCATGCCTGAAGAAAGAGAGAAAATAAACAAAGATGGAATAAGAGAACAGCTTGATAACATGTTATCACAACAAAATCAAATGCAACTGAACGCTTTACTACGATGGGCTAAGATACAAAAGGAGAAATGTAAAGATTTCGATGATGAATTAAAGACAAGAAAAGCAGACGCCGATAAAGCTTTAAATGATACCGTAAATTCTGGTCTTCGATCCTTATTTTCATCAATGGATCAGTGGAGCAACAATTTAAACAATGCTCGCCAGAATTTTGACAATATGTCAGTGAAATTCATGAATATGTTTGAACTTTTAAAGGACAATCAGAATATTTCTACCGACTCATATTCTAGTATAACGATTCCTACACTCAAAATTGAAACAAAAATCTTCAATAACGAAGAAATGGTAAAATTGCCAATAGAAGAGCAGTTAGTTCATCTTAAAACGAGAGAGCAATACTACTTACAGATTATTTCATCTGCACAGAAGCTAGTCTTACAAACAAGAATGGATTACGAAGCTTTAAACAACACTCATATTAAACTTCAAAATGAGTTTAATGATCTAACGATAAATTGTCAACAATTAGAATTAAAATTAGAAGATCAAACAGAAAAGGCAAATGAATACTATAAATCTGTTGAAAGACTGAAATATCTTTCTAAGAGTCGCGAATTGAAAAAAGGTGATTCGTTTGAAATACCAAAGCCAGTAATTCCTCTTGAACTAACATCAGATACTATTTTTAATAACGAACAAGAAGAAATTTCCCAAAATAATGAAAATTACGAAAATGAAGACATCGAAAACCTTGAAGAAGAAGCAGAAGGTGAAAATATCAATGAGAATGAAGAAGAGATGGCAAACGATGAAGAATTACGAGAAAATGAAAATGAAAATCCAGAAGAACAAGAAAATGAACAAGTAATAGATATCACAGAAGATAACCAAAATACAGTAACTAGTAATATCTCAAACAAAGTAAATCAGAAAATTCAAAATAATAATTCAAAAATTTTAACTAAAAAGAACCAAAAACAAGTTGTTTCTTCATCAAGTAACAAGAACTCTGCATCAACATCGTCAAAACAATTAGTTACATCGAATAATAATCAGAAAACTGCTTCTTCTTCAGCAAAGCAAATTCAAACGAATAAATCTGCCAATACTTCTAAGAAATCAATGAATTCGAATAAATCTTCGACATCAAACAACAGTAATAACTCTAATTCTAAAAATTCTGCCACAAACAGTCATAAATCTCTGAATTACGCATCTGTCTCTGCAAAATCTCTTTTATCCCAAGGAGTTGATCAACAAAATTCACAAAATAACCAACAAGTTACAACAATTGTCCAAAATGTCGAACTTAAGCCAACAGAAGTCATTGTAGATCGTGCAGATTACTCTGATCAATCAATTCAAACTGATTTGACTTCAAAAATCATTAATTCAAGCATTGAAAAGTCAGAAAAATATGAAAAACTTGAAAAGAACAATCCAGAGATTTTATCTCCAAATTATGTTCAAAATCTCAAGAATTCATTGACAGATCAGCTCAAATTATCCATAACTCAGACACTAAAGAAGGAAATTGAGTCAAAAATTGCTGAAGAAAGAAAATCTGTTTCATTCCCAGAAATTAATAATAAAACTCCATCACAAACAGAGAATTCGCATAGTTCTATTATGGATTCTCCATTATCTCATGATCAATACGATGTAAACTCAAATTATCAAAAATTAAATCTTCAAAAGAAGGTAAATGAACCATTAGATCCATTAGATGCTTATAGGTCACCTCGTTTCCAAGTAAATAAGAGCGAAACGATTGAAAACGAGTCGCCACAGACAGAACATCACAACAGGAGAAACAAACAAATTGATTTGAAGCAACAGAAATCGCTGAGAAGAATTGTTCAGCCAAATGCGTCACCAAGGATCTACAGACCTGGAATGAACAATATAAGAGGTTCTAAAGCTATCATGGAATACATTGCTCAAGAAAACTCTAAACAAAGGCAAGAATTCCTTGCTAGATCTAATCCTTTCCAAGTTTTCAAACTCAACGCATAATTTATTTATATTTTTTTGTTTTGTATTTTTAAACCATTTTGTTATTTTATTTTCATTGCTTCGATATCAATATATTATTGATTATTTGCTTTGTTATCAACAAATGTCATAGCTTCGTTTAAATGCTCTTTCTATTAATTGATATTGGAGACTCAAAATTTAGATATATTATGTAAATGATGTATTTGATTTATTTTACCATGAGATTAACTAAACTATAACTGGTTAGTCTCAATAAAAGAAGTATTGTATGTTAAGTTGGCATAAATTCACTTTAATCATTATAATGGAATCAATACCTCTATGATATAAGTCTGGCTTTTCATCAATCATTGTTATGTCCATTTAAAAGTTATATGAATGATTGATAAGATATTAGCTCAGAACAAGTGAATAAAGTTCTTCTACTCTATTTTGTATCTTATCATGATGTTGTGTATATAGAAAAATAACTTATTAATGATTATATAAAAACATTGCATTTTTAATGAAATAAAAACTAACAACATAACACATAAAACTTATATAGAATGAAAGATAATTACTGAACAAAATTCTTTTGGGCTAGTATAGGATTCAGATCGGTCCTTTGTGAAGCACCAGCATTATAAATTTTGTACTTAAGAGTTTTATCAATTTGGAATTGTGGCTGGACAGGCTCTGGGAAAACATAAGGTTCTAACTTTGAAATGATGGGCGTTCTTTTAACTAAGTCTCGCTGCATTTCAATATTTAAGTTGATATTGCTCAGAATATCAACTGGAGAATAAAATGTAGGATGTTGCTCTGCGTTAATTTCGAGAGTTTTTTGATCAAGCGAGAGTTCAGAAACTCCTTTATCTGTAGGAAATTCTACGAAGATTGCAGGGAGCTGAACAGATCCTGATGGTCTGATCTTTGTCTGGTTTCTTTCGACTAAGGATCGATATAAGAGATATGCTTTGAGTTTTCTAATAACACTTTCCTTTAGTTGTTCGCATCTGTTACATAGTTCTTGATCTTCTTGAGGTATTTGGGGAACTTTTTGTATGAAACCTTGTTTTGCGTAATAAATATTTTTTGATTCTTTTGTAATCAATCCTGCTGCTAAAAATACATTCAAAACATCGTATACTCTTCTTCTAGTTGTTTTTTCGTTACCCATTTCGGATCCTTTACAATTTTGGATCACAAGATCGGCAACTTCGGAAAAAGTAGTTGATTGTTTTGTTCGAATAATATTTAGGATTGATGCTGATAAGCTGTTTAATGTGACTGACTTATTACTTGAATAATGCGTGTCTGGGAACATATTTCTTAGCAAGATTTTAAATCTTTAAACGTACATATTGAAAATTAATGTAATTTTATCAATTGAATGCGCAAATGTAAATTTACGCTATTTATTTATAATTCAGAATATATCAGTTCTTGCATATATGAATTTCGGAGATTTCTATGTATTGATTTGGATTACAAACAGAACCAAAACAATCGAATGCAATTGAAAAGCCATTTTATTTATACCATGTGGATGAATGGTTCCAAAAATAGGATCCATAATGGCAGTTGAGAAAAGAAACACCTTCATTTAGGATAATGTTTTAAATTTGTCTAATTTGGACTATGCAATTATGAATTATTGGATATGAAGTTCAGAAATGTGCATTTACTAGGCCAATAGAAGAGATATGAAATTTAATATTGATTTGATTTTTTATTGTTTAAGAGAAATTTGATGAAAAATAGATGCAGTAGACGGATGAGATGAATTTGTATAGACGATTCATTTAAATTAAAAAATATATAAAATTACAAAGAAAAAAAGATAAGAAAATGAATGATGAAACAAGTCAAGAACTACTTAGAGGACATTTTCTCTGATTGCCTGTAAAGCAATCTTTGAAAGCGAGTATAAATCGTTTTCATCAGATTGGAAAGCTTCAATTACAGCTTCTCCAACGTCTACAGCTTTTGGAAGATGAAGGATTGTTGGTACGCAATAAAGGAAGGAAATTCCTGTTAAATAAGATAAAAATGAAATAATATTTCCAGAAGCGATTCCAATGATCAAAATATCAGCGCAGTCGCAGAAAGGAAGGTATTTGCAGAAAGAAGTGCAGAAAATTGAATACAATGTGTCATATTTCGGAGGACCTTTAGAACGAACGAGATCCAGGGTCAAAGGTGAAAATCTGCTGACTACCTGATTGAAAACAACTGCTGTATTTTGAATGTATTCTTGGCCGCCCGTCAAAAACATTCTTGCTTCGGCTTTTTCGAGAAGAACGATGACTGACCAGTAGATTGCTGCTTCTAAGGCTTCCTGGCTCATGATCATGTTCTCGCCAACGATGAATGAATATGTTCCGTCAGAATTTTTAATCATTTTTCTCGTAAACATGGCGAGGAAGACTCTAATCATGTAAATTAAATCCAATCTGTATGAATGAAGCTCATAGAATGTCTGGCAAAGAGACATCAGTACGTTAAAGGCTAATTTCAAAATTTGACGATCTGGAATTACGGTAAAAAACAATTGTTTCTTGAAATTGATGTCCTTTTGTACTGAATTTTTGTTGGAGTTGAATTGTTTGCAACGGTTAAGCTGTGATTGCTTCAAATTTGTCCATTGTTTTTTAATTGTCTCGTAATAGCCAGAAATAACTGGATTAAGTTGTGGTAAATTGCCTATGTATGCAAGTTTGCACCATATTTTGGCTCTGTGAGAAGCAGGAATCTTATTATGTAAAACGAATTGAGAAAGATTTTCATTACTTTGAAGCGCTTCCTCAAATGTGAGATTGCATTGCTGTCCTCCGCAATCTTCTGTAAGTTTTTCGAGGGCTTCGCTGTTGTAATTTTCGATTTGTTGAAAATCGATTGGAGACATTTCATTTTGACGAGGGTTGAGTTGTTGCTTGCATGATTCTATCTGTTTGACGATCGGTTTCATCTTTCTAATGATTTTATAGTAGCCAGGAAGATCTTGCTCTATTACTGAAAGATTTTTAATGAATTCTTCATGAAAATGTATAAACTGGTCCTTACTTGAGAAGTTTATTGTGATACCTGGGTCTTGTGTAATGTCATGGAAGCAGAATCTTGGGGGTTCGTTCATAATCGTGAAAGAATTATAGAAAGAAAGGTCGAAATAGTGATGTCCGTTGATAATTACGTATGGTTGTGTCAGAATGTTAACAAAAAATCGATTATTCACATGAGGAGGATCACTATTTACTTCGGATTCTCTGAGATACATGCAAAAGGCAAAACCTGTTTGAACTATTTTGAGCACACCAGAGACCTTCTCACGACCAAACATAAATAATGAACAGTTCTCGTATTCTGCTGATAATTCCTTGATTTCCATAAAATTTGGCAGAAATTTTATATTCGATAGATAAAACATGAATAATCATGCAATACCTCAATATCAGAGTATCTTGAATGTGAAACATCTTATTTTTAGCTTTTACAGCCAGAGGACCAAGAAAAGACCATCAGATCTCTCATTAATGTTCATCAAATGTATATGCTATTTTATTTTCATCAAAATGATTGGTCGATCATAATAAATATAATTATTTTCTTGGACTCTGTTTTATACCATTTCCGGTAAATGAAATCGAATTATCGAGAGTATGATCTTTTTTTAGAGCTTTCATGAGTAATATTATTTGTTGCATATTTATTTTAGGTATTGTCGTAAAATGTTAATACAAAAGAACATGTTCAAATTGCTGGATTATTCAGATGTGAGATAATGTTAATTTATGGAGGCAAATGAAAGCATATCATTATCTGGTTTCATTCAATAAAGAGTTTTTCTAAAACGTCGAATGTGGTGGTAAATTGAATAAGAATCTTAAATTTTTCGAGAAGGTTCAGAGATAATTAAGATGTTACATTACGAAGAGTTATAAACCAAT
Organism: Trichomonas vaginalis G3; assembly: GCF_026262505.1. Lineage (NCBI taxonomy): Eukaryota > Parabasalia > Trichomonadida > Trichomonadidae > Trichomonas > Trichomonas vaginalis. The sequence continues at coordinate 6,872,598 of NC_067207.1, read as the reverse complement.
TGATTCTTCAGAAATCAATCGAGAAAAATTTGTCACTTTTGAATGAGTAAGATTGAGAAACTAGTTGAGCATGTCAGAAAAATTACTAACGAAACCATGATCTATGCATATGAACTCACTGATGAAACTCTAGACAAAGCAAAAAACACATTACAATATGCGAAAAAAGTTCAAGATTCGATTTCACAAGCATTACTAAATGAGCCAAATGCTGAAATTGATGGACAAGATGCTTTTATTGTTGTTTCCGTAAGTATCCTCCCTCAATTAAACAATGCTGTCAAAGAATTAGAAGATGCGATTCAAAATTATAATCCTAATAGTGAACAAGTAAATGAAGAAGTTGTTGCTGACCAACAAGTTGATGACGAGCTTGATAATTTATTCAAGCGCGATATTACTTTCGACAAGGAAGAATAAGGAATTTTTCGTAAATATTATTAATAGAAATTATACACATATCTCTAATCTTAGAGATTCCCATATACATTTCGTTCTATTTTTCTACCTGTTATGACCAATAAGATATTAATGTTATTTTATATAAATTCTAGTTGTAAACCCTATTACTGTTTATGTCTTACTTAGAATTCATTTATTTTAACAATTTTCTAAAATCACAATGTAACGTTTTAAATCTATTCAAAATAAAGAGCATTCAATGTGTTTGGAAAATTTTATATTGATTTTTCATGCTTGTGCCCATTAATTTATAGTAAAATGCATGAAATTGAATTTCATTTGTGTTTGAAAGATTAATTTATATGAATAAAAAGGCTATAACCTAGTGAACTTACATGAAGTAATTGATGCAAATCAGAGATAATAATATCATTTCAAATATAACTGCAATGACTAATTGGAGAATGGGGAGCTACTATAGTCATACTGGTTATTGTTCTTCTATATGCAATTGCCATGATCTCTTCAAGTTCTAACATAAATTACAAATCATATCATTTTCAAGAAAAAAACAAGATTACTTCAAATCCGAATATGCCACATTCCTCAATTACGAGCATTACTATACTGTTTAATGTTTTTTTAAACAATTGATTGCAATTGGTCTAATTTTCAGAAGAAAAGTAATTAGCAGTTCAAGTATGTGGTCAATATGGCAAATAGCAATGGAACACTAATAAGCATCTAGTAATCGCAATCATTACCAACTTTTAACAAATTCTCTCCAGAAATATCATGTTTGTTATTGCATTTATAGTAACATTATATAAACGTTAAGGAAGATAGTATGTTTGATAAAAAATAAGCTATTTTTGGTCACTCTTACGATAGAAAAAAAATTGAATAAGCCTTTCAATAAATCTGTACATTTACGATAACTAACAAACCCGATTTATCGCAATTAAAATCTTTTTTCTTTTGACGAATTGATTTCTAATTTAGATTATTTTTCTCCAAAATTTTGACAGGAGCTTAAAAATTGAAATAATCATTTCATTTTTCAACAATGATGAATATTGTCGATACATTTATGAAAAGACATACAGTATGCGATTTCACTGGTCCATTGCCAGAGGATAAGCAGAAGGTGCTTGAGCAAATCATAGAAAATGTTAATAAAATCACACCTCCCCATAAAACCAACGTAAAATTAGCTTTAACCGAACCAGGCATTGGTACCAATGATGCTATGTTAAATGAAGCTGGATGGATTGTTCAACTTATTCCAGAAAGCGCCGATAATACTCCAGATCTTGAGAAATATCAAATTGATGGCACATTCTTAGCATCATTAGCCGTAATGGAACTATTCCGTCATGACATTGGCACATGCTGGGTTGCAGGAACATATAATCGTCAACTTACAGAAAGTAGATTCCCAGGCTATAAAATTTACTGCGTAGTTTCTTATGGACTTGCTGCTCCTGTGACTAGAAAAGGACATCACGACAAGCCAAGAACAAGATTTGAAATGAGTCAATTATTCTACGATTTAAAGAAGAAGTCCCCAATTACTGATGAAACTGGAACCAGAAAGACCTTGTTAGAATGTCTTCGTTGGCTTCCATCAGGAATGAACAGCCAATCGTGGCGTTTAGCAGTAGATTTTGAAAACGGAATATTCAAAGTTTACAATAACTCTGGAACTTACCCCAGAGCTTTTCTTAATGTTGGAATTATGCTCTCTGGCTTCTATTTCTCCTTTGATGGAAAATGCACTTTTACTGTTTCTCCAAATGAAGAAGAATACCCAACTGGCGGAAAGTATTACTGCATTGTCAATGTTGATCCTTCTCTTATCCAGTAAAAAGTTTATTCATTAATTTTTTTATTCAAATATTTTGATATTAATTTGTTAATGAAGGATATTTAGAAAAGCCTCTTCTTCTATAGTCAATAGTGAATTCCTCATATGTTTATTGAAGAATCAAAAATTTAAAATCACATTCTCAAGAAGTAACATACAAATAGAGATAAGACATAAAGACAAGCAGGATGATAAAAAGTTAGAGAGAAGATGAAAAAAAAAAAGAGAAAAATAATGTTCATAATTTGCATAGGTGGATAATTATTTTGTGTTGTCATTGACCAGAGGCTGGAATAGACCCAAAGAGCTAGTGTTGCTGCTGAAAGTCCGATTATTTATTTAGATTTTTTTTATTAAAACCAAATACTTCTCCCAAAATTCTAATTTATCGGCCAGAATCGACTGACTTAAACATGTTCATTATGTTAAATGTCAACTGACTCTTAACAAAGTTCGAAGCTATGTTTTCCTCCAAAGTTCAAATTGAAAAGGAAAGAAAAAAAAAATCAGATGAGCGACAAAACAGTGACAATTGCCGACTTCCAGGCACTTCAAGAGCAAGTAATTCAACTCAAAACAGAGAACATTGAGCTCAAAGATCAAATTGAAGCCGCTAAGAAGAGGTCAACTATGAGTGGACAACAAATTTGTGAAGCATTGAAGAATGATAATCTTCAACTTCGTGTTACAATTAACCAAGTCATGAAAGAAAGAGATGTCATTCTAGAAAAGCTAAAGCGAGTCTCAATTATTCAATTTTTGCAACATCAAAATCTTACAGAAGCTTCGAAGATTCCAGATGTTCAATCAATGCCTCAACAAGTACAGCCAATAGCGAATGAAGTATTAGATCTCATGGAAGATGTAAAAAGGCAAATATTTCGAAGAGCATTTCTCGATACTCAAGTAAACGAGCTTAGTAAGAAGACAAAAACATTAGGAAGAGTAGGAGAACAATTACAAACGCAAATCAATGAGCTCAGAGAGAAGCAAAAGAGCGAAATGGCAGCTTTAGATTCTTCTCGTGATCAATTACAAACATTAGAACTAGAAACGACAAAACTTCGAGATTCAATTTCTGCAGCTACTATGCCAAGGCAAACTCAGCTTACTCAAGACGATTTGAAAGTTTTGAAGAAAAAAGTAACTAACCTCGAAGAAACAATACAAACGATGAAGACAGAGCAGGCAGCAATCATTGGTGACTTGGAAGCTAAGATAGCTGAATATGATAGAAATATTGAAGACGCAAATGCAGCAAAATCAGTTATTACAAAGAAGATGCAGCAAAAAATCAGCGCAATACAAAACGAAATTAATAAACGAAGTGGAATTGTTGTCCAATCTACGAAATCTGGTTCTAGAGCAGATTCTGCTTCATTATTTATGAAATCAAAGGAATTAATCGATGAAATTGCGAAATTACAAGAGAAGAATTGGGAACTTGAAGAAAGAGTTGCTTTCTCCCGTAATTCCCTCAAAATGATGGCAGATGAAATCATTAAAAACAGATACGGAAAAGGACTTGATCCAAAGAACAAAGATATGTATAATAAGTCACATCAGATCATTTTACGTATTGCTGAGATCGATAGACTCATGAAAGAAGCGTCTAAATAAGAAATTTAGAAAAATCTTCTTTCAACCATTTAATTTTCAAATGAAAAGACTCAAATCTGTATTTTTTCATATTAACAGTTATAAATATTTGTTTATTTTAGATTTTTACAAAATACAAAAGAAATTCAATTTTTTTGCATGCTTTATATTCCATTAAGCACTAAAACTGACTGAAATGGTGCTTGAAGTTTGTAAGAATGCATGATTTCATGATAAATGCATTATACATATATAACGTTATATCGAAATATCATTGCGATACATAAACCCTAACGCATACACTTCAATTGGGTAATGAACATCGTTATTTAGATAACTTTGTTATTAATCAGTATATTAAATAATTTTGAACATTTATATTGTAAGCAATTCTAATGCATATCATTAAGTAGTCTTACATAAAACTGCTCGATGTCTCCTTACAATGTTATGAAGAAATAGAATAAAATGAAATAATTTCAAATTTTATCCAAAACAAATGAAGAAAGAAGTTAAAACTCTTAAAAATAAACAAAAACACAACACATTTATTTTTTCTTTTGATTCTGAGTGAAGAAATTAATAATATCTTGCAAGAATCTTTCTCTTTCGCGTCCTTTAGTAATAAGGTGACCAGAATTATATATTTTTCCATCGGCCGCTTTCACTGCGCGTTTAATTCCATTCATAAACTCGATAACTTGAGTAGAAATGAAAACTGTATCATCTCTAGCGCAAGCAACGTGTAGGCGTATGTTATTAGGCCAAGTTTCGTATCTGGCACGAACATTTGTAATTGTTTGCATTGCTGATATGTAAAATTTTGGAGTCATGTAAGGGAAGTATAAAGGGCATTTTTCGGACATGTCTATAAATCTCTTAAATGTTTCATTTGTATATCTTGTGAATTTCAAGTCGAAAATGTAGTTTGGCATAATCTTATTCATTAATAACAAAAATGTTGTTTCGAAAACTCCTATTTCGCGTTGTTCCCAAGCTCCAACCCATGGAGCTTCTAAAACAACTCCACTAACATGTTCATGATTTTGTGATTTCTCAAGTATGAAAGCTAAAATCGCAAGAGCTCCAGCAGCTGGACCATATAAATAAACTGGGACGTTCTTATATGTACTAATAGCGTAAGTTATCATTGCTGAGATTTCTTTCGTTATATCATGTATTGTTAGTGCTAATCTTGGTCCTGGGGATCTTCCATGGCCCAAGTGATCGCAAACAAATACTGCACCACCACGCTGGTTTATTGCATCATATACATCATGGTTTTGGCTGCCAAATGATCCAATATCGTGAACATAAATTACCAAAAATTCTACAACGCGATTTTGAGGAATCCAATAGCAGCCTCTTAGAGATTCATTTCCCACTTGTACTGTGAAATCTTCTCCATCGTAATCAAATGAGAAATTAGGTTCATTATTTTCCATTTTTTTATAAAAAAAAATTATTTAGGGGATTTATCCAAAATTGCATTTGACATGTAAATAAAATCTTTTGTAAAATGTCAAATAATTTTTTTTATTTCAGTATAAATGACTGAAGAAAAAGTAGAAACAGAAGAGCCACAAGTAGAAGAAAAGCCTGCTGAATTACCAAAAGATCCAAATGGCGAACTTCTCAAAGAGAATATGGTTTTACTTCTTAACGCTGCTCAAGGAATTTGGAAAGATGCTCTTGAAAGTCAGGCTAAATTGACCGTTAAGATAGATTATCTTCAAGAAAGTATAAATCAAATTAAAGAATTATCAGCCCTTCCAAATTATCCTCAAGGAATTAAACACATTCAAAATTCAATCAATAGAACACAGGCATGCAAGAAGAGAATTGCTATGGTTCAAGCACGACTTAATAAGTTGAATCAAATTCTTAATGCTCCAAAACAAAAGTAAGCATTTAATGTTAATAAAATTATATTCATCTTTCTTACTTGTTTATTTCTATCATTAAGTGTATGAATTTACTAGAATTACGATAATATTTCAAGACGCTACCTTATATTTAACAACTATACTTGAAAGTACTTAAATATTATGAAATTATGAAAATCATTGAGCAATTCTATTACGATATTAGCATATCTAAGCTATATGTGATTGGTTAAAAGAATTATTCATATCAATACATCATAATTATGAGATTAATATTTGAAATTATTGAATAAGATTTTGAGCAAATAACACTGTTATCCATTCATTATATAACTTAAGGTTTGCATGTGGATGGAATCTATGGTTAAATTTTCTAATTTAAGTAAAATAGATATTGTAAAATCAAACAAAGCAATTATTGTTAGGAGATAAGCATTTTTCCAGATGATGAAACATGTAATTGACATGTTTCATGACAATATCAATAGATTTTAAATCAATATTTTTTTCAAAAGAATTTAAGGAAAACAACCGAAGAAAGCGAAGATAATTGTAACAAAAGCTCATTACTAACAGAAATCAATATGTGTCGATAGTATTTGAGCTCAATTTCTCAAAAAAATCTCAAAATATCTTTTTCAAATCTCAAATTTTTGATAGTTATAATCGCAGATATATTTGAGGTCTCATTTGAAGTTGTTTAATCCGAATTCAAGTCATTATTAGAAGATAATTTCTTCAGCGTATTGAAATGTTTCGAAAACGCTGTAATCTTCGTTATCCCGGAACATTCTTTCTGCCATATCCAATTCAGATGAATCATTGATGAATGTATCTTGAATGGATGGTACATTTGGAAGTTGTTCTGGGACAGAATGGATTTGACTAGGAATTGGCGGTGGAATAATCGAAGGTCCATGAAATTCATTGACATTTTTGAACTTTTTGATTATTTCAGCAAGTGTCTGGCCAATCTTAGTATTGACAAATGAGTAGCCGTCAACATTTTCGTTTTTTGAGATTGCATTAACGATCTCATTTGAATTGGAACGCATAAAGCAATTTGTTTCGTGGTTGTTGAAAAAATCGCAGTATTTGTCCCAAATGGATGATAAATACAAAGTGAACTTCTTGTCGCTGAGAATTCTCTCGTTGAACTCGAAGTTGATTGCATACCATCCGATGAAATTGGAAGGATCTCTAAGCGCAATAGAGATTTGCTCCCAATTTCGCTGTATGAAACTTAGCATACCGGTTCTTGTACGCCAATCAGTCCGATTTAGATGTATACCGAATTGACGTGAGGCGAGTTTAACTAGTACACAGAGAAAATCGCGCCTAAGATAGATTGAAAACTGCTTAAGCTCAGTTTTGAGATTTTCTGGTGTGATGTAGCTTGCCCGCTGTGATTTATTGTTATGTGTTAACGAGTTGTAGTTATTGTTGTTGTTGAAGCACATCATATCAAGGTTGCTTACGAAAATCTGACATTAAAATTTTCAGGAAAAATAAAATTCTGAACTTTAACAGCAAATACAAAAAAATTTCAATTTCTTGCTTAATATTATATTCGATCATAAATATATTTTATTTTCAGTCATAACAGAAAAAATTGAATAGTCACAAATTTATCTAAAGATTTACACCTTCAGAATATTTAAAACAATGATGTCGTACCAAAATTTCTAGAATTTAGCTCCAAAATTGATAAAGTGATGGTACCTAAATGGATGTTTGTTTTAAATCAAAATTTTATAAAAAGTGGGGTAAAATTATCAATTTTTTTTCCAATTTCATTTTTGAAGTTCAATTATTATTGTTTCTATTAATTATTTTATGGTCAGAATGAGAGAATGATAAAGGATTTTGAGAAATTTGATTCAATTGTTTAAATTTGGAAAATCATATGAAAATAATTGCATTGCTAACTTAGAGATGATATTCCAATGTTATTGCAGCAAAATTAAATAAACTGAAATCAACGAAAGGAATTGTGTTATATAACATGTATTCATTGAATATGTATATGTATATCATCATGAAAACTATCAATGTACACTCTTTCAATAAAGATGTATTAAAGCTTTATCTTGTGAGAGATCATTTACCAAATCAAGAATGTCACATTTTTGAAAAGTGAAGACTTTATATCACATTTTCAAAATACTGTTATATTTTTAATGAAAACGAAAAATAATTGAATGATTTTATGTTTGGTCAGGCAAAAAAAATCATGAACCTTGAGAAAATAGAGATTGATACATTTTCATCAGCTATATCCATTTGACAACAATAAGGGTTTCGTTTTGCGAAAAAAACGTACAATACGCAATTTCGCTAAAAAAACATTTAGCTAGCAATTTCGACCTTTGACTCCACTCAAGACGTCACTTTTTTAATTTTGCGGTATCATATTTTTGGAAAATCTTTATGAATATTATATAAAAAGTCTCTTTAATATCTATATTTCATATTTTTATCGATTTTTAAAGTTTTTGCGAAAAGTATTCAATTATTTTTGCTATTTGGTCGGGTCAATGTCAGATTTGCGACATTTTCTGATATGATATTCAGATTCTACGTTGATAATAATGCTTATAGAACCCTCTTGCTATTGTGTCAAAATTGCGAAACCGATAGCAAAAATATCTCGCAATATCAAAATTGAGATATTGAGTGAATTATGCATTATAGAGATTAAAAATCTGATTTGTGAAAACATCTCATCAGTTTCTAGCTAATTCAAAAATCTTTACTATCTTATTTGATTAAAATGAAAAGGGAATAGTTTCATTATGCTTTAAATGACAGCCTTATAATATAATCATAGTTTTCGCTCAATATGCAGCATTTTTTTTTCGAAATCTATGGTCAATATCCTAAATACTGATTGCTTTGCATTCATATCTCTTACATTTTCTATACCCACATCACTATTCATTGCTATTCCTATCTTTTTCATTTTTGTTTGTTTCTCATAATTTCTCAAAAAACACGATAACTTGATATTTGTAAATATCATACTTTATAACGTAAATAAGAACTTGACCTATTAAGAAAAGCAGTAATGAAAAGAAAATCTGAAATTCATAAAAATTACAAGTTTCTGATGACAATTAGCTTAATTAAACCAGGTACAAGATTATATAATTGTATTTTCTATCCAATTATCCATATAATATCTTATCCAGAAAAAATAACTTGATCAATACCAAATGATTTTTTAACTAGTAAATAAAGTATTTTCTTTACACACACATTGTATATCATAGTTTTTTTTTTTTTGGTTTCGCAAAACATCCAAAAACAAATATGCTATAAAAGTGACAATTTTAGCAAAACGAAACCCTTAACAACAAATGAAATTAATTGGGGATCAATCATAAATTCAAAATGAATTTCGAATTTACTTCTGATATCAAATCGATTTTCGAGAAAGACCTTGTAATAACAGTGATGAAGAGATGTTCTGCGCCTCTTATCAACATGATTCAAAGCGGAAATAATCTTATTAACACAATTCAATTAGCTTTTGCCGATCCTGAACAATTAGGAAAATATTTATCGCTCTACAAAGGATGTTTACACTATATTCTCCAAGGACCTGTTCAAATCAGAGAATATATTGCTTTTTCAGCAGAATTTATTTCCTTCATTAACGCTTTTATCAGTGAGATTGGTCAAAAAACAAGAAAACAGGTTGTTGCTTTCAATCACTTATTCTGTTCGTTTTTAGAACTTACAGAATTTTCCTTCATTCAAAAAATTAACAATCCACTACCTTATCTTCTTCCATTTATTTCTGATTCATGCATAGGATTCGTTGTAACGAAAATTTTGCTGTCATTCGAGACGATTCCACCTGAATATATTGAAACCTTCTTGCAGTTCTTTCCAAAGGAGGATTATGCTATATATTGGTTCAGATCTGCCCTTCACGAGAAGAAATCCCTCGTTTCTCTCGATGATGCTCCACGAGTTGCTGAAAATCTGTTATCTCTTGCAGCAGCTAAAGAGAAATCGATATTTAAGATACAGTGCTATGAAATATGCTACATTCTCAAGACTTTCTCGATGACAAACCAACTAATGGAAGTTTTTGCAAAATATAAAGAAAATCACGATGTTACATGTCACTTTGCCATCAAAATCTTCAACGACATATCAATTGACATACTTCTTAAAGCATTCGAATTACCAGAAAACAGCTTTTTGAATAATGCTGTTGTATCTAACTTCAGAGCTTTGCCAAAAGCAGAACAATGTAAAATGGCCGAAACATACGATCTCTCTGACAAGATTATTTCACTCTACCAGTCTTATTCTCGTTCCGCAGTTGTATTCGATCTTGGACTATGTCTCAAAGCTCTTGGAAGTGCTTCCCCGAACCTTTCCAGTCCAGCCTGGGCTTATCTTTGCCGTAGTGTCCTGTCAATCAAACATTTGACATCAATGAACTCATATGGCGGCCCGTTACCTTCCCCAGTTGCAATGGGAGAGTCCTCATCACCAATTATTGGCTCTCCTGCAATTTCTGGCCTTACTGTCCAACAACAACCATATTCTCCATTAGTCGGAAGTCCAATTTTCGTTGCTTCTGATCCACCTTCAATATTATATCAATGAAAGACATATTTCACTATTTTTGTTGTTTTTGGACCATTTTTTACTTCATTGATATTATTTTTTGGATTTTAATTGGTCAAGTGTTTTTTCTGATTTGGAAACAACATTAGAGATGCTTTTTAGTTGTTTTAATCATTTCTATGAATAATAACTTCAATTATTTTGTTTTGTTTCATAGTTTTTATTTTAATAGCCTAAATTATCTTGTTCTATTCATTCCTTATTATTTTTACTTCTCGCTTTTTATTTGAAACAAAAGAAATCAAAATATATTTTGCAGATATTGGGAATACCAGCTTGATAACAATAACCATGAAAATACCTATTGTTTTTCATAAGGTTAAAGTTCAATACATCATGACATTTCATTGGTAAATTATAATTTGATTTTAAACTTAATAGTTAATATAAAATACTTCAGATATTTAATAACAATTTGAAATATTAAATATATTCACCAATTTGGATTTCCTCTTATTCATTAGCATTTATAGAAATTTGAGTTTGAACAAGAAAAAATTCCAAAAAAAAAATTAATAATAAAAAACATTATAAAAAAATGTTGCATCATCCATTGTCTCGAAGAATTTAAAAAAAATTTGGAATTTTTCTTTATTCAAAGATGATTTCAAATGACTAGTTCTAGCATCCTTGAGTCAAAAATCATCTGATATTTCTTTCAGAAGTTATATGATCAAAAAATTTCTCATTACAATACATAAAATTAACCACCAATCAGTACACATTAAACAACATCCTTAATTTATCAAAATTTCCAGATTGAATCTGATACATTGACGTTTAATTAATAACATTCAACATCAAACTACATTATTACCTAATGATCAGCATTCGATCACTCTAAAATTCTATACTAGATTGTAAAGAGATAAATTTCCTCATCACTTATTGAATGAAATTTCGAGATTGCAATGACTTAATTTCAAAGGGTATATAGACTTTATTAACAAAGATTTTATTTAACCCACACTCATGTAACTTTAAATTGTTATACTAAAGCTTCTATTCTTTTTTTTGAAATGAGGAAATTTGAAAATTACACCATTTTTAATTGACACTAAGGGCTAATGAAATGACCAGTTTAGTCAATTAATATTTCAATAATGTATATATAAAAACGATTTTTATTCGGTAATAATGTTAAATGAGAGTGAAATTAAGAAGTTCAATCGATTTTGAATATAAAATAACACTTGCCTGCATTTTATATTTCTAAGTTTTAAATACGAATTATCATTGATGATGGTTTCATGAAAAATAGCAAATATTGTCCATGAGAAACGTTCTGTTCGTATTTGCTCTCAAAATATTGAATAATACGAGCAATACGTAGGAATTTTATACAGTTGAACCATCAAATGAAATAGAAATTTTATTGAAATTTCACTCTTTTATCAAATCACAAAAAAGAACAATATTTCTAAGAAGAGTCAATTTGTAACGTTTAAATATAGACTTGTTTCTCAAAATTGCAAAGACTGTTTGATATCGTATTTTTTATCAATCAAAATCGAGATAAATTTTGCAAATAAAGATAATTAACGGAGTATCAATTGATACGCTAATTGATTTTTCTCAACTCCATATCAATTTAGGTTTTGATGCCGAATCTGCATAATATTGATTATTAAGATCATGCTTGTAATATTAAAAGTTTGATTTATGATGTAGGATCAAAAGTGAGATGATATTCTTCTTGATTGGTCACAATTTTGAAATAAATTCAATATTGTAAAAACGATAGTATTCAAATTTTTGATAGAATAGAGAGAAAGATAGCCAATTATTGAGAGAGAGAAATTTACAAAATATACTATTTACATTAACAAACAAAAGCTAATTAATGAGAAGAACGGAATGAATATCCGTGAGAATGTGAATTTTTGCCATGATGTTGAGAAGAGCAAGACATTCCATGGCGAACTCTATTATTTGTGAACCAAACGTTAATCTGATCACGATTTAGGCCTGTTTTATCCATTAATTCTTGCTTTTCTGTAGCTGTTGGGTAAGGATTACTTTGATGATTCTTCAACCAGTGCATAAGGATTGAACGTTGAGAATCAGAAAATAGGGTACGCTTACCTTCTTTTCTTTTCTTTATTGGTATCTCTACATTTATTTCTGGTTCTGGAAGTACGTTTTCAACTGGGAAAAGAGACATCATTGACTTATCTATTGTAACTCCACGGCTCATCATAAGTGTATATATATCTGGAAAGACTATATGATGATCATATTCGTTGCTATCGCTGGAGGAATCAATTGGTGAGTACATTTATGAAAATGATTTGATCAATCAATTCAATATTATTCAATTTCCTGAAGAGTATTTTGTGAAAAATATCTTTATATTAGTATTAGCACTAACTTATTGATTGAAAAAAAAATTGAGTACCGTAAAAAAACCGCAAATGATGGGTTATTCACAAATATCCAATCAAGAATGTCACTTTTATATGTAATTAAGTGATATTCTTTTATATCTTTATGTATTCATTACTTCATTTTTATTTCTCTCAAAATTAATATCGATCACGGGAAAATTTCATTTAAAGACACTATGTTGGATGTAATATATGAAATTACGATTTACCATTTGGAGATAATCCTTCAGTCTCATCACACTTTTCAATGCTCGATTTTTAAAAACTGTTTAAAAATGGAGCTTATATTGAAATAGTGTAGAGACTAAAAATTACCACAGACTATTTCAGAGGATTGAGTTGCCGCTCAATCCTCTGAAAATTCTGAGGTAATTTGCAAAATTTCTCGCTTCAATTATTTCTGAACCACTTTTGAAAATTATCACATCAATTTTCTTTAAGAAAAATATAAATACATTAGATAAATATATAATTTCTTATTCGAATACTTTGACGTTTATCTCACAAAAATTCAATAAGAATTGATGGTTTGTTCGGCCTCTCACATTATCGCCCTGTGCACTTATCCATTTTTATTATTTAAAATTTAATTGTCCCTATACACATTGCAAATACTTATGTTTATCCTTTACTATGTTATTTTTCGCATTTGACAAATGTATTTTCAAAAGAAAACAATAATCAAATAGCACTTTCTTATAAAAATGATCAGAAATGCACCATATATTCAAGATACAGAAAACAAATCATTGAACTCAATTAACCGGGCGCGTAAAGGGTTGGCGTCCTAAGGCGTCCTGATGTAAACTATTCAATTTTTGAGAAGTTTACACCATAATTGAATAGTTTATGGCGTCCTGAGAGGAGATTTCAATGGGTATGGCGTCCTAAAAAAATAGAAGAAAATGATTTTTTCTCGATTTTTCTAGAAATTGAATTTTTTAAAAAAGAAAAAAATCAAAACGTATACATTCAAGAAAGACTATAAATGAAGATTTTTCTATTTTTTTTTCATTCTAAAACATCTTTTTTTGGATAATTTTTTTTTTAATAAATATGTAAGAAAGATTGAAGAAAAAGTAAATTTACTTTAAGAAAATTCGTTTTACATGATGTAAGACCCATAACAACTATAAATATTCAATTATTTAAAATAAAAAAAAGAAAAACAGATTAAATGTATCTCACATCAAAATCCATTGACCTAAGGATGTTAAGTTTCTGTTTTTAAAAGTTGATATTTTTTTTTAATTTTAAGAAAATTAATAGCATGTTATTAGACAATAGGAGTGTAATGATATTGACTAAACAGAAATGAGAGAATAGAGATATAATTTTGATAAGCAATATTGCGAACAAATTCTGAAGTAAAATCGCGATCAATAATTGAAAATTACGATCATGTACTGAAAAATGACGATCGAATTGAATGAATAGAATTATATCTAAGAAAAAATAAATTGTATTTAGAAGATGAACAAAGAAAGGTGTATGCTAAAAATCATTTAACAATAAATGGAAATAAAACGAAATTGTTAAGGGTGCCCTATAGACGATAAACCACCCTCAGAAAAGCACTTTTAAGGCTATTATATTGAGAACTAGAATCTGGATAATCCATTCATTCGAGTTCTAATAAGGTTAATTTTGTGATGTTTACATTATCGTTATAGGGCACCCTTAAAAGAAAAAAAATGAAAATTAAAGGTAGTCTCACGAAAATACGTTATTTTCCCGATGCCTTGGAAGCAGCTTTGCAGGTTACCCGTAAGGTAACCAGTAGAAGTTTCTGAGCAAGGATGAAGAAGATTAAAGAGCCTTTTTATTGCAAACGCTATATTTGTAAGTGTCTTTGTAGAACTTCTCATAAATTCAAAGATTTCCAAAAACGAATTTTTCGATTTTGATATAATAAATGATATTTAAACAAATTATAGATGTGTTTGCAATTAAAAAAATCCGAGTTAACTACAATATCTTCAATTTTTGTCGTTCACTTTTTCATGTCATACTGATAGCAAGAATACTCACCCAATTTGGTTACACTTCATGATAGTTTGAAGTAAAAAAATGCCACAGTTTTTTTTATTTGATATCGTTATCTAAATTTTGTACAGAAATGAAATAAATTATAATATGAAACGTGTGTTATTATGCTTGTTCGGAAAAAATCCAATACTTATGTCTGAATGAAATGATTATTTCTACGAGATTTTTCATATTCAGCTAATAATGCTATCAAAATCAAATAACAATAAAAAGTTATTTTGTACATAATGTAACTTAATCTTTAATACTATATAGAACTTCGAAATACGACTAAACGGTGCGAGTTACGCGATTAAATACCTTTTTTTCGATCGAAACTTGAAAGTGAGGATAACTCAATGGGTAGGGGTATGGGTTCGACTTTTTCTATTGGGCAACTATTTTTTTCTTTTCATTGTTTCAGCATTTTTTTATGCGATTATGCATAATTATTTGATTTCCTATATATTCAATAATAAATTTGTTCCGAACTCTTAACAAATAAATAAATTTTTAGAATATTTAAATTTATAGCTCCCTACATTAATATAAAGTGTTCGAATAGTTCATATATAGTTTCTTTAAAATAATTTGTTTCATTTTAAATTGGTTTGGCACAATGCTTGACATAACATGCACAAAGCTATGCCATTTTAAAATATGTATATCAATCAAGCCGATTAAGTCCATCCTAAACGAAAATCATCGATACTCATGAATTTATGATAGTCGTTCTTGATATAATTGCGCGTTTTAAAAAATGCTTACTTTTGAACACAGAACTTATCTATCCATATTTATCAATGAAAGTTTATAAGATGCATTAATGACAAAACCTTACTTTATCAATTATAATCTTATCGTAAATTTCAAACTACAATACTGTGGGGCAAATATTAAATAACCACTATGTTGCGGATTTTATGTAAGTCTGCAAACTGTAAAATGTAATTAAACACAAATAAAAAAAAATGTAAATTTTAATCGAGAAATTTAGCAATCTTGAAAGCCTTGATCGGCATCTTTTACAAGATGTCAGTAATGCATATTCAATAACTATGAAAATCTAGCCAAGCATGGATTTTTTTCGAAAAAAAATTGTATTAAATTTCATTTTTCATTCTTTATACAAGTTTTAACCTTTGGTGCAATTATATCCTATCGCAAATGCATTATTGACGTTATTACTTGGATACTTCTTCATAACGCTAAATCTTCAAATTAGTTATGTGTTTGTTACTAATAGAAGTTGGAAAGGTATTAAAAAAGGAAATGTTAATAAATATACATGTTTAATTAAAAAACAAACAAGAATAAATTAAATAATTTTATTTCTTAGGAAAGTCTAAGTTTTGTAATAGATAAATTGCTTTTTGTGTCTCTTCTTCATCAATTTCTGGATGTTGATTCTCAGGTGGCGGACTAATTAAAACATCATGGGCAATATCAAACCATTGTTTTAGTTCGTTGGCAGAAGGAAAATGATCTTCTTGTATTGGCGTTATTAATGATTGAAAATCATCAGTTGATTCTGCATTTTGGGAATTTTCCAAATTTTCATTTGGAAAATTTGAATTTTGAGATTGAATTCCTTGAGATGTAGAATCTGTAGTTGTAGAGTTTTCTGTAGAAGAAGAGGAATTTGAGTTTGCGAATTGTAGTATGTCATTGAAATTCTCATAAAGAGGTGTTTTGGCCATCGGCACTTTTTGTAACTGTGTTTCGTATGCTTGAGATGGGCAATAGCCCCTATTTTCTGAAAAAGGAACTGGAGCTTTTATTTCAATAATTTGATCCAGTTTTTGTCTTAAAATTTCCACTCCATTACGCGGAAAATCTTTGCTGTAAGGTTCAAAAACACTTAATGGTTGTGTGTGATTGTATTTTATTAATCTTCCCCAAACTGAAAATACCTGATCTTCGTGCCAACCAACTAAATACATAAGATCGGTCGTAATACTGGCAATATCTTCATCTGTGAATATATATTGGGACTTAATATCTTCTGGCATCTCCTCGACATTTGCCATATTTGCTCCTGAATTATCAAGTCTGCATTCTGACACAAGACGATCAAAATTTTGTTCACGGTAGGTTTGGTTCATTACCAAATGCGCTCCCGCACTCATCAAATCTTTAACTTCTTTTTTTGAATGCGCAAATTTTCGGAATAAGGCAAATAAATGTTCAACCGGAAGGGTTGTGAGATGTTGAAAATTTATATTCGGGAATTCCTCTAAAAATCCATAAAGAGTGAGAAGAGATGTCGCCATTTTCAGAAGATGCATTCTTCTGGCAAAAAGATAACCTTTGAATTTGAGACGATGATCTGGTGTCTCTATATTAGGAAGTCTATCAGTGACTCCGACCACATCTTGCAATCTGAGAAAGAAATGCAAGATGAAAAAAGCAAGTTTGAACATTGACAATCTTGCTTCAACTGGTAATATGGTATTTCGGACTCCCTCAAACCAAAGTGCAAGTGGAAGGAGCCAAGTTGCTTCAGTGTAGCAATTATTATCTAGCATATCCTTGACGGTTTGAACGTTAAAGATTGTTACAGGATATTTGTCATTGAGTGTGGTAGACTTATCACAGTTGTTAATTGCATCTCCAAGTTTGGAAAATAATCTAATTTTTGTAATATCGACGTGCAGCGTTGGATCATAAGGTTGCAAAAAGATTAACTTATTGGGGAAAATTAATAACGTTCTGAGGTTTTTGCCTATATGAACGACGTCCGCGATGAAGATAATCTTAAGATCTTGGAATTTTGCACTTTTAAGGACTTCTACTAATCCATCAAAGCCAGTAACTAGGCTGTACCAATGGTGAAAGAATATCTGATAAACAAAATCGTAAGATTTGTCACCATCAGTTGTAAAAACTGGAACATTCAGTGTTTTCTGAACTGTAGCAATGTAATCCAAGATTTCACTCATAATTCCAGATGCAAGACCATTTGTATGTTGTATTATATGCAAACATATTGATGGACCTTTGCAATCTAATGGCATCAAATATAATGCAAATAAGTCCTCGATTTGATCGTCATGGCCGGACTTCTTCCATAATTTGCCTGTGATTGCATCTATTCCAATGCAAAAATGGCATTGTTCACGTAATTCCTCATCTGTATATGGATATAATTCCCTGAATCTGAGGAATACTGGGAGTGAAGATGATTTTGAAAGCAAAAGTTCCTTCCATGCTGCAATATCTTTACCAAAGACTCGAAATAGAGTTGCTTTTGATGGCAACATAAGTTTCTGTCTTGCCAACAAATATTCTGAGGGTTGTTTGCAATACAACATAAAGGCAAATTGAAGTGTCTCCGCATAGTATCGTCGGCTCTTTGAGTTTGGAAAATTTAAATTATATAACATGTTATTAATGATAACACACGTTAATTTATCTGCAAACGGAGGGTACTTAAATAATGGGGTATAATCATCTAATAATATTTCGCTTAAACTCAAGGATTCATCACCATTTGTTTCATCTTCATCTTGATCATCAGAATCATCTTCATTGTCATTGAGAGTTTCAAGATCTGCCTTTTCTGCTTCTTGTTCTAATTCGTCTGCAGTTCCATCTTGTATTTTTCTTTGTTCATTGATTTTTTTTCATTTGCAGAGATCTTTGATAGCTTAGAGCACGGTTTTTGGAAGCTGCAATCATTGATTTAATAGTATTCTCTTGTAATAGTTTTGATTGATTGGGACTTGTTTGATAATCTGCGATATTATTATAAATAACACCAGGAAGTTTTTCTTTAATAAGCTTTTCAAGCTTCTTAAATGTGGCAATATCTACACATGATAAATTAATTTCTATCTTCTCACTGTTCATAATGATTTGTGGGAAAATGATTAAGTGGCCGAACACTTAAAGCATTTCTTTTTCGTTTTATATCAAAACAGATTTAGATAGCTTAAAACAATATAGTTTACTCATAAATTAAGGGTTTCGTTTTGCTAAAATTGTCACTTTTATAGCATATTTGTTTTTGGATGTTTTGCGAAACAAAAAAAAAAACTATGATATACAATGTGTGTGTAAAGAAAATACTTTATTTACTAGTTAAAAAATCATTTGGTATTGATCAAGTTATTTTTTCTGGATAAGATATTATATGGATAATTGGATAGAAAATACAATTATATAATCTTGTACCTGGTTTAATTAAGCTAATTGTCATCAGAAACTTGTAATTTTTATGAATTTCAGATTTTCTTTTCATTACTGCTTTTCTTAATAGGTCAAGTTCTTATTTACGTTATAAAGTATGATATTTACAAATATCAAGTTATCGTGTTTTTTGAGAAATTATGAGAAACAAACAAAAATGAAAAAGATAGGAATAGCAATGAATAGTGATGTGGGTATAGAAAATGTAAGAGATATGAATGCAAAGCAATCAGTATTTAGGATATTGACCATAGATTTCGAAAAAAAAATGCTGCATATTGAGCGAAAACTATGATTATATTATAAGGCTGTCATTTAAAGCATAATGAAACTATTCCCTTTTCATTTTAATCAAATAAGATAGTAAAGATTTTTGAATTAGCTAGAAACTGATGAGATGTTTTCACAAATCAGATTTTTAATCTCTATAATGCATAATTCACTCAATATCTCAATTTTGATATTGCGAGATATTTTTGCTATCGGTTTCGCAATTTTGACACAATAGCAAGAGGGTTCTATAAGCATTATTATCAACGTAGAATCTGAATATCATATCAGAAAATGTCGCAAATCTGACATTTACCCGACCAAATAGCAAAAATAATTGAATACTTTTCGCAAAAACTTTAAAAATCGATAAAAATATGAAATATAGATATTAAAGAGACTTTTTATATAATATTCATAAAGATTTTCCAAAAATATGATACCGCAAAATTAAAAAAGTGACGTCTTGAGTGGAGTCAAAGGTCGAAATTACTAGCTAAATGTTTTTTTAGCGAAATTGCGTATTGTACGTTTTTTTCGCAAAAGGAAACCCTTACATAAATACATCTTGATAATTCACTTCTTCAATTTTCATAATCTTATATCCTGACCTATATCCTCTTATAAACCATATTTCTACTGAGATCTTCTTAAAGCATCTTTTTATCCCTATCTACGCCTCGAAACCCTATTTTTCCGGCGGAATATGAATCTTCGGGTCTCGCTGATTCGATTTCTGCAGTCAGATCGTAAAAATACCACTACATAGCCTGATAATCTCAATTTAAGTTCCTTAATTTTTTTGAAAAAAAAATTAAAACTCCCTTATCAAACATCATGCTCATTTTTACGAATTTCATTTTTCCTTTAAGTTTAAAATATACGCTTTTTAGCATGTTTATAATACATTTTTGTTGCATGCTAAGTTCGGTCAACGATAGAAATTGAGTGGAAATTAATCGTCGAGGAAGTACGATTATGTAAAGTAAAAAAATGTTGTGGGATTTTTAATATTATTATATATTATTTTATAATAAAATTTTTTTGAGTCATTTTAAGAAGCACATATAATTTTTTGAATTTAAAAATTAAAGTAGTGTCAAACGAATTTATCACTTAATTTAATACTCAGATTTCTTAAAATTAATGAAAAAAAGGTTTTCTGAGAACTTTTGAGATTGGTTTTCAAATTCCATTATTGAAAATATATAGGTATTGTATGAAATTCAAACTCTATATTTATTAAAATTCTAAATTTTTAATAAAATAACTTTTCAGAGGAATATGATTTTGAATGGTTGATTAATAAGTATAAAAATGTCTACGATTTTAAGGAGGGAATTGTTCCTTATGAGGTATACATCATAACTATATACCTCATAAGGAACAATTCCCTCTTGATAGCTGGGAAACTTTCTCTGAATAACTTATCATTTGGAGAAAGTTTCCCAGCTATCTATTAGAAACTAAAGGCTGTGAGGCACTAATATATAATCAGTGCCTCATATCCTTTAGTTTCTTATTAAAAACGAGAAAACTTGTTCGAAATGATAAACAATTTCGAACAAGTTTTCTCATTTTAAGGAGGGAATTGTTCCTTATGAGGTATACATCATAACTATATACCTCATAAGGAACAATTCCCTCTTGATATCCTGGATATTTTTGAATATATTTTTTTAATTAAAGTTCTCAAAAGTATTATCAAAAGTGATTTTTTAAAAATATCTCCAATTAATTAACTAATTAAAAGTATTATATTTTTAAAATTAAATAGTTTTTCAATTTTTTTGAAGGAATTGAGATACTTCCCACGACAATAAAATTGAGAGGTTTACATTATGACTGATCTTAGCATGCAACATTTTCAATTTACATTTACATTTTTATTTTTGAATTGTTTATTTATATTTCCGTTTGAACAATAATATTTATTGAAAATTGTGAGAGAAACGGATATAATAAAAAACACCATACAACAAAATTCACTTTTTTTCATACTTACGCGGATCACTCCTTTTCGGCCCAATATGCCGGAAATGATAAAACTCTCAGATCTAGTTGCTAAGATCCAAACTCTCGACTCTCAAATCTACTTCCTCAGATCTTGTTGCTAAGATCTAAACTCTCGACTCTCAAATCTACTTCCTCAGATCTTGTTGCTAAGATCTACTTCCTCAGATCTTGTTGCTAAGATCTAAACTCTCGACTCTCAAATCTACTTCCTCAGATCTTGTTGCTAAGATCTACTTCTCAGATTTGTTGCTAAGATCTAAACTCTCGACTCTCAAATCTACTTCCTCAGATCTTGTTGCTAAGATCTACTTCCTCAGATCTTTTTGAAAGATCTACTTTTAATGTTTAAGCACTCAGATCTCATTTTTAAAATATCTGCACCAAATTCTTACATCTGATAATTTTCATGTGTAACCAATGTTTCCCAATCCATTTGCCATACCCTACTAATCGCAAATTCATTCCCTTTAATTTTGTATTAAATTTAAATTCCAATCTTAATTTCTACATTATTTATGCTAACCCTTTAAATTTTGTTCTTATTTATTCACCCTCAGATACAAATTTATTTAGAATGTATTCCTCTGAGGTCTATATTTGTATTCGAAAATAAAATCTTTAAAACTCTCTAAGTTATCATTTTCTCTTCAGATATCTAATATTTTTCTAATGACATAACTACTTTTGACGCATATCCAAATTCCAAAAAAAATATGGAAAAAATAAAAATGAAATTGAAAAATGCAATTTTTGATATGTAAAAAGAGATTTTGAAAAAAATTGGGAAAAAGAGTATCTAATAAAATTGTTTGAGATCTATGTAGACATAGTTTTTACAGTAAAAAATCAATAATATTGAAATTGATCTGAATATATCTTTTTTTTAAGTTTGAATGCATTAATCTCAAAGCATTTGATAAAATACTGGTTTTATTTCAAAATTCTAAATAATTTGTAATTAGATCTTTATGATGTAATTTAATTTTAAACAAGTACAGATAAAGAGAATCATAATAAAGGTGATCTATATTGCATAAGTAAAATTGAGTATAATAGATCGATCTTAGCAACAAGATCTGAGGAAGTAGATCTTAGCAACAAGATCTGAGGAAGTAGATCTTAGCAACAAGATCTGAGGAAGTAGATCTTAGCAACAAGATCTGAGGAAGTAGATTTGAGAGTCGAGAGTTTAGATCTTAGCAACAAGATCTGAGGAAGTAGATCTTAGCAACAAGATCTGAGGAAGTAGATTTGAGAGTCGAGAGTTTAGATCTTAGCAACAAGATCTGAGGAAGTAGATCTTAGCAACAAGATCTGAGGAAGTAGATTTGAGAGTCGAGAGTTTAGATCTTAGCAACAAAGATCTGAGGAAGTAGATCTTAGCAACAAGATCTGAGGAAGTAGATCTTAGCAACAAGATCTGAGGAAGTAGATCTTAGCAACAAGATCTGAGAAGTAGATCTTAGCAACAAGATCTGAGGAAGTAGATTTGAGAGTCGAGAGTTTAGATCTTAGCAACAAGATCTGAGGAAGTAGATTTGAGAGTCGAGAGTTTAGATCTTAGCTACAAGATCTGAGGAAGTGGATTTGAGAGTCGAGAGTTTAGATCTTAGCAACAAGATCTGAGGAAATAGATTTGAGAGTCGAGAGTTTGGATCTTAGCAACAAGATCTGAGGAAATAGATTTGAGAGTCGAGAGTTTGGATCTTAGCAACAAGATCTGAGGAAGTAGATCTTAGCAACAAGATCTGAGGAAGTAGATCTTAGCAACAAGATCTGAGGAAATAGATTTGAGAGTCGAGAGTTTGGATCTTAGCAACAAGATCTGAGGAAGTAGATCTTAGCAACAAGATCTGAGGAAGTAGATTTGAGAGTCGAGAGTTTAGATCTTAGCAACAAGATCTGAGGAAGTAGATTTGAGAGTCGAGAGTTTAGATCTTAGCAACAAGATCTGAGGAAGTAGATTTGAGAGTCGAGAGTTTGGATCTTAGCAACAAGATCTGAGGAAGTAGATCTTAGCAACAAGATCTGAGGAAGTAGATCTTAGCAACAAGATCTGAGGAAGTAGATCTTAGCAACAAGATCTGAGGAAATAGATTTGAGAGTCGAGAGTTTGGATCTTAGCAACAAGATCTGAGGAAGTAGATCTTAGCAACAAGATCTGAGGAAGTAGATCTTAGCAAGATCTGAGGAAGTAGATCTTAGCAACAAGATCTGAGGAAGTAGATTTGAGAGTCGAGAGTTTGGATCTTAGCAACAAGATCTGAGGAAGTAGATTTGAGAGTCGAGAGTTTAGATCTTAGCAACAAGATCTGAGGAAGTAGATCTTAGCAACAAGATCTGAGGAAGTAGATTTGAGAGTCGAGAGTTTAGATCTTAGCAACAAGATCTGAGGAAGTAGATCTTAGCAACAAGATCTGAGGAAGTAGATTTGAGAGTCGAGAGTTTAGATCTTAGCAACAAGATCTGAGGAAGTAGATCTTAGCAACAAGATCTGAGGAAGTAGATCTTAGCAACAAGATCTGAGGAAGTAGATCTTAGCAACAAGATCTGAGGAAGTAGATCTTAGCAACAAGATCTGAGGAAGTAGATCTTAGCAACAAGATCTGAGAAATAGATTTGAGAGTCGAGAGTTTGGATCTTAGCAACAAGATCTGAGGAAGTAGATCTTAGCAACAAGATCTGAGGAAGTAGATCTTAGCAACAAGATCTGAGGAAGTAGATTTGAGAGTCGAGAGTTTGGATCTTAGCAACAAGATCTGAGGAAGTAGATTTGAGAGTCGAGAGTTTAGATCTTAGCAACAAGATCTGAGGAAGTAGATCTTAGCAACAAGATCTGAGGAAGTAGATTTGAGAGTCGAGAGTTTAGATCTTAGCAACAAGATCTGAGGAAGTAGATCTTAGCAACAAGATCTGAGGAAGTAGATTTGAGAGTCGAGAGTTTAGATCTTAGCAACAAGATCTGAGGAAGTAGATTTGAGAGTCGAGAGTTTAGATCTTAGCAACAAGATCTGAGGAAGTAGATCTTAGCAACAAGATCTGAGGAAGTAGATCTTAGCAACAAGATCTGAGGAAGTAGATCTTAGCAACAAGATCTGAGGAATAGATTTGAGAGTCGAGAGTTTAGATCTTAGCAACAAGATCTGAGGAAGTAGATCTTAGCAACAAGATCTGAGGAAGTAGATTTGAGAGTCGAGAGTTTAGATCTTAGCAACAAGATCTGAGGAAGTAGATTTGAGAGTCGAGAGTTTAGATCTTAGCAACAAGATTTGAGGAAGTAGATTTGAGAGTCGAGAGTTTAGATCTTAGCAACAAGATCTGAGGAAGTAGATTTGAGAGTCGAGAGTTTAGATCTTAGCAACAAGATCTGAGGAAGTAGATCTTAGCAACAAGATCTGAGGAAGTAGATCTTAGCAACAAGATCTGAGGAAATAGATTTGAGAGTCGAGAGTTTAGATCTTAGCAACAAGATCTGAGGAAGTAGATTTGAGAGTCGAGAGTTTAGATCTTAGCAACTAGATCTGAGAGTTTTATCATTTCCGGCATATTGGGCCGAAAAGGAGTGATCCGCGTAAGTATGAAAAAAAGTGAATTTTGTTGTATGGTGTTTTTTATTATATCCGTTTCTCTCACAATTTTCAATAAATATTATTGTTCAAACGGAAATATAAATAAACAATTCAAAAATAAAAATGTAAATGTAAATTGAAAATGTATTATAAACATGCTAAAACGTATATTTTAAACTTAAAGGAAAAATGAAATTCGTAAAAATGAGCATGATGTTTGATAAGGGAGTTTTAATTTTTTTTTCAAAAAATTAAGGAACTTAAATTGAGATTATCAGGCTATGTAGTGGTATTTTTACGATCTGACTGCAGAAATCGAATCAGCGAGACCCGAAGATTCATATTCCGCCGGAAAAAATAGGGTTTCGAGGCGTAGATAGGGATAAAAAGATGCTTTAAGAAGATCTCAGTAGAAATATGGTTTATAAGAGGATATAGGTCAGGATATAAGATTATGAAAATTGAAGAAGTGAATTATCAAGATGTATTTATGAGTAAACTATATTGTTTTAAGCTATCTAAATCTGTTTTGATATAAATTAAAGCGTATACTTATGCAAAATGCGAAATTTAAATTAATACCTTTTTTTTGCTATTTGGACACAAAGCTAACAATCCATCCAATAAATGACGTATACCTAGCGAGATGAAGCATTTTAACATGAAAGACAAGAAAATCTGATTACTTGTGAAAGTTTCTGTATTTCGTCTTCTTCCAACACAGCGTTCAGATGCAGAAGAAAATGCAGCCGTAATGACGCAAAAAGACACTAAAATAAATTGGAGAATTTCTGTAAAGTTTTTACTGAGCTTTGTTATTGAACCCGAATTTGTTGCTGAGTGACAGGATATTAAATCTACGACATTCATGAGTAATTGTTATCAATTTGTCAATAAATTATGTTGAAGATGGTTTAAATGTCTTCGAAGGCATGAAATTAGATCCTAAATCTGTTTGAGTTAATAAAAGAGAACAAATGTTGAAAGAGTTGTCATATTGCCTACAAAATTTTCAAACATTTGCATTGAGACAATGTGAAAAAATGATGTCCAAAATACCTTTACTAAAATATTTTTAATTTGAATCATAACAAGGAAAAACAATAATGGCAGAATAAGAAAAAAAAACAAAGATGTTATGATTTGAACAGTTGCCTTTTAGATTCAAAAAGAACATAGTGTTCCCAATCACTACACTACCTTCCTTTCCCATAAAAAGCTGAATAATTAGTATTTAATGAATTCTCCAGCTTGGGGATTTGCGGCTTTTCCAAAATCTGTTATGATAGTTCTATATAGCAATTGATATATAATATGTTTTTTAAAATCAAATAATTTTTTAGTCCAGATAAATTTTTTAAAATTTCAAAGTCTTTCCATTCTACTAACGCTCTTCACATCCATATCCTTTACCATATATGTAATATAACGCCTTATTTTAATTCCCATGTTTACGATTTATTTGTCGAAAAACTGTCTTGCCCATTAACATCTCGGAAAAATTTTCGACTTTTTGAATGGCCGTTTTCAAGATCTCAAAAACTGTGGGATATTTTTTACAAAGCTAATCGACATTTATTTACCACATATGTGTACTATACAATGCACCTGGTTTCATCGAATTTTTACCGTCAGTTTTCTCGTGAGACTACCTTTTGAAAATTGTTAAATAATATATTATTTTTTAGTCATAAGAATAAAAATATAGTAGTTATAAAAGGAATTAGACTTCATATATCAATTCTTTTTCTCTGTAGATGTGGAACGTTTGCTTTTCGATCTCTTTCGATGAACTTGAAAATATAAGTTATTATCGCTGAGAATCCTTTCCGAAATAGGAGCTTTACGTTTAGGAGGATTGTCGGATGAATTTTGTTTTTTATTGTTTGATTTTGTTGTTATGGAAGATTTTTTCTTATTTTTTTTCAGAATTTTGCTTGCTATTAACTGAAACTTGTTTTGACGGCCCAACAATAGCATTTGTAGTAGGAAGAATTCCCAATAACGAGCGCATTTTCGATAATTGTTTTTCAATATGATCAAGAAGGTCCAGCTTATGTTCTAGATTACTAGACATTTGATTTGTAGAAGGATGGTTTTGATTTTCTGGTTCTAAATCTGTAGAGTCTGCAATATTTGAATTTTCGGAGCGAATTGGAGCATCTGAACCTTGATTTGTATCGGCTTGCTCAAAATTAGTTTGAATTGGAGTGGATGAATTAAAATCGGGATGATTAATGTTTCATTAAATAATGCCATAATTTTTTCTCTTTTTTCATTAATAAACTTAGTGATCATTGTATCTTTATCTGTTAGATCGATCGATTTGAGTATATCTGCATCATGAACTGGAATATTTTCGAACAATGAACCGATTCTATGGAATATAGGAGAAATCTCGTTCTGAGCCAAAGAAAGATCACTTACGTTGTATTGTTTGATAGAAAAAATTGTTTTCTCAAGTTCTTTTTGAAAGCAGTCAAGAATATAATTTTTGTAGCTATCAGTGATAACGGTTTTTATATGGCGCTCGATCTTCTGGTTATTTTTGATGGCGTTATATTTATCTAATTGGATTTGAGATATCTTCTTAATAGCTTCATAAATGTTTGGATGTTTTAACGAAGAAAATTCTGAATGCATACTCTCGAGGCAATCATTAGTGAATATTGCAGTTGCATTATTATATTGAGATATTAAATTGTAGTGCGGCAACCAAACTTTGTTGAAATAATCAATATAATCTTTGATCGAATCAACTTTATTTTGATTAATTATATGCATTGTAAGTACAAATTCTTCATGAGACATGAATGGAGTAATAGAATATAGCTTAAATAAATAATTTTGTAAAGTATTGAAATTTTTTGTATAAAGTGCTACAAGTTTCCTGTGTAATGCTTGTTTGAAATGAAATAGGCATCCAATTATACGGACTTTAGGGAAAATTTGTTGAAGTGCCTCTATCATTCCCTTTTCAAAATCACAATGAATTTGAATTAGCTTTGAAAATTGAATACCCTTGACAGTAAAAATATATTCAAATGCCTTCTTATAAGATTCAAATGTGCGGTTTTTCATGAATATAAATAAAAGTGGTAGATATTGATTTGTTGAAGGTTCACAAATCATAATTGTTAGCATCTGTCCTTTTTGAAAATGTTTTGGTGTAATTTTAAAAGTTCCATCGCAAAATAAATATGTGGCTTCTTTTGCAAATTGAATTGCCTTCTCAAAACCAAAAAACATCGTCTCACAATTTGCTTGAAAATCATGGCCAATGAAAAACTGCTCGCCATTTATTAAACAAAAATTAGCAATTTCATCGTCTGTAATTTTTTCTCCAACAGAAAATTTTCTGGACTTATTATAAACTTCCCTGACCAATGAATCTTTAATTAATGGGTTTTCATCAGTACCAACAGCAAGTTCTGTCATAAATTTTTTAATCTGCTGAAAAGTGCCGTTGTCTTCAGAAAATTTTGCCATTGCCTTATTGTATATTTCTGTCAGAGTCATTGATTTATGAAGATCACTTTTTTCATTTTGTAACTTTTTAAATTGTCTGCATTCGGGTATATGTTCCTTTTGTAAATCTTCGGAAACTGAACTGTTCTCAATTTTAACTAAATAACGTGCTTGACAAGAATGATCGATGCAACGGTAGTAACGTTCAATATTATTTGAATTAATAATATTTGTATGATCATGCGAATAAAGCATATCTTTGCGAACAATTGTATCAGGATATTTTCCAGTAACTGCGGGAATATTTTTAACTGCAATATAACTAAAATATCTTCTGACAGCTTTAGATTCATTTTCGGCGTATTTAATATTAAAATATTGAAGAACTTGTTTGATTATATTCGTTTTTTCATCTCTCGATGTTGATTTTTGGTATTTATCAGATTGTTCCCTGATAAATATTTTATTTTCGTCTGTAAAGTTTGCTCTTTTTTGATTAAATATAGATGATTTTCCCATTAAAAAATGAAATGATGCAAAATTTACGAAAACCGTTCGAAAATTGAATCAAAAATGAAAAGTAATACTTAAATGAGGAATTCTTTGAGATATTGGTCTTAGATTGAATGTAGCGTCATTCTTATATAGAATATATATTCATATCATCGGAAATATGATAAAAAGCATATAATAAATGTCAAAAAAGTGAACAAATAAGCAAAGATATTTTTTAAAAAACAATGAAAAGTAATACTTAAATGAGGAATTCTTTGAGATATTGGTCTTAGATTGAATGTAGCGTCACAAATTTCACAAATATAATTTACTATACAATTTTATTCATTTTTTTAAAATGGCTGACGACAGTCTGTATCAACTAACTCAACTAGTCAAGCATAATGATTATTCTTCGGATTCATTAAATCAACTTTATCAATGCATAAGTACAATGACAGAAAGATCAATTGGATGCTTGAATTGGGATAAATTTTTCAAAAAAATCACAGTGACTGATGAAGTTCTTTTACATTTTTTAGCATCCGTTTTAAACATTGAAAAGATATCAGAATGTTTCAAGGATTCTATTTTTTATCACAATATTAATCTTGAAAAATTCAGTAATTTAACTGAAACAGAACAACAAACAATTTTAAATTCCTACAAAGCGGATAAATTTACATATTACATAATGTGCTCACAAATTGTAAAATCAAACTGGAACAATTTATCCCAAACTTTAGTTAATATTGCAAATCAATATTTGCCATTTTTAGATGAAGAAAAGCAAATATATATATTTACTGAAATAACTGGCAATTATCAAAATTTTGAAATTTCAGTTGCAAACTTGTTACTTTTTTATGAAAACAATGAAGAAAAATTAAGCAACTGTTTTAATTCAACATTGTTCCAGCAAATTTATTCCAAAAATGGAATCGAGCAAATGATATTTTTTGCTGCAAATACAATTTGTTGCAATAACACTTCTATCAATTTTTACAATCTCCTTGAAATTGAAGAAATGAATCCATTTGATTTTTTTTTATTTCTCAATTCAATATAAAGAGATATTAAATTGCGATGATTTTCCAAAAGTTACAGAAGTAATCACAGGTTTAATCTCAGCTTCAAATATTAATGCTATTATGCGAATTTGCCAAAAAATTTTGGATAAAATTACATTTTATAAATGTAATTATTGCCATATTACCTCAATATGGAATTTTATCACAAATGCAGCAATAATTCTTCCTGATGAAGATTTATTAATCAAATTATTAAAATTCATAGAAAAAACAGAAAAAGCAACAGATGAATTATTCGAACCGGAGAATGATTTGGGTTTCTATGAATATTTAAATTCGATCTTCTCAGATATTACATCTGCGAGAAATAAGCAATTTCTCTTGGAATTTCTAAATACCCATGAAGATGACTTCACTTATGATCAAACATTGTGAGGTCATTTTTGATCAACAAATTAATTGAAATTCCGATCAAAAAAAATTCACAAATTGGATCAAAAAAATCGAATCTCAAGTTAAAAATAAAAAATTCTACATTTTTATCAAATTTAGATTTTTTTTCAAATCATGCAAATTGATTGAATAATTGCATATTTTATCCCATGCATCTAGAAGTATTGTTGCATGCTAAGTTCGGTCAACGATAGAAATTGAGTGGAAATTAATCGTCGAGGAAGTACGATTATGTAAAGTAAAAAAATGTTGTGGGATTTTTAATATTATATATTATTTTATAATAAATTTTTTGAGTCATTTTAAGAAGCACATATAATTTTTTGAATTTAAAAATTAAAGTAGTGTCAAACGAATTTATCACTTAATTTAATACTCAGATTTCTTAAAATTAATGAAAAAAAGGTTTTCTGAGAACTTTTGAGATTGGTTTTCAAATTCCATTATTGAAAATATATAGGTATTGTATGAAATTCAAACTCTATATTTATTAAAATTCTAAATTTTTAATAAAATAACTTTTCAGAGGAATATGATTTTGAATGGTTGATTAATAAGCATAAAAATGTCTACGATTTTAAGGAGGGAATTGTTCCTTATGAGGTATACATCATAACTATATACCTCATAAGGAACAATTCCCTCTTGATAGCTGGGAAACTTTCTCTGAATAACTTATCATTTGGAGAAAGTTTCCCAGCTATCTATTAGAAACTAAAGGCTGTGAGGCACTAATATATAATCAGTGCCTCATATCCTTTAGTTTCTTATTAAAAACGAGAAAACTTGTTCGAAATGATAAACAATTTCGAACAAGTTTTCTCATTTTAAGGAGGGAATTGTTCCTTATGAGGTATACATCATAACTATATACCTCATAAGGAACAATTCCCTCTTGATATCCTGGATATTTTTGAATATATTTTTTTAATTAAAGTTCTCAAAAGTATTATCAAAAGTGATTTTTTAAAAATATCTCCAATTAATTAACTAATTAAAAGTATTATATTTTTAAAATTAAATAGTTTTTCAATTTTTTTGAAGGAATTGAGATACTTCCCACGACAATAAAATTGAGAGGTTTACATTATGACTGATCTTAGCATGCAACAGTATGTGTAATATTTTTGCTTTCATCAAGAAATTGTCGAATTTGATCTTAATTTTTTTTGAAAAATATACTTTTAGAAAAAGAAATAGTGATTGAATAGCTGCCCATGCTGTAAAAGGGTTATTTTTACAAGTAAAAAAATTGTTATTTTTCGAGCAAGTCGAGGCTTTTTTACCATCTTATTTTTGAAAAATTTACGAAAAATTATATCTGAAAAAACGCTTCATTTTGATATCTTACAATGATAAAATACCAATGTTGCTGGGATATAATAGCTACACCTAGACATCTACTACATTAATGCGTATGACAGGTAAAGTTGATTTCAAAAGTATAGCCTGGAAAGATTACAATAAATCAACGATAATTCAAAAAAATTTCTTATAAGTTAACATAATAAAAATTTAATTTTTATATTGCTTGTATTATACTTAAGTATATAATATATTTAAATCTTAGAATGAAAATTCGGGACGCCCTAGCTATTCAATTTTCCCTTAGGACGCCCATAAACCTTTCAAAAATGTGATGTAAATATCACAATTTTGAGAAATTTACACTAGGACGCCTTAGGACGCCAACCCCCTTTTTTACCCAATTAACCACACATCCAAATTTTTAACCCATGATTAGTCCATGATTTTTACGAATATTTAGCTCACACTAATCAAATTCAATACATCATCCTCATCAAGCAAATTTTTCATGTATTTCAAATCATTTTGAACCGCATGAATGCAAACTAATGTCAACTCTCCATAAGATATTACTAATTTTCAAACTGCATGAGTGCTATATGATTTGTTTAGCATAGTATCCTTCTATACAAAAATGTAAAAAAATACAAATTTTGACATCATCATTGTTGGAATGGTATTTGTAAGCTCACAATCCTTAGTACACAATTTATTCGTTCCACATCTGATCGACCACTGGCAATCATGATCTTTACATAATGAATCCGAAATCCTTTGTATTACATTTGTCACTTTTTGGATGTAAATTTGGAGAAATCTTGCAATTTCTTGATTTCATATTCCCATAACTAATGCCTATCTACTTTGTAATATATTTTCCTTCTAATTCAATATCGTTCAATCCCATTCAATAGATCAAATGATGTTTGACGATTATCACTTCATTGATGCTGTAAACATTTTCAATAAGGGTTATCACTTTCTATTTCAAGAATTTCAGCATATAATAAAGATCACAAAGACTTAATCTACCTCTTTTCAAGTATAAATCTCTTTGAGGATCTCAAATTTTGATCTGTTGATAATTATCAATTATTTGATACATTATTGTAGAAACATGTTATTTTATTAATCATATTAGGCATTCATGTAATTCATTTGCACTAGTTTTGAGTATTTTAGTCTGATATTTGTGAATACTATCTTTCTTTCTTTATATGTTATAGGAATGCTTCTGAACACATTTATACCATATATGCATTCTCACAAATGATGAACTATCATTAATGGATACACATTGATTAATTATTGAAGTTTTACGTATTAGATGCAAAGGTTGCTAAATTTACACAAATGGTGAATCAAAAATAGATGTTGGGTGACAAAAATCAAATTCTTCCATCAATTGAATTGGATCCAAGAATTTTCTAAGGCCAATTTACTTAAAATCCGATATGTTAATTGAAAATATAATAAAATATCTTATTGTTTATAAAAAATAATTCTTGTTCTTTTCATGTGTCACTTTCTGACGCTGTGGCCCAACCTTTTTATCAATGCAGGTTTTCGTTCGTAGCCTCAGTGGTAAATTCCTCACCCTTGAGGTCCCAGAGGGCCTCACACTTGAGGAACTCAAGGCTTTCACAGGCCTTGAGCTTGCCGGTGCCGTCTTCGAGAACGCCATCCTCGATGAATTCGAAGTCGATGATGGTGGCAAGAAGAAGAAGAGGAAGAAAAAGAACTTCGTCTCCAAGAAGCGTGTCCCACACCAGCGCAAGAAAGAGAAGCTGAAAATCCTTAAGCTCTTCAAGATCGGAAAGGATGGCTCTGTCGAAGCCCAGCGTAAGGAGTGCCCACACTGCAAGGGCTGCTTCCTTGCCAAGCACAAGGATGGCCGCCAGTACTGCGGTAACTGCCACTACACAGTTGACAAGGAGGGCAAGCAAATCAAGTCTAACTAAATATATATATTTTTAGAAAAGTAAAATGTTCTGGCTCAATACAGAAATCCTCGTAATTTAGATATTATATTTTTTATTTTTATAGTTTGATTTTATTGCCTGCGCTTGAATTTTTGGCGAAGCTACTAATCAATGACTCAGAATTAGTTTCTTTCAAATCATGAATTTCTCTCATTACAAAATATAGATTTGCAATTTCTAAAAGTCAAATGATACTGGATGTTATTTCATTTTGTATTGTATAATTACACTTAAACAAAGGTATTTCAAGTTTAAATAAGATGAATATAAAAAATATGATTTAATCAAACAAATTTATTCATATAAAATACTAATCAAAGTCAATATCATAAAAATCTAAGCTATACAGTAGCTTCAGTCTTGACTATTCATCCTCGAATTCTTCTTCCTCTGGATTTAAAAGAGAACTCAGGTGTTCAGCGATACTTTCTGTTCTCACATCAGGATTTGTTTCCAGTAGGGAATCAATAGCTTGCTCTAACTCAAACTCGATTAATTTTATTACAATTTCTCTTCGTTTTCCATGCTGCATATACTTAATGATAAGAACTGTGATAATGTTAAGTGCCGTAATAACATTAGAAGATGAGTTATCAATGATATCAATCATTGCAACAATAAAATCGTCACTGATCAAATTCCAGAGCCTATCGGTAAGCATTATCATTCTATTAATAAGAAGTATCAAAGGACGCTTGATTTCATAAGAAGCTTCCAAAAAAATTGTTTGAATTGAAACCAAAAAGTCATCAGAAATATCTTGGAGCATTGATGGATTCAATATGATACAGTGCTTAAGAATTTGTATTGCTAATATAGATAAATCAATATTCGTCGGAGAAATTCTGGAATAAATTGATTCAAGATTAATATAACAGTAAACATTCATGGAAAACTCTCTGTTTGAGACGTTATTTGTTTTGTCATATGAATAAACCAAATTCAAAATTTTCATGGCTATTAATGTAATTTCTTCAGACTTATTATCCAATAAATCGAGTATTTGTTCATAAAATGGTGATAACTCAGAAGTATCATTTAAAATCATGAGTAAATTTGGAAAATTATTCAAAATTGAGAGTAAAATTGATAAAAAGTCTGTAATTTTGTCCGTGAAGTATTCTGTTATGTCATAATTAGCTCCAATTGTATTTAATACTGCTGCAAATGATATTAAAGATTGTTCTGTTGGTTTTATATTAAATTTGGTGAAATATATATGTGAAAAGGTCATAAATGGCAATATCGACCCTTTCAATTCATTAACAACAATAGTAGGATCTAAATTTACAAAATATAATCTTTCAATCGGAAAAAGGTCTATAAAGTATTCTGGATATTCATGTATTGGAACAAGAATTAGCAACAAATCTAATATATATTCATTTTGATCATTTTGATTCAATTGCTCAATCAAAAAATTAAATATATCAGTATTTATGAGTTCTTTTGCAATACCATTTTGAGATTGATCATTCGAAGAGAATTTAATTAATAGTATCAATGCTATAGGCAATAAATCAGTACATAGAAAATCATAATTTTGAAATAAGTAAAGAAATGTGTTAATTCCGTTCAGATCAGAAAATATACGTTCAAATTCAATATGATTTCTATTCATTGTGTGACAAAACTGTAACAGTAATTCAGAAACTTGATTTTGATCTGTTTTTCCATTTATTAGCTGTTCTAGTGCTGAAATAAAGGCATTTATTTCGTTTATATCATCTTCTGAGTAATTTCCTTCATCAAAGTTTACTATAGTTTTATTCGGTAATGAAATACTCTCATCTTTGTATTCTTCATCCATTGTCACTTTTTTATTTTTGCAAGTATTATTTTTAGCTAATTTGCTTTTAGAGTTGGAGTAATTCAGTTAGTATTACTAATTATGATATTTTGATAATGATTGTTGTCATTTTTTAACATTACAATATTTTTCAGTTCAAAATAACTTGCTAATATTCAAATACATTTATCGCAGAATCTAAAATATTCTCAAATAACGAAATTTAATTTTGGCGGGAAAAAGAAAAAGTGACTAAATAAACGTTCAACTTTAGAATTAAAAAAACATAGATGGAACAACAACGAATTATGAGAGAAATCAAGCTTCTTGAATTAAATAAGAATCCAGATATATACGCAACCACCAAAGACGGAAATAATAGATATCTTGACGCTTGGGTTCGCGGTCCTCCAGGAAGTCCTTATGAACATGGTGTTTTCAAACTCGAAATCTTTTTGCC
Source organism: Trichomonas vaginalis G3 (assembly GCF_026262505.1). Taxonomy (NCBI): domain Eukaryota; phylum Parabasalia; order Trichomonadida; family Trichomonadidae; genus Trichomonas; species Trichomonas vaginalis. The sequence continues at coordinate 6,836,750 of NC_067207.1, read as the reverse complement.
AGACAAATATCCATTTGATCCACCAAAATGTCGTTTTCTTACAAAAGTATATCATCCAAATATTGATAAATTAGGTAGAATTTGCTTGGATGTGCTTAAGAAGAATTGGTCACCAGCACAAACACTTATTACAATTCTTCTCTCCATTCAATCTCTCCTTGGCGATCCAAATCCAAGCGATCCATTAGATCTTGAAGTTGCAAATCAATGGCTTATGGATACAGAAAAAGCAAAACAGATAGCAAAAGAGTGGACCGAAAAATATGCACATAATTAAGACAAAAAAAAAATTATTAATTTTTGACCTCTGTTTTGTTATATAACCAATCATTTTATGTTAACAAATTAAAGACTTATATCTTGAAATTACAATTCATCATACTTAGAAATACATTATCAGTTAAAATAAAAATATAGATAATATTTATTTTACCAACCAGCTTTGATGATAAACTTAAATGATTCATTTGGATCAGAAAGGTTATCCGCTGTATCAAACAACTTTGAAATATCAGGAATATGCTGTTGCCAGCATTCATCGTTAAGCATCTCAATAAATTTCTTAAATTCCTCGGATTTTTCTTCGGTACTTGGGAAGGGCGTTTTCGGAGCTTGTTCAGCTTCTTCGAAAGAAGGAAATTGAGTATTTTCGGAATTTAATTTTGGTTCTTGTTGAGAAATTTCAGCTTTTTGTGGCTCATCAAATGAAGGGAATTGTAATTGTTGGGGTTGAGAATCTCCATTTTCACTAACTTCGCCAAATGTTGGAAATTCTGTTGGAATTTCTTCATTTTGAGTTTGTGGCTTGGCCTCATCGAAAGAAGGAAATTCTATTTTTGTTTCTCCTGAATTTTGATCAGATTTCGTATTTTCTTCAAAAGTAGGGAATTCAACGCTTCCTGTACCAAATCCAATATTATCTGCTGGTTTAGCATCTGATTTAGCAGGTTTTGGTGCATTTTCTTCAAATGCAGGAAATTCTGGAGCAGAATTTTGGTTTTCTTCTGGTTTAAACTCTTCAAATGCAGGGAATTCAACTTTCTGATCTCCAAATCCTACATTTTCGTCGTTTTTAACGCCAGTAGCGCTCTTAGAAGGATTTTCTTCAAATTCTGGGAATTCAGGAGCAGATTGTTGATTTTCTTCAGGTTTTGATTCTTCAAATGCCGGAAATTCCATATTTGGCTGCAATTCGGTCTTATTTTCTTCAGATTTTTTGAGATTTTCTTCTTTTTGACTTGTTTCATGAGATTCTGTGGCCATGGACCTATCCATTGAAAGTTCTATAGCAGATTCTTTTGTAAAATCGATTTTTGCGTCAGATAAAAGATAAGAAATATCAATATCATCTTTTGTCTTATAAAGAGAGAGCTCATTTTTCCTAAATGCTGTCCATTTATCATTGTTAGTGATGAATTCATCAATGGCGAGTGCAATTTCTAAAAGGAAAGTAACAAATGGAAGATTCTTTCTCCATTTCTCTTTTTGAGCCAAATACAAGATAACAGGTGGCAATTTCTCAATTATTACCTTCCTGAAGTCTTGAATCTTCATTCCACTCTTTATAAGCTCGAAAAATGCTTCATGATGAAAAGTATTGTTTTTATCTGCCAAAAATGAGTCAAAAATGGCTTGGAAATTAACCAATGTCTGTTTTGACGGGTATTTGGCCAAATATCGAAGAGCTGAAGCAGATGTCTGAGTAAATTTCGGCGATTTCTGCATAAATTCGATTGCAAACGATGCTGTATGAGTTGACGGAGGTTGTGTTACAGATAAATCAAGAATAAGTTTGATAAGTTGAATATTTTCTGTTGCATATAACAATTTCGGCAAAATTGGATGAAGAATATCAGTAATTTCCTTGTTATCTAAGTTCTGGTTTATGAATTTGGATACAATTTTCATCATATTTATTCTATGAGACATTGTAAATTTAATTGTTTTGATTTTCTCAATTAAAGAAAGAATTGTCTTGGAATTTTCTTCAAACAATTTAGGGACTGTTAATTTCGGAACGAAAATGCGGAACATTGACCAAATTAACCATTGTTTTTTAGTTTCTTGAGAGAAAATGATTTTATCTACTGTATCATATATAGAAATCTTGTGGAGTAATGCAACAAGTTTTGGAAAATGAGTTAACATATCGAAATTCTGATAAAAAATTTCTTGATTTTGTTCTATAATTGTTGTAATTAAGCGAGATACAAATCCGAGATGCTTATCGTTTGAAGCATCGAATAGATTCAATAATTTTGTGATATTTTCGTTAGAACTGAAAAGTTGTTGTAATAATTCACTTTTTTGACCTAAAAATAGGCTTAGAACGAGTTTTGATTGCTTTGCATCGTTACCAAATACGAATTTTAATAGTGTATCAAAGTTTGAAGGCTTTGTTAAAAATGTTATTAAATATTGTTCTTTTAATCGGTAAGTTGTGAACAATTCTGGGTCCTCAAGGATTGCCTTCCAGTCAGGATCACTTGCTTCAGTCAGACTCTCAAGTGAAGATCCGGCTTCAGGTTCAAGATCCCAGAAAGACGTCATATATAAATGAACAATATAACATCCTTACGTTTTTTATCATGTTTTGATAAAGGATCCAAATGTGAAATTGGTAAAGTCATTCAAAATATCATATTCAATTTTTTTATTATGTCCCAAAAACATATCAAAACACTAACAAGTGATTAACTAAAAGGAATAAAAAACAAAATTTTATTTAACATTGAGAAACTTGTAATAAATCTTTCATTTCTCTTATTTGCTTCGAGAATCTCTTGCTTTGGTCTTTCATTGTTGTTACTCTCATCTTGACTGCCGTCTTTCTCTTCTTTGTTTCATCGACTTTTTCTCTCATCTCCTTCAAATAATCTGAAATTTGATCAACAGTTGTTTTTGTCGCCAAAGTTTGAATTATTTCGACGTCTCTGAGTTTCATACTCAAATTGTCGAGTTCTTGGATTCTGCCTTTCTTCTCATCAGTAGCCAAAACAACCTTCCTACACTGCTCTTTTATGTCTTCTATATCATTATTACTCTGTTTCAAGGCTTCTTGAGCACTTGCCACGAGAGATTCCAACATTTGAGTTCTTTGTCTTTGCTCATTGATTTGCATCTCTTTGTACAACATATCTTCTTTGATTTGGACTGATTCATCTAACATTTTCCGCTGATCTCCGTTTTCAAGTGGCTGCAAAATCATTCCTGATGCATATTCGGTGCATTCATCCTTAAGACTCTCCTTCTTTTCACGTAATTGCTTCACATTCTTTTCGGCTTCTAAGTATGGTGTGTGGGTGTCACCAAGAGATTCAACTCTAGCAATTAAATCTCGTCTGACTGATGGCATCTGAGGCATGATCTGTTCTGATAGCTTGGAAAGAGCTTCCATAGACTCACGTAGCTTGGCAGTCTTCTTTATATAAGTTTGGCATTGTGTTGTTATCGAATCAATCTCATTTTCAAAATGTTCGCGAGTATTTTCAAAATTTTCTCTAATATTAGACATAAATTTTCCAATTGAGCGGGAATCTCCGTTTAATAAGTTAATACATAACGTAATTTCATCTAAATCTTCAGGATCGTCTGTTCTATTTTGCAAATCTGTAAGAAAGGACATAATTTTACGCAAGTCTGAATTGTTAAATGGACCTATTTTAAGCGATTGCTTTGGTACAGGTTGCTCAATTTGATATGCCGTTACCATTTGCCGTAATACTTCATCATCATATGATATAGTATCATTAAGCATTGCTAAGTCGTTTTTTAACTGGAATAATTGCGCTTCTAATTGTGATGCTCTATGATGTGATGCAGCGTAATTTGAAGGACATATTTCGCTTCCTTTCATATTCTGTAAGATGCGAGCAGAACTCTCAACTTTTGCCTTTCTGATTGATTCAACACTTAAATCTTTAATTTCGCTTTCTAGAGCGTGCTGTTGCTTTTGCATTTTCTCATATTGCTCACACGAGGCAATCAAAAGGTTCTCAAGTTGAGATCTTTTCAACTCTCCAACTCCATGTGGATTTCCAATGTATTTCTTCCACCACATCTTGTTGTAAAGTCAATAAACGTCATTTTATTTACAATAATCGTCCTTTAGCTAAAAATAATCGAGCTAATCATATATCCATGAACTGATCTACTTGTTAATATTACTCATTCAATTACGAATAAATAACTTGTCAATATTGAGATATTTGATTTTATTTGGGTCCAGACTCTCTATTATTGTGAAGTATATCCACAATATTCGCATAGATACATATATAACTTCTTGTTGGAACATCATCTCAATTACATCAAATCTCTTATATTTTAAAGTAAAGAGTACTAATTTCCAAAAAATCAAAAAATTAACATTAATAATAAACAGAATTTATATTTAGTTACGCTCTCCACGGATACGCTGAGCAAGCTGAACATCACGCTCCATGATTGTGACTCTGTTAGCATGGATAGCGCAAAGGTTTGTATCTTCGAAGAGGCCAACAAGGTAAGCTTCAGAAGCTTCCTGAAGGGCAGCAATAGCGGAGGACTGGAAACGAAGATCGCCACGGAAGCCAGAAGCGATTTCTCTGACGAGACGCTGGAATGGAAGCTTACGGATAAGGAGATCTGTTGACTTCTGGTACTTACGGATTTCACGGAGGGCGACTGTACCTGGGCGGAAACGATGCTGCTTCTTGGCGCCCTGTGAGTCAATTGTTGGTGTTGACTTACGGGCGGCCTTAGCACCGAGGGACTTACGTGGTGTCTTGCCACCTGTGGACTTTCTAGCTGTCTGCTTTGTACGAGCCATTAGAAATAATGAAGTAAAACCATTCCCCGCCATTTCCTCTCAATTTATTTTGGCCAATTTAAACCCGTTATTTTTCAATAAACTTCATATAAATTACAATTCAAAATAAATTAACCTACATTGGAATATTATTTTTTTGGCGGTAAGAATTGAGATAACGAGTTGATTTCATTAGTTAATAATGTCCGGCCGCGGTAAAGGTGGTAAGGGTCTTGGTAAGGGTGGTGCTAAACGCCATCGTAAAGTAATGCGTGAGAACATTCAGGGTATCACAAAGCCAGCTATTCGTCGTTTAGCTCGTCGTGGTGGTGTCAAGCGTATCTCTGGTGATATCTACGAAGAAGTTCGTGGCGTCCTTCGTCACTTCCTTGAGAACGTTATTCGTGACTCAGTTACATACACAGAACACGCTCGTCGTAAAACAGTTACAGCAATGGATGTCGTCTATGCTCTCAAGCGCCAGGGCAAGACACTCTACGGTTTCTAAATTTAGAATAAAATGTGTATTTTGATCTTAATTTTCAAATAAGATGACTTATTTTGAAATACTTATTTATCATCTAAACAAAAAAATTTGAAAGGAAATGATAATATTTAGCTTCAATAAGTACACACATTATACTCATTTGATTTGCTATAAGTGTAATATCCTTTCAACTAATTATAGAATATTCTGGTTTTAAAATAGATTATTGATTTTTGAATATAGTGATGTTGTAAACAGAAATTCATCAAAAGTGACACCTCAGAAAAGCTAAAATATTGAATTTTTGGAACTTTTGATAGAGCACGTTTTTAAATATTAATTAAAGTAAATGTATATTTTGTACAGATTCTTTTTAATAAAAAATAAAATTTTGAAGAAGAACACAAAATCTTCTGAAAAATAATATCACATAAACTCATATTATTTTCTAATATCTAACTATTTTATATAAAAATCAAATTCAATGATCTTAAAAGCGAAGGATAAACCTCAAAATTTACGAATATAATGAGTGGGAATATAATGTTTATCTATCATAAAACCATATGAAATATCAATTTTTGCTTTACGCCTAATTTTTGACGACAATTAGCAAAAAATGTTAAATGTTAACACTCAGTCCATTTGAATATGAAAAATAAAATTGACTTTGATTAAATGTTTTTATTTATCATGCAATTCTTCTTGCGACCAAAGATTTGAATAAAAGTTCAAAAAAATAAGATAGCTTAAAAAATAATATACGGTAGTGTTTACTAATAGATGAATAGTATATAAATTCTATTAAAATGGATTTGATCCAAAAAAATATAAAATCAAAAATAATTGTTATAATTTAAATGAAGAAGTAATTTAAAACGATTTGATTTATGATCAAATTTTATATATTTTTTTGGATCAAATCCATTTTAATAGAATTTATATACTATTCATCTATTAGTAAACACTACCGTATATTATTTTTTAAGCTATCTTATTTTTTGAACTTTTATTCAAATCTTTGGTCGCAAGAAGAATTGCATGATAAATAAAAACATTTAATCAAAGTCAATTTTATTTTTCATATTCAAATGGACTGAGTGTTAACATTTAACATTTTTTGCTAATTGTCGTCAAAAATTAGGCGTAAAGCAAAAATTGATATTTCATATGGTTTTATGATAGATAAACATTATATTCCCACTCATTATATTCGTAAATTTTGAGGTTTATCCTTCGCTTTTAAGATCATTGAATTTGATTTTTATATAAAATAGTTAGATATTAGAAAATAATATGAGTTTATGTGATATTATTTTTCAGAAGATTTCATTCTATATGCCTATGAAAAGTACTCTCAAAACTAACTTTTCCTAATTATAATTAAATCTAGAATATTGTATTGTGCTTAGTATTATTTCATTTTTCTCATTCAATTTAGAATTTACAAATGTCAAAAAATTGAGAGTTATCACTTTTGATGAATTTCTGTTTATTACATAGTGACAGCAAATAATACTACAAAGACATCAGGACAGGTTAAATTTTCGGAAAATTTTAAAATTGACCCGAAAATTTCCATCACTTCGGACAAAATATGAAACTTAACACCATTTTTGAAATTAATCTATAATATGAATTATATAATTGATAGTTAATTCAATTTTTTCCATCATTTTCAATATGGGATCTCCATATGATGATGCTATCGACATGTGCAGAGACTTTCATGATGCATATTGCGAATTGTACAGAGTTAAAACCACAGATGGCGAAGAAATAAATAGAATATTCAATCACATTAAATACACTTTGATAGAGCGATACAAAGTCCCACCAGCTGCTATTATTAGCAAAATTTCGAATTGTATATCGATATATAATAATCGATATTTAAACTCATATTGGTCGCTTATCAAAAAGATTTATGATGATTCGAAGTGTGAAATATATGATATTTCAACAGAATTTGATTTCTTTTTCTACAAGGAGTATGGATTTGTCTTTAACTCAGAAACTGAAAATTGGATTAAACACTTTGAAAGAAAACGTCTTTCTCCTAATATGCATGATGCTGATCCAATGTTTCGTGCAATAATGAACGATGACTTAAAGATATTCATTGATTTATCAGAAAAATCAAGTTTCCATCCAAATATCAGTATTAGACTTACATTATATCCATCAAATGATGGAAGAGAGTATTCATTACTTGAATTATGCAGTTACCATGGTGCAGCTTCTTGTTTTAAGTTCCTAAGATCAAAATACAACTCTCTAATCACACAAACATGTCTTCGTTTCTCATTTTTAGGCGGAAATCCTGAAATAATAAGTGAATGTTTGAAAAAAATAAGACCAAAAGAAAAATGCATGGAATATGCCATTATTTCACACAACATTGATTTTATCACATTCTTAATGAACGAATATAACTTGATAATAAATTTAGACCACTGTATTTTACACAATAACATACAAGCATTTTTAGTTTATTTAGATCAAACAAAGGATATCAATAGCTGCTTGGTTGCTTCTCCTGCATTTAATCTTCCTCCACTGGTTGAACATCTTATCTCAAAATGCAATGATATTAACGCCACTAACATAGATGGAAAAATGGCTCTTCACATTGCGACAGAATGCGGTTCTATGAAAACAATAAAAATTCTTATCTCACATGGAGCAGATGTTAATGCAAAAGATATGAATGGAAGGACTGCACTTCATATTGCATCAAGAAAAAACTATGATAAAATTGCAAAATTTTTAGTTTCTCATAATGCAGATGTAAATCTTAAAGACAAAAATGGAAAATCGGCGCTTTATTATGCAATTATGTCAAATTATAAAGAGATTGCTAAAATTCTCATTGCACATGGATCTAATTTCGATGAGAAAAATGGTGAAGGTAAAAATTTTTTACACATTGCACTTGAACATTACCAGGCTGAAATATCCAATTTTCTTATAAATCATGGAGTCGATATTAACCAAAAAGACAATAATGGATATTCTCCTTTACATTACATCGCAGCAAGTAATTCAATGCACAGTGTTATGGAGCTTCTTATTTCTAAAGGAGCAGACATAAATGCACAAGATAATAATGGAAAAACAAGTCTTCATCTTGCTGCTTCAAAGGAACATTCAATTATAGTTGAATATCTCATTACAAATATGGCAGATCTCAACCTTAAAGATTATAGTGGAAAAACACCTCTTCATTATGCAGCAATGAATGAAATAACTAATTCATTAAAACTCATTATCTCTCATGGTGCAGATCTCAATTCTAAAGATAATATGGGAAAAGTGGCACTCCATTATGCAGTACTGAACAATCGGAAAAATGCTGCAGAACTCCTTATATTGCACGGAATAAATATCAATGAAACGGATAATATAGGAAAAACCGCACTTCATTACGCAGTTGTAAACAACAACATTGGATTGGTGGAACTCATTGCTTCAAATAAAGCTGATGTGAATTTGACAGATAATTATGGAAAAACAGCACTTCACTATGCAGCAGCTAAACAGAATCAAGAAATAGTTAAATTTTTAATTTTGCATGATGCCGATATCACAATCAGAGACTTTTATAGGAAAACCGCCTCAAATTATGCCAAGAAAGCAAATTTATTTAATTTTTAATAAAAAACATCAATTTCTTGCCTAAATTTAATATTTTTAATTGATTTCATCATGCAATTTTATAATTATGAACACTTCCATTAAGTTTTTTTTAACATAATGATCTAAGTGAAAAACAAAACAAACATCAAATCACATTCACATGGTACGCATAAAAGGAGAAAAGAAGATATTTAATGGAAAATTATAGAAATATAGTGACGAATTATTAACTTTAAGATCATAGTATTTATATATAAGTAAAATATATAATATAACAAACAATAAAATATGTTTAGAAAAGACCAAGTGCTATACCTTGGGTAAGTGAAACAACAACAAACGAAGAATGGTATCGACAGTTCTCTGGTTTCTTGCATGTGACAAATGAACATTCACGTATAGCATTGAAATTCAGATAACACCTTTTATAAAGATTATCAATGAATGCTTCTGTCTTATTCTCAACATCAACATCGCATATAAGCTTGATGCAGTTAGAGAATGCGTTTGGTTGGATATCGATGACTGATAGAGGAATGTTGATATGAGTCAGAGATGTGCACTCTGAGAATGCATAGCGGCGAATGTATTGAACAGAGTTGTCTGGGATAAGAATGTTGACAAGGTTCCTGCATTCGAGGAATGCACCTGCTTCAATCTCTCGGATAGTTATCGGGACAGAGAAGAACTTGCATGGACAACCAGGAGGGAATACAACTAGAACTGTTTTGTTCTTATTGAAAAGAGCAAAATTCTCAACTGTGAAGTACATACTGTCATTACAAATGATTGTTGTAAGAGATTTGCAACCAGAAAACGCGGCAAATTTGATATTCATTAATGAAGAATTATTTTCAATGATGAATGTACTGAGATTAACACAATTATGAAAACCATATTCTGAAATTGTATGAGTGTCGCGTGGAACTGTGAATGTCTCGATCTTTGTCCATCGAAACACATTTGAACCGATAACCTGAATTGTGGGAGGAAGAATCAAGTTTCTTAGTTTGTATGCATTACTAAATGCATCTGTGTTAATGACAGTCATTGGAGGCTCTCCTAAAAATGTGATGTTTTCAATTCCTGATTTCGCAAATGCATTAGGAGCAATATATTTGATTGTAGGAGGGATATCCAACAATTTCAATGAAGTGCACTCTGAAAAACATGAACTACCTATAGATGTTATATTTTTAAATATCACTGTCTTCAAATTCGGGCATCCTGGGAAAGACAGGCCAAGTGTAGTTCCTTGAGAACCTTCAAAAATTATCGTTTCCAATGCTGTGCATTCTGCAAATGTCAAATGTTTTATATTTGTTCCATTTTTGAAGTGGACCTCAACTAAACCTTTACAATTGCGAAAACCATTATTAGCAATTTCCATTAAATTATCTGGTAAATGAATAACTCTCAAAGAATTACAGGCTGCAAACCCATTTTCGGCAATGTAAGTAACTGTATTTGGAAAAATGAATTCTTGAAGATTAGTGCAACCAAAAAATAATTCAAAACTTATTGAACTTAATTGAGAATCTGATGTGAAATTAATTGTTTTAAGACCTGTGTGTCCCGCAAAAACTCTAGATGAAAATAATTTAACTGTTGAAGGAATTTCATAGCTTTCTAAATTACTGAGACGAGCAAAAATCTTCGTGAGAGCAGCATTGTAAAGAAGACTTTGATTATCACAATAAAATGGCGAGCCATCTTCAAATTCAAGTTTGATGCCGAGATCGAAACTTGAGCCTTCAATAGATGTTACACTCATTGGAATTCTGATGTTTTTTAGATTAGGACATCCAAGAAATGCATTAATTCCTATGCTCTTGATATTTTCTGTGAGAGTAATGTTTGAGATGTTAGAAAACTTGAATAGTTCTCTAGAAATTGAAGTCATCCCACTACCAATAACTGTGTTTAGAAACTTACAGTTCGCAAATGCTGCATCTCCAATACTGACCAGTGAGTCAGGAAAGGTAATATTAACAAGATATGTATTTTGAAACGCACATATCCCAAAAGATTTTAGCTTTGAATTGAATGTTATATTATTCAATTTTGTGTTTCTAAAAAATCCATATGGTATTGATGTTATATTTTCAGGAACTATGAATGAAGTTATATTTCTTCTGAATAGTAAAATAAAGTAGGTTTTCCCTTTCCCGTATAATATACTATCATCAGATGTGTAGTATTGATTTTCTGGATCAACAACAATTTCTCCCATTTCATCTATTGCACTAGCATCAATGCTTGAAACTAGCTTCGGGATGAAGATTCGTGATATAGCTGTGTATTTAAAGCCACAGTTCCAATGCTAACTAAATGCGATCCTGGCTCGATATTTAATGTGCGTAATTGGTCACACCAAGTACAACAATAGGCTCCGATGCGAGTCACTGAATTCGGAATATTTAAATAAGTAATCCCAGAGCTTTGTAAAACTCCACCTGCTAGTTCAGTCAAATTTTTAGGAAGTATAACTTCTCTTAATTGTCTACAATTCTGAAAGGCACCTCCTTGAATTTCCGTTAGGAATTCACAATTAGTGAAATTAATCGAAGAAAGGTTTGAACAACTATCGAATGCATGTTCACCGATGGTTTTGAGCATAGAGCCTGGCGGAAACGTGACAGATAATAGGGTATTTTTGCTTCCTGCAAAAGCAAATATTCCATTTGAGGAGTTTCCGTAGATAATCTCACATGATAATCGCAGAATAACATGTACACAACGATCTGTTGTAAATAGTATGCGATCGTTATCAAGATAATCTTCACCAACGACTATTCTCTAAAGATCTTGTAAGCAAACATGAGAACTATGCTATTTTTTGTATTCCCTTAAATTATTACTATAGTACAAGATTGTTATGCCATCACCTATCAAGATTCCAGCGATATATATATATCCTGGATCTGAAAATTATAAAACTAAAATTCTGAATCCGAGAGCCATGTGATTTGATTCCACTCTATATTTAAGCGATACCATATGAATATCATTGATGCTCAGCAGTCAAAATTTATTTTGATACGACATTGAAAGCAAGTTTTGTTTTACTAGTAAGAAGACTTATCTATATGTTCATCAGTTCGAATCTGAAAACATAAATCCTGTTAACTTATTATTTTCTAAATCTATATGGAATTAACAATGAAAGTGATTCATTAAAACAGGGAGGGTACAAACTAACTGACAGATTCAACGTACTTGTTTTATTAAAATATTGAATTCATAAAGTACAAGTTTAAAATTATGGCATAAATTTAGTTATTCATACTTCGTCATACGAAACAAATCAGAAAACCTTGATGGACTCATAACATCAGAGGACAGACTACAATTCATTTATATATAAAATAGCTTATATAATTCAGCAAAATAACAAAATAATTTCAATGTTTTCGTCCTCTTGGTTTCCAAAGTAATCGCGTCACATTACAAAGCGATTAAATATGGTAAAATGATTGGTCAATTTGCCACAATTTTGTTTTTTCGACATCCTTTGTTAGAGGGGAATTGAAAAAAAAATTGGATTTTTTTTAGTTTTATGTCATCCATATCAAATAATAAACATAAAGAAGAATATAAAGTTTACTATCCTGCTTTTGACATGACCAATGAGCAGATTGTCAATTTAATAACTCCTGCTTTGGTGTTGAAAACACTCAGATTTATAAAATCCATAGGTGATGTCGATAACATATATTCATATGTCTACCGATACATTATGGATTACACAAATTCACCTGAAATAAATGAATCCGAAATTACTGATACATCTTTATTATTTTATCCGCATCAAATCGATAATTGCAATTACAACATTTATTACCAGCGACACAACATCACAAGCGTTGATCTATCAATAGGAAACTACCTTAAAGAATTTTTTATTGATTTCAAAAATACTCACAACATATTTTCTAATACATGGAGAGCTTTTATGGGAGCATATCAGAAGATATTCGATACTCTTTACATAAATAAATCAAAGTATAACATTATTGATACTTCACAAAATAATGAATCAAATGAATGGTTTTCAGATGAAAATAAGAGGTTTGTAGCAATATTTGGACCAAAGATAGATAAAAAATATATTGAAAAAATGGGTAAATTCGTTCCTTTTGCATTTTTAGTTTTTCATCGATATTTTTACGTAATTGTTAAGAACAACGAAGGTAAATATGAGACACATGGCATAACGAAACGTACATTTGAACTCAAAGATGTATCTAATCTCAATTATATTTTTGGAATTATTTATTTGAACGAAACAGAAGCGATTTCACAATTGCATGCTGGAGAAAGACTTGTAGAAGTTACAGATAAAGACAATAAAGTGGATAAAATAACAATACAACAGCTATTTTCAATGCCAGGAATAATTTTATTCGACAACACTAATATATACAACTTTGTTCAGCATTCAACGGTTAACGAAATGCTAGACAAGTATTTATACCTACCTTTGGAGCCTAAAATTCCAAAACCTTCCATACAATATGAGAATTATCAACCGTTTCTAGTTTACAAACAAACAAACAACGGTTTACCAATAGAATTCAAAAGGAACCTCATTACATGTGTTCCAAAAGATAATTTGAACGGTTCTAGTATTGTCAATGAAATTTCTGAGAAAAATCCTTTGTGCATTGTCAAGGATCATCATATAATAGATTGTTTTACAAGTGACAAACCTTTACCGTCAGATTTGGGAACTTTTGTTTCATATAAAGTTATTGAAACAAAAAGTTCGAATCAAAAATCTACTAAAAAGATTTTTTGGGTTCAGTTCAGATATAAAAATGAATTCATCCACTGCCCGTTCTTGTTTTTGGCTAGTTTAGAAGATTTTGAAAAAGATAAGGATAAAACCACTCTTAAAGAAGGATTTCCACAAGAATTCAAAGATAATATGGACAGAGTGAAGAGAGTCTTTGGTTTCAAAGCAAAAGTCATTGAAGGTGGAAAATATGTTTTGAGGGTTCAACTTTTGACCGAAAACCCTCTTAAGGCACAAAAATTTAAGGGACTTGACGATTTTATTCTTATATATTGTTTGGATTGCTAAAAAAATTTGTTTGGATTCTTTTTTTTTTCTTCGTTTGATTTTTGATAATAGAAAACAATTCCATTGCATAGGGTTCTTTTTAACCAAAGTCATTTTAGGTATTCGAAGAAAAAAATATAATCAAATCATGTAAAAATAATAGTTTTTGTCATTTTCTTGTATTATTTAGCATAGTTTTAACCTCGGCCTGTTATTTCTGTTGTTGAAAATAAGCGTAAAAATGGATTATTCGATAAAATTTTATAAAATCGGTTTTGTTTTTGCTTATTGCAGCTATTTTTACATAAAATAGTAATTCAGTTCATATATTTTAATCATTTCTACAAACAAAAACAACAAAAGCAAAATAATAATAAAAATCAAAAATTAGTGCAAGATATCATTAGCAGCATCTCTCACATCCTCATCTTCATCATTCTTAAGAGGCTTTCTGATTTCATATGGTGAGATCTTTGCAATAGTTAATCTTACGTTAGAAACAGTGTCTTTTGAGAGTTGTTCTAGTATATCATGACACTGGTCTATCAATCCGGCAACAACAATGAGCTCTGCAATGGATTGGCGGATTTGATAATCGGGATGATTTGACAATTTTGAGATTTGCACTAGTAAAACGGAAAGAGATTTTTCATCAAGGAGTCTTACAAGAATGTTTGAGGTTTGAACGGCAGAATTCCTTACAGCGGCCGAATCATCTGTTAAAAGCATGAAAAACGCAGGAAGTAGCCTTGGAGGAGGACTATCATCGATCAAAGAAGGCATCAATTGAGCTATACTAACTTTTTCACGCCATCCCAATGAAAAATAGTCTTCAATAATTTTATCTAAAATTTTTTCAGGTGGAATTTCGGAGTTTTTCAAAGCATTAATAGTAGACAGCTTAACTAGTTGCTCAGAATCATTCAATTCTGCTAGTAATGCCTTTGAAACGAAATCCAACCCAAGAATTTTCGATTTTGAGCAAATTGAGGAGATTGCTGCTATTCTAACACATGGTTCTTGATTCTTTATGAATACTTCGAATCTTTCCTTGTATTCGCTTATGTTTTCTACTTCAGTGAAATTGGAAAGTTCTTTTGCAGCAGATTCAATGATATCTACATCAGATTCAAAAGCAATTTCTCTGTAAATGGATTCTATCGATGAAGAATATTTCTTTGACAGTTTTGAAATGCTTGAAATGTAGTTTTGCCTGATAATAAATCTTTCATTATGTAAAAGTCCGTCTCCTATTGCAATTGCTGTTTCACTGTCTCCTGTAAGATCAACATATGCAATTAAGAAGTCGATTATCGATCTTGAAAGTAAATCTGAGGTATTTGATTCTGTTTCTTTATCAATTAATGAAATTATTTGATCCAAAACGGGTTTTTGTATTTGGTGAATAGAATTAGATATCATTTGTATGAAGTCTTTTTTGACATCAATAGAATCTGATTGAATTAAATTAATTTTTTCTGTAATTATTGAATTAAATTGGTTATTATCGATAAATTCAGCGATAACTGAAAGAAATGTAAGACCGTAGGCCTGTTCTGGCATCCATTCTGAGTCTAATTGGTCAAGAACAAAAGGTAAAATAATCTTGCTGATCTTTTCTTTCGAAATAGTAGAAACTGCTTCAAAAAGAAGATCAGAAAGCTGATTTTTAATATGTTGTGATCCGTCTACACGCATTAATTTGTATGTTGAGATAAAATCGATAATTTCTTGATCTGAAAGTCTTGAAAAATCGATTCTTTTGATTGCCGTCAGTATTTTGCACCAATTTGATTCTGTTAATGCTGGAGTATTGCATAAAAATGGAATTAATTCATTAAAAATTCTTCTTACACCTAAACAGCGAAAAATCATCATTATATTTGAAATGGAATTGTTGATCTCAGATCTTTTGTTGCTTGCAAATCCTTGAATTAGACCATAAACATATTTTGCCTCATCACAATCCATTCAAATAATTTAAAACGGCCATTTTTTATATTTGCTTTGATTGAATTAGATAACAATCATCACTTTGAAATATTATGAAATTAAGTGAAAATGTTGTGTTTTGTTGAAATTTATAATATCCGATTCAGATCAAAAGAAATATATTGTTAATAGTGAGAACGTAATGTTATTAAATAAGTATTTTATTCACCCTTTATCACTCAGATATATTTTTGAATCATGTTCTTTAGCGTACTATTTTTAATTTTTTTTATCAGACCTGGATTTTATAGAATCACACTGTTCCCTAACAAACACCATACATTAGATCTTCAAAAATCATCGGCATTTACGTTCAGAGAGTCGTATCCTTATTATTCGATCGAAGCATCAAAAGGATACTATCAAAATCTTGCCTCTTATACTATAAACTCTTTTACTCGCTTCTTTTCTGTATCAGATTCACCTCTAGTTTTAAAATCAGATTTGAAACAAAGCTTAGTTCAATGGATAATGCCTTCATCTATCTGCAAATCAAATGGTATAATGCATCATTACGGTCTTTCTTACAAATATAAGATGAATTTCACTGATTCTGAACCAAAATGTTTATTTTTTTCTGAATCTTCAAATAAAAAGTATATAACCTTTAATACAAATAGTAGACAAGATACGTTCACTGCAGAATTTTACACAGATAGTTCGTTAAACAAAAAAAGACTTAAAATATCTTGTCAAAATGCTACAATATGCTCTGTAATGATGACACAGCCATTTTTTGTTCGATTATCATTGTATTCTAAGCGAAATTTCCAACTTAATGTACAATTTACAACTCTAAATTATTCAATCGACAAAACTTCATGCTCGGCTGAAATTATTAACGACCTCGATGATATCGTCCGAGAAAATACTACATTATGGCATGATGTTTTAGAACCTCAATGTATCAGCTTTAAGCAAGAATTTGGAAAAGTTCGTGAATCTCTTTATGAGATTTTTGGGGTATTTATAACTATATTCTTGTTTTTGTTCACTTTTAGGTTTATTAATCTTAATTTTTGCTGCCCAACAAGATCTAATAATAGACTGAATGACTTACTTAATAACATGCATACAAGAGAGTTAGACAATCCAATTGATAGCATAAGAGCAGAAATTTCTCGGGTTGAACAATCAACTGATAATCTTGTCATCCAAACGGATGAAGACACGATTACTGAACTATAATATAACTATTTCCATTTTGTTTGTTTATATATAAATGTTCGTATCTACATTTTAAGTTCATATATTTTACATAAACTGCACTCTCATATATTGAAACAGTCATTATACAACATAATATTGAAATTTTGTGACAGTTTGGAATTTGATATTTTTCAAGTGAATTCAGAATCAAAATTAATTCATTATGAAAATAATATTTGAAATTTCAGGCCACAATGCAGAATATCGTGAAAGAATTATTAGAAAAGAGCCGCATCATCATGAGAGCTGATACCATTTGTTTCATTTGAAATAATACACATACAAAAAATTACACGAAATTGTGGCAATTTACAATAGTTTGTTGCACGAAATTATGTGCTTCATCATATATATCGAAGCTCAATTAAATGGCAAAATCATTTCAAAGAGTCATATTTCAAAATGTTTCCATTAGTGAAAACAAATTTTCAAACATTTATCACTATGAAGTTTGCGATGGAATTTCAGGTGAATAAATGTATGATATTAAAATAGTAATAGCATGCAAAAATATTTATGTTAGTTTGGATCTGCAAATCATTATTAATTCGATTAATATTTGTTTAAATTTATAGAAATGAGCTGTTGAATAAACATATATAAATATTCGTGTATCTTACAAAAAATATAAGATTAAGTTCATATTAGTTTGTTGATCTGTAAATACAACATCATTTTCAATCAATACGTATTTTATTGGAATTCTACTAACTAAACATTGATTGCAACGACATATTTAAGAAGGTTATTATTTGCAACTCGGGTAGAGAAAGAAGATACTTGAGATTTTAGATTTGATTTCGCAAAAAATCGTCAAATTCTATATCTGCTATACAGAAAGAAGATGGAAATAGCATTTGTAACATGATTTCCATTGCAGAATGGTCATAGGACTCTAATCCTCAGTACCTGAAGAAAAAATTATTATAAAAATTTTTGTCAAGTGCAATCAAATGATCCAAAGTTCACTTGGCGCAGACTATTCAAAACAATATGCAGACTTTATTGAGGCATTCGAAAAGCTTTTCCAAATCAAATATGAGGAATCTATTGAAGATATGTGCAATATGATAACAAACGTTTTGATAACGAAGTATCAACTTTCAATCAAGCGACTTACAAAGATTGTCATCATGGCATTTCAATACAATTATTCTTCTAGAGAGAATTACATCAGAATACTCAAACATATCGGGGCTGACTTTCATGAAATTTCGGATACACAATTCCCAATGGAGGATTCAATTGAATTTATAGTTATGCATGACCAAATTGATAAGTTCAAGGAGTATATTACCCAACAAAGTATAGAGCAGGAACCATATTTTCTTGAAATTCCTGATATGTCAAAACAATTTGATTGCAATTCAATAAAGTTATCATTGATTGAAGCATGTGCCTATTTTGGATCTGTTAACATTTTCCATTTCTTACTTTCAAATCAAATATGCCAAAAAACACAGAATTGTCTTTGCTACTCAATAATTGGCCGAAATACAGATATTATCAACGAATGTTTGAAAGATAATGAAATAAACATTGATTGTCTCAAACACATTGTAAGTTCACATAATAATGAAATGCTTGGATATATCCTTGAATTTAAATATTTCGTATTTGAACAATGGATTCAAAGCATCAAGACATCTGATGGTTTTAAATATATTATCAAATATCAAAACTTAAAGGCCGTATTTTTGCTTTTCGAGAAGGATAAATATTCTATTGTTCCATGGTGTGCAGCATTTCCACAAACAATTGATATTCTCAGAAACAATGAATTTTATGATAAAACAGATTATCGTAATAGGAATATTATACATTTCGCATGTAAATCGCAAAATTCTGATATTTGCAGAGTATTACTTGCCTCGTCTAATAAATTTAGAGTCAATTGCATGGACAATAAGAAAATGACTCCACTCCATTACGCCACAAAATTGAATAATAAAGCTATAGTTGAATTTCTTCTTTCATATGGCGCAAATATCAATGAAAGAGATAAAAATGGAAAAACTACTCTTCATTATGCATCAGAAAATAATAATAATAAAGAAATTGCAGAACTTCTTCTTTTTTATGGTGCAAATGTCAATGAAAAAGATGATGATGGAAAAACCGCTCTTCATTATGCATCAGAAAATGATAATAACGAAATTGCAGAACTTCTTCTTTTATATGGTGCAAATATCAATGAAAAAGATAAAAATGGAAAAACTGCTCTTCATTATGCATCAGAAAATAATAATAAAGAAATTGCAGAACTTCTTCTTTTTTATGGTGCAAATGTCAATGAAAAAGATGATGATGGAAAAACCGCTCTTCATTATGCATCAGAAAATAATAATAAAGAAATTGCAGAACTTCTTCTTTTATATGGTGCAAATATCAATGAAAAAGATAAAAATGGAAAAACTGCTCTTCATTATGCATCAGAAAATAATAATAAAGAAATTGCAGAACTTCTTCTTTTTTATGGTGCAAATGTCAATGAAAAAGATGATGATGGAAAAACCGCTCTCTATATTGCATCAGAAAATGATAATAAAGAAATTGTAGAACTTCTGCTTTTATATGGTGCAAATGTCAATGAAAAAGATGATGATGGAAAAACCGCTCTCCATATTGCAGCAAAATTTAATAGAAACGAAATGGCAGAATTTCTTCTTTCACATAGTGCAAATATCAATGAAAGAGATAAAGATGGAAGCACTGCTCTCCATATTGCAGCACAAAATAATAAAAAAGAAACAGCAGAAGTTCTTCTTGTATCTGGTGCAAATATCAATGAAAAAGATAATCATGGAAACACCGCTCTCCATATTGCAGCATTACATAATAGAAAAATTTTAATTGAACTTCTTATTACACAAGGTGGAAATATCAATGGAAAAGATAAAGATGGAAAAACTCCTCTCTATATTGCAACAGAAAATAATAATAAAGAAGTAGCTGAAATTCTTCTTATATATGGTTCAAATATCAATGAAAAAGATAATAATGGAAATACCGCTCTCTGTATTGCAGCACTACATGATAGAAAGAAAACAGCAGAATTTCTTATGGAACATGGTGCAAATATCAATGAAAAAGATATTTATGGAAACACCGCTCTCCATATTGCAGCAGACTATAATCATAAAAAAATATTAGAACTTCTTCTTTTATATGGTGCAAATATCAATGGAAAAGATAAAGATGGAAAAACTCCTCTCTATATTGCAGCACAACATAATTATAAAGAAATATTAGAGCTTCTTCTTTCTCATGGTGTAAATATTAATGAAAAAGGTGAATATGGAAAAACATCTCTCCATATTGCCGTACAATATGATAGAAACAAAACAGCAGAATTTCTTATGGAACATGGTGCAAATATCAATGAAAAAGATATTTATGGAAACACCGCTCTCCATATCGCAACAGAAAATCATAAAAGAGAAACAGCAGAAGTTCTTCTTTCATATGGTGCAAATATCAATGAAAAAAGATATTTATGGAAACACCGCTCTCCATATTGCAACATTTTATAATAAAAAAGAAGCAGTAAAATTTCTTATTGAACATGGTGCAAATATCAATGAAAAAGATAAAAGTGGAAACACCGCTCTCAATATCGCCGCATTTTTTAATAAAAAAGAATTAGTAGAATTTTTTATTGAACATGGTGCAAATATCAATGAAAAAAATAATTTTGGAAGTACCGCTCTCAATAATGCAGTATTTTATAATTATAAAGAATTAGCAGAACTTCTTATTTCACATGGTGCAACTATAAATGATTAAATTAAGAGGAGGTTCCCTGAAATCGACTCTTCCTCCAACGACAACGAAAAAGCGTACAGCCGCTTCTAAGAGGATGAAACGAGAATTGTGAGACAGAGAAGAAGAATAATTTGCAGACTCAAACCTCAAAGAGGAAAGAGAAGATGGAAACCACAACAGGAGTGATAATGCAGAGATAAATTGAACAATGAGCAGAAATAGCAGAGAATGCATGGGTGTTTTTGATGTGAGAATAAAAAAAAATTATTAAAAACTGAAGAAAGGCGAAACAGATGTGGACAAACCGGAAATGTTGTTTGCTGTAAATGTCTGTATGATAGGCCTATTCATAAGGTTCTGATCTTAGATGGCAGCTTTGTAAAGTGTGTTAGCAAAGTATATTGTACTTCTACTCATTTCTCCTGACGAGCGCATCGTAGATGTTGTCGTCTTCCTCTGCCGTGCTGAAGAGGAGAACAGAATAGCATATACATTAAGCCTAGCCACACCCTGTGTTCCTGTCGACATGTCTGAGAATCTCACCAGAGAGTGTTCGATGCTCGTCGAAAATGTTTGTATCCTGCGTTTCCTCGTCAACCTCTTCGATCATTCATTTTGAGTGTTGCATGTATGATATTTGCCAGGCATACGGCGTCATTGTTATGGAAAGCCTGTGTAAGCTCCTGGCTTCGTTATGATGAAATCAAATGCATCCATCAATCTTCAAATTAGGTTAATAAAATTTAATGTTTTCATCATATGTTTTAATTTCATCAAGAACTAAATTTGAATCAAGATCTTTAAAGAAAGGTTCAGTATTTTATAGCTTTACAAATGTGCAATGATGATTGTCTGGTATTTTAAATTCACATATCCCAAATGTCATGACATTTATCCAAATTGCATTTCCACTTCACAACCTTGTTGGATCCACTAGAATGCTTAATTGAAAAAAAGAAATGATGAAAAAATAAGTAATAAAAAGTGACAGTCTGCGGAATGACTAAAGCTACTAAACCTTCTAGTTACATTTCAAAGCAGTTCGCATATAAGTTTTCAGTTTCAATCAACAATGATCATGCTGTTAAAAGGAATTGCCTTATTGCAGGATCTGTTTTGTGTTTTGATCAATTTAACGAGATTAAACCATTAATTATATTCCTTCCGCACTTCAAAATATTATATAAAAAGATTGGAGAACACTATTCGATATATTTAAACTCTCGAGTTGACAACTACAACATGAAAATTAAATTGAAATCAAAAAATGAAGCAGAAACCAGTAATTTAGCAGCCGCATTATTGGTAGCTCGCGATATGTACAACAGATATATACCAGCTTTAATTGGATATCCAATACAGGCGAAAGGTCAAAATGATTATATCGACGCAATTCTTTTTGTCTTTGAAAGATCGTTCGAAATACAAAGCTAAGATGGTATACTTCTCTATAACGAGTCGAGATTGCCACCTCCTGATGTCTATCCGTCGCCAACAGATATAAACAAGCTAATTGTTTCAAGAGATGGAGAAATTAAGTTTGATATAAACTGTGTTGATATAATAGAATTGATTTACATATTGTTGGAATTGAATTCCTTTAATCCAGCAGTGACAACTAAGAAATCCGAAATTCGCGCAATCGAGCAACAGCAACAGCAGAAGACACAAGCGAATATTCCTCAGGAAAACCAATCTACGCCCGTACAGGATCAAAATAACGATCAAAGCGTTTTTATTGACCCAGATGTTCCTTCAATTCCGGATATTGACCTTGATAATATCACGGGTTCACCACAGAAGTCTGTTACGGAGGTAAAAGAGGAAACTTCCGTTAAAGAAAAATCCGAAAAATCATCCAAACCTCATAAGCACTCAAAAACGCATGCAGAAGGTGAGGAAGATACCAAGAAAAAGAATCACCATAAAAATAAGTCAGGAAGTTCAGATAATTTGTCAAAAATTGAAGATGATAAAAATCAAAGCGGTCAAACATTGAATTCTTCAGAATCTCCATCAAAAGAGAAGAGATCAAAGTCAAATGATGCCTCCCAGACCCCAGAAAAGAAGCACCACCATAAATCAAAATCTCCATCTTCAGATAAAGAGCATAAACACCACAAATCAAGTAAAGACAAAAGTCAGAGTGGAGATAAAGAACACAAGCATCATCACAAGGACAAATCCCGTAATAAAACGATGAGTGAAGAAAATCTCGACGGATTCGACATTTCTGTACCAAAAACACCAAGTTTAGATGATCTAGGAACGAAATCTCCTCAGAAATCGGACCTCCCGTCATCTCAAATCCAGAAATCAGCGAGTTTGGACGAGATTTCTTTGGAATCAAACGCAACAACCGAAATTGGACCGGCAACACAGCCCTTATTCTTCGACGATGAAGACGAAATGAATCTCGCCGAGTCAACGACCATGTCCGCGGCGACTTCAACGACTTCTGTCCATCCGACATTTAAATTGGCCGAACCACAAGAAGCGTTCAATCCGGTCACCGGGGTAACCATTCGTAGGCTCGAGGATTTCCAGCTGCAACTAACCAACCGATCAGCGTTTAGACATATGAGAGAAGGAGTTTTCAAAGAATTGTTCTTGAAGAACCATAAATCGTATAAGGTAAAGGCTGAAGCGCATCAGATGGCTGTAGGATATACACCAGATGAAGCTGAGCTCTCTTTAGTACCGGATATTCATAATGCTACACAAGAAAAGGCATTAGACCAATTATCTAGGAGTAAGAATATGACATTTGAAGAGAAGATGCAGAAAAAGTTGGAAGATGAGTACAACGTTACCACAAAAGTTAACAAATTCTCATCTCAAAATATATTTGCAGTTGTTACTGAACAATACAGGCAGAAAGATACAGTAATAGCTGCAAACCCTTTACCTGTTATAGATGTAATACCAGATGATGAAGGACCACTCATAAAATTCGCAAATAATGTTTTCACTTCTGAATTGTTTGATGTCAAAAAAGATTCTGAAGTTTACAAACCAACAGAAAATTTCGAACCGAAGAATGTCAGGAAAATATATGAAAACCTTGTTAGTCTTGGCATTGACTTCGAGAAATGTGGAATTAAATTACCTCAAATTCTTCAAAAAGATATTGATGTATTATTCTACGAGTTACTTGGGCGCGCACCTGATTCCGAGTTTCCTGCCTTACTAAGTACTGTTCTTCTACATGGTTGCAACTCAATTCAGAACGTATATCTCGCATTATCCACTTTATCTTACACTGTAGTCGAAGTTAGCAATACTTTGCTTAGCTATCCTTTTTATGACTTCGCTGGCTGCTGTAGGTTCTTCGCAAAGCTCTTAAATGTTCATTGTACTCCTTATCTCTTCACTGCCATTGATCACAGCGAAAGATTTAAAGAAACATGCTACAGAAAAGACGCTTTGATTAATCTACCCCTGTTTGTCCAAGCAATTTCAGCTTTAAGCACTCCATCAAATATATCTCAATTTTCTATGAATCCGCCACCCATTTACAACTACGTAAATTTATCTATAGTCATAGATGACCTCTGCAAGCAGCTCAAAACCTCGAAAATCTATGCTTTCTTGAGACCAATTACATCATCTTCGCCAATGGCTCAGCTAGCGTACACAGTTTTGTATTATTACGATAAAGACTTCGATATACAAAACATTGGCTGGGTATTTTCGAAGATTGCCTCAAAACATATGATTTTCATCAAATATTCCAAAATTAAAGAGATGCCAAAGCTTGCGCAAATCATTGCTTTCATACTGGAACTGATACTAACAGAGAAATACCACTTATTCTTCCTAGAAACTTACATTCAAACGCAAAAATTGATCAAAATGAAATATTCTGTAGAAAGTATCGTTCTTTTGGTCGATTCACTTGTTAAACTCCAGAAAATTTTGCATGAAGATAGTCTTCCATCGTTAATTGAAGTTTCAGTTGATATTGCAAAGCTCCTTAGCTCTAAATAAATGTTTATATTTGTTTTGTTTGTTTCTATACTAATTTAATTGTTTTTTATTTGCTTTTTCCTCAAAACAATTTTTTCGTTAATTTTTTTCCTCCCTTTCAATGAAATTGAAAGAACTTTGGAGGAATATATATACATGTTTAACTACTATCTTTCAAAAAAGTCCATTAGCATATAATATAATGCTTATATTTAGTAAAATTAATATACATTTCAAGGCTAGATTTCGAGAAAAATTGAAATCGTGATTTTTTGAGTGGCAATAATATTTGTAACTATATATAATATCCAAATAATATATTATTGTGTATTCTGAAGTTTACACTTTTTTACAAGTTATCAAAAATATTTCGCAATATCTTGCATAATATATTATTTGGCACCATTTTTAATTGAATGAAACCTAGGGGTCATTCAATTTATTGTGCTGATCATTCAAAAATTTTGAGATTTATTTTCTGAATTAATTCAATATTCATACAAAGTGTGTGAAATATGTTTCTCAACGATATCAAGTATAGTCTGGAAATAAGAGTCTTTATTAAATTAAAGAAATAAAAAAATAAGGCGACCCGCTCTTGAACCTTTGCCAGTCTGAAATTCTACATGACAGTCTTGTTATATATATAAGGTAGTCACAAAATCTAAGTAGTGAGGCTCTCAAAAATTGAACCGTACTCCATACAAAATTTGTGTACCCTCACTACTTAGATTTTGTGGCCTTCAATTGAGAGGTTAGTTTTGATAGAGCACGTTATAAAATTAAAAGGGAAAAATAAATAAAATTTAAACATTTAATTATATATAATGTAAGGAGTGTAATTCCAAATTTTCTAAAAACTATTCAAATTTGAGCATTTTTTTGGAAATAGTAAATCTAATATGTACATCTAATAACAACATGATTCATCACCTTTTCAAGCTCTGCAGTCAATTTTTTGAAATTTGATTGAAATAAATGTAGGAAAAATTACATTTCATTAGTGAATATCTGAGTTTCTCTGGAAACAGGCTGATAAATTTTAAATTTTGTCCAATCAACATGAATGCATTGAGAAATTTGGATTGATTTTCTGGTAGAATCTGGAACAATTCAACCATGTATAAATGGATCATGTAATCATCATGAAATGTTAGTGTTAGAGTTCAAAAGAAACAGAATGAGTGGAAATCAAACACAATCTGAATAATTTTAAACGTATACAATCTTTAAGTTTGTATTTTGAATTCTACATATATGATTGTGTAATTCGTTCTTTCAAATTTTCGGATTCAGGCATGTTTTGATAAAATTCATTCCCAAAAACGTCAATTAACAATTAAATTTAGTGTATTTTAAGGGTGCCCTATAGACGATAAACCACCCTCAGAAAAGCACTTTTAAGGCTATTATATTGAGAACTAGAATCTGGATAATCCATTCATTCGAGTTCTAATAAGGTTAATTTTGTGATGTTTACATTATCGTTATAGGGCACCCTTAAATATATATACGTATTATATTTTATAAATTATATTAAATTCGCAAAATTTTAAGTTTTAAACAAAAATAAAAATTGTTCAAAATATGAAATTATGCATAGGATATTAAAATTTACATGTTAGCAATTTTTTGAATTGCTTTCAATTTTCCTATTGAAATTTTTAAGATTTTTTTCTGAAATAATAAGCAAGAATATCAACCTAAATAATATTAAATTCCATGCGTTAATTTCCCCTCAAAAGTCATTGACCGCCTCTCAATCTAGATTTTGTGAGTACTTTATATATAGGGTTTAAGTGGGGAACTTTGATATTTTTTTCAACACCATAGTAGTTTCACTTTTTGCATATGAACTCTATATTGATTCTAGCTAGAAACTAGAGAAATTAAAAATTTTCAATTTTTGGCCCATTAAAAGTACCTTTTTGAAAATAAAAAATATTATTATTAATTGTATGTGATGCTTGACATATATTCATAAAATCAAGTGATTTGGAGTGATTGGCAAAAAAATCTTGTCTTTTGTTCTATTTATATGAATATAACTGTATTTAACTTGGATTCAATATGAAAATGTTTTCGTTACAGTACTACTAAGCAGAATTGTCATTCTTGAGCAATATAAAAAAATAAATACATATTTTTCAGAATTTCATATGAAGCTTTTAGCTGTTCTGATCACTATTAATTGGTATCTGATCGGATTTGCTCTAATTACAAAAAGAATAATCATTCAATGCTATGCTAATAAAAAGAAAAAAATGTCCCAGGCCAGAATCGAACTGGCCTCTGATCCGTGTCAAGGATCTATTCTAACCAATATACTACTGGGACTTTACATATTTGGTTATTTATTTTTTCTTTTTGTAAATTAAAATAATGTTCATATCATAAAAATTGAAATTGGAAGTATATTGATAAATTCAAATTCGTCACTATTACTATAGAACTGTAATTTCGAAATATTGAGTGTAAATTAATCAAAAATTAAAACATTTAATAAAACAAAAGGAAATAATTCAGAATCTATCTTGTGTCATAATTGTACTCTTCTTTGTATTCCAAAGAGCCGAATCTAATTTATTCAATTCGTTTTTCATAATCTTTTTCTGTTCATCCGCAAAAATTATTTGTTCTTTTAGCATTCTCGATTGTTCCTCACATTTATATAGATCTTGTTGTAGAGAAGCGAGCTTCTGTTGTGCTACTTGTATTTCATCACATAATAATCTTGTTCTATCTTGGGAAGAACTTATTTCTCCTTTAAGCATCTCTATTGTAGATTGCGACTCATTCATTTTCATTCCGTATGATTCGTCCGAATGTCTTGATTCTCGTTGAAGACGATTTATTGAATCAACAATTTGAGAAATTTGGGAATCTGTAATTTCTTCTGTTGATTGGCTTTCAAGAAGTGCATGATCTATATCATTCTGATGCTTTTGACGTAAGTCATCAAGGACTGCTTTCAGTTGAACAATTTGATTATCATGACTCATTGAAGATGCTTCCATTTCTTTAAGACTAGATTCTATTTGGGATCTAACTGTAAGTAAGTCACGTTTTCTGGATTCTTTGACCTCGCTAAGTTCGAGTTCAAGTTGTTGAATTTTAACTCGTAATTCACCGCATTCTGTTTGTATATCACGAAGTTCTGATTCAAATTCTGTTTCTTTATTTGCTAAATCTGCTTCGTATTCGGCTTGTAATCTTTCTAGTTCGTATCTTTTTGCTTCAACTTCTGCTTCTCGAATTGCAGAGACTGTATCTACTTGGGTTTTTGTCCATTTCTTCATATTCTTTTGACTTTTGAGTATTCCAAGTTGAAATCTCTTGGCTTCAGCATTTTGAGTTTTAATTAATTGTTCAACATCGTTAATATCAGTTCTTTCTTGATCAATGCCTCCAATCATATCGCCTGTTGCACTATCCATTTCAGAAAATCCAGATGCTGTGTCTAATGACGAAGAAGAAGACATTGAATTCCGAAAAAAAATGCTATATAAACGGTATTAGATTGTGATTCAAGCTTAATTGCATATATCATAATTGATTTTATTATAATTGTTTGGTTTTCTTATTCAATTATGTTGGATTTATTGCAATTTTATATATTTCAAGAATGAATTAAATCGAAGCTCATTTTACAGGACTGGTTGAGTTATTCCAAAGCAATACACTTCAATTAGGGAAAAATATTATGTCATATTTATTATTCATATTTTAAGTATCTGAATAGTACAAAAGGACATTCTCTCATGTTAGATAGCAAATCATTCAATAATGTATATTTTTTGGGATAAATGAAGAGAAGTTCTTCCTAAGGCTTCACGTTCATGCATTCAATTTTGAGAGGGCACATATCTTTTTGCATATGAAATTTGTGAGTATCATGAGCAGAGCTTCTATTTCACTTTTAATTGTTGCTAAAAATTCAAAGTCGATTAACAAGTGAATAATTCCTTAATTTGGCTTACTTACCAATGTATTTCAGGTAATCACTTGCTAGAACTTGCATTAATGCTATAATATTAGTAAAATTTTGTGAATTGGATGTATTAGTGTTATTTTTCCTATGTTAATGTTAAAATGTAAATGACTATTCAATTACTCATGTATCTGATCTCAATAACATAAATTGGATATTTCCAAATTATTGAGTGATAATATATCTCATTTCAAGTGTATTCTTCTATATATGAAGCACAAATACCTAACACTATTCATACTAAGCTGTGGAGCTTTCATTTTGATGGACAATACTTTAGAATGAATCAAAATAACAAAAAAAATTAAAAACGAGAATTAACGATAACGATAAATTTTTTTTTATACAAAATATAAAAAATATGCATCCCCCAACTCTAGAGGAATTACTTCATGATAATTTAATTGATGTTGATCAATTTAAAGCAAATCCATCATCAGTTAAAACTCTTGAGTGTTTTCACTATGATCTCCCCGTTCATCCCGATTTTTCACCATTTACTGGTCTAATTGAGCTTCGTGTGATTGAGCAAGATGTTGTTGACCTCGAATGGCTTAAAGATTGCAAGAATCTACAGACATTAATAGTCTATCACACTACTTTGAAGGATATTTCCGGAATTCAATACTCAGTTTATATAAAACAGTTGATATTAGAAGGTAATAAGATCACAGATTTCCCAGACATATCAAAACTAACCGATATTGTTGAATTAAGTGTTGCAGAAAACCCAATAAAAGAAATAAAAGAATTTCCTAAGAACGATTCCTTACAAATTCTCAATCTTTCGAGTACAGGCATTTCGTACCTATCGGATTCAATTGCAAATTTACCAAATATTCGAAAATTACAGCTTGCGAATAATAATTTACATGATTATTCATTATTCAAGACTCTTTCACAACTACCGAAGCTACAGGAGCTATATCTCTATGATCCAATCTACGACGAGAATCCAATTTGTTCATTTCCAAATTATGACGTTCTTCCTGTTGCTCTTCTTCCAAATTTAACAATTTTAGATACATATAAGATCAACGATAAAATGAGAGAAAAATCTCAAAGCAGAAGAAAGAATGCAGAATTATATTATTTATTTGAAGCTTCTTCCAACATGTCATTGGTTTACGATGAACTAGAAGAGTTCCACAGCAAGGCTAATGAGTATTTATCCTCTATCACTTACGAAAATCCAATAGACAGAGAATTATTTTCAGAAATTTACAACATCATTAAACATTTTGATGAAATTGGCATTTCACTTCAAGAATTCTACAGACAGGCATCAACCACGACCTTTCTAAGTGGCGGATGTACTACAATTGAGCAAATAGACACAGAAGACGAGAAATCTCGAGATTTAGAGGACACAATCTTAAGCAAATGTACGACCAAAGACAACTTTACACTCTACGGTGTCTGGAAAGTCACTCATACAGCTTCTTTGTCCGAAATTGAAAAAGATGAACTTGTCGAACCCTCCAAATTCGAAATTGTTACACCGGAATCGCTGAATGAGTCCATTAAATGGCTTTCCGACTGGAATCACATTCAAAATTCGTTGGAAGTCACTTCAAATTTGACAATTAACAAACAATCAACGGTTATCTTCTGCCATCCACGCCAGAAGAGCCAAACCCTTGTTCCTCAGTATATAGCGTTCTTCTGCGAATCGTTTGAATACGCAGCAAGAGAAATTGAAAGAATTTGTTCTCAAATCAAAGAAAACCATATTCCTATGGAGCCAATAATTAACGATGAGTCGCTTATGCTTGTTTCCAAACCATTTGAACTGAAAGAAACCCTTACTTCCGTTACATTAACAAATTGTGGAATTGAATCGTTATCTGTGTTTTCCGGACTTCAGAACCTTAAGTATCTTTCAATTCCATTCAATAAAATCACAACTGTAAGGGATTTACCCGAAATTCCTCAGTTAGAAGTTTTGGATGTCTCATTTAACAGAATTTCAACGATACCCGACCTTTTCCCTGACAGTGACGCAGCCTCTGATGTCGTAAAACTCTTTATCTTCTTCGGAAACCCGATTTGCACACCTAGAACAATTTCATTATCGATGCAGTTCTTCAGGAACTCATCGCCAGTCATATCAGAGCCCAAGATACCACTGTATGTACCTATAGAAGCACCTAGCGATGTGTTTTTGACCTCTGTTTTCCCTTCTGGAATACAATTGGAACAAATCTCGAGTTTGGACTTCAGAAACCAATGCCTGGTTACACTGGCGCCACTTTCTGAACTCCCTGCTCTCAAGATTTTGTACGCTTCCGATAATATGTTGACAAATATTGATTTTTCATCGAAAACTCTTACTTTCGGGGACTTTTCTCTCAATTCTATCAAAAACTTCCCTACAGAAGAGAATTTCCCAGCTCTGGAGACTCTTCTTTTGAATGGTAACTCAATTACGAAATTATCTCGTATCGAAAACCTTTTGGCGCTATTCATATCCGATAACAATGTTGAAGAATTGATATCAGACGAGTTATTCCCTAATTTGGTCTCTCTTTGCTGTAATGGAAACCCATTATTGAAAAATTACAACGAAAACAGAATCATTTTCTCATTGCCAAAGCTGAAGATGCTCAATGGTACAAGAATAACTCCTGCACTCGCAACAAAAGCTAAGAATATGTACACAGGAGTCTTATTCGCTGAATCGAACACTTCCCTATTCAAAACAGGTTCCACGACGATTATTTTATCAGAAAAAGGTTTGAAAGATGTAAACTCTCTAAAAAGTGACACCCTGATTGACCTAGATCTCAGCAAAAACAACATTTCTACGATCACCTGGGAGAGCACGAGTCTTCCTCGCTTGCAGAAACTCAATCTCTCCAATAATGCTATGTTGTTATTCGATTTCGTTCAATTCCTTCCAAGATTGAGGTACATTGACCTTTCTTTCAACAAGATAACCGATGATATATTCTCCTGTTTGCAGAATACGCCATTCCAGAGCTTACAAACCCTTATTGTCGCTAATAATTCCATAAAATCTGTCGATTCTTTCTCCCAGAAGCATTTTCCGAACTTAGAAACACTTAGTTTGTCTCATAATTACATCAATAAGATTGGTGCCGGTGCTTTTGCCCATCCAAAACTAACAACTATTGATTTATCTTATAATTCCTTGAAGAAACTGGATAATATTGCTTCACCACAGATCCTTGCACTCGATGTATCTCATAATAGAATTCCTACTGTCGAAGAAGTTGAAAAACTCAGAATTTGCTCGCAATTAGTTCAATTCGCCTTCAACGACAACAATTTGACCCAAAGAATATCTCCTCGTATCAGAATACTTTCTATACTGAGATCCGTCAAGGAATTGGACGGAAAACAAGTCACAGAATCAGATTTGAACCAAGTCAGAATAATTATCGAACAAATGACTGGCGGACCCATCATTTCTGCTCGTTCTCCGAAAGCAGCCGCTGCACCAGTACAAACGCAGGCTCTTCCTCCTTTGCAGGGCGGAATGAAGAAGAAAACTCTCAGATATCCAAGACAGTAATTAATATTTTTCTTTTTTTATTTATAAAATGTTTGTTTTACTTTCTAATTGTTTGTAGTTTTTAGATTTAAAAAAAAATCTTTGAAAATCTCTATAAATCGAACTTATCTCTTCTCCATTGTATGTTTTTAGTTGATACAATGCATTAAGGATATCTATCAATTCATTCAATTGAATTGGAAGAATCTTGTGCTTGGACATTTTGATTTTGTTTTTCGGAGGAATGATTATTATTTTTGTCTGGAAAAGTGACAAAATTATCATTTTCGTTTGACGAAAATGATAATTTTTTATTTTCAGGGTCTTGCTAAAAAGATAAATTTATGAGATTGCAATGCAATGATACCTACTTGAATTGCAATGCATTTATTAGGAAATTTTGTGAAAATTGAATAGATTGAGTTTATGATTTTGACTTGGGTGGTTATGAATAATGAAAAAAATAATCGTCTTTCGACGAATAATGAAAATAATCGTCAAAATCACGACGATAGAGCTTAAAATGCGGCAAAATCAATTATAGAGTTAAATTTTTTGCAATGTTCCTTTAGGGACAATTAAAGTATTGGATGGGTAATTCATTCATGTAGCCAAAGTACTATCTTGTGTTTTTTTGTTATATTAAATAAAAGATTTAATAAGATATACTAGTATTTGGACATAAATAAGTAATGTGCAAGATAATTTCATATGTAAATAATATGTTTATAACTGTGTTATTGTGTGAAAACGTATCAACAATACCAATTGATTTGTTACAAAATTAAACAGCGTGTTTTTTGTGCCAATCTATATTTTTTGTTCTTGATAGCAATAGAAACTATCAATTTCAATGTGAATTTGTTATAATGTCATGAAATACAAAAATTTGAGATCAAATGAATAAAATATCTATTTTTAAAGGGGCAATTATCATTTACATGATGTATAATATGATTTATTGATATTTATGTGCCATATTTACATAAGATTAAAAATTTGTAATAAATTTCATAGTAATTCATTAAAATATTATTACTATTAGCATTTACAAATGATATAATAAGTAATGGTTTCATTAAATATAGAAAAAAAAACATTTAATCAGAAAATTTAAATATTGAGAAATGAACAAATAAAATGTATGTGTAATATGTTTCTTTCTTGTAAAGGTTCTATTTACCATATAAATGCTGAATTCTAAAGCTAATTGAGTTAATATTTCAACAATTTATCCGAATATAGATAATATAAAAGTATATTTCATCAATTCAATAAGAAATTTGATAAAAAAGAACTATTTTGGTCTGAATTGACATTCAAATTGGTAGTAATTTGAAATACTCCTAAAATTGTGCAGAATATCTGATTAATTCATTGGATAATACAGTTACTTATCTATTTCTCATTAGTTTGGGTAGTTATTATCTCTTAAATACTATTTTTATCAAATTTTATTTCGAAATTTAATCATTCTCAAATTAATTTCAGTAGTACCTATAATAGCATTAAAAAATAATTCTAATTACCGTTCTATAAAATTCCAAAATAAATCCAAAAATTCGATTTTGAAGAATTTTTTCTTGATTTTTTAATTCATATTTTATTTTTTGAAAAAATTTTGGAAAATTATCATTGCCATTTTGATTTTGGAACACATAGAATTCTCTTTTTATGCCGATTTATCATTGATTCTCTTATTTTTAGATAAAAAGAAAATATTAAGCTTTAATCACCACACATTTATGAAAATAGCAAATATCACTGATAGATTTTGCTTTTATATCATCAATAAATACTGATTCTATTCATATTTATCCATTATATCTCGTTTCAGATTTCTAACGTATTCATCGATTTCCAAAGACGGGGATATATGCATTAAATATTAATGCAATGCAAAATATATTCAATACCCAGTCTTGGTTAATCGATTGTAATACATATGTCTGACTTAGAAACGATTTTTTTTAAATTAAGCATACTAACTCTTAAATCATCCGCCACCTAATTACAAACTTAATGAAATTCGAATGCTTCACTTAAAATACAACTATTACGATAATTTATATAATATATTTTCGAAAATTGAATTTTTAACGAAATTATTTATACCAAAATGCTTAAAACTCAGATATACAAGCATAACTCGCATGTGAAGGCTTTTTCTCAAATCGTATATTTGAATTAAAATTATTCTAAATCTCAAGCAATTTAATACTCGGATTATACTATAGAAGCATTTCCACAAGAACTTGCTTTAAAAACTTTGACTTTCACAAATTTTGATTATAAATTTAGTCGAAAACATACTTATGTCAATGACATATGTCATTACCATGGGGAAGAAATATCCTTTTTATACTTTCTTAACTTTTTATGAATAAAAATTTTATATATATTTTTGATTTCATTATCCAACCTTTTTTTCATATCAGCATATTTATCTTTCATATGTGGTTTAAGGTTATGATGCTTACATTCTATTTACACTTCTTCTTGATGAAATTTATTTGAAAAAAAGACATATCACTATATTATTGAGTTTTATGATATAGAAATATAACAAGTAGAATGAGTTTTGTAAGATTCCAAACAATAATCAATCTATCACATATATCTCATAATTATTATTTTATATAAGAAATACATCTATGAACAAACTTAATAAATACCTCATTCTAGACGAGTTCTGATCTGAGGATATATTCATTCCTTGTAAAAACCAATATTTGACTTTGCTAAAAAAATTGACTAGAAATTCACAAAAAATGAAACAATTTGAAGTTTGGGCTAGAATGATAGCATGCACAAGGAGCTATTAAATAAAGTTGTGTATGGGTGGATTGCGCTTAAATTAATAGAAATAGAGTTATAGTTCAATAATTCGTATACTAGACGAATTTTGAATTTTTGAATAGTAAGGTCGCCAAAAAAAAGTGCGGAAATTAAAAACCGCAGTTTGAGTACTTTCTGAGGGTCTGTTTGTCAGAAAGTATACATTTGTAAACTTTCTGACACTAAAATTTTTTTAGTCCTTTCAAAGTTTTTGACAATGTCAAAAAGTATACATCGGGGCTCTCAATTTTCCTCTCAAACGGCGGTTTTTTTAAAAACGCTCATTTTTTCATCGACCTTATATGAAATAACAATATATAACTTTCATTCCTAAAATAAGAACGATTGTATAATGAGTTATTTTCTAGCTCGAATTCATTAGAGTTACTTAAAAAATTTATTGTTCAATATGTTATAAAGATTTATGTTATAATTTGAATTATTCATTCATTTGTTATTTTTAGATTTAGAATTCTTTTGAAATGGAATAAATAGTTTTAATATATCTTTGTTATTGCAGTCATTCGCATAATCAAGAGCAGTATCCCCGTCATGATCTTTGATTCTTGGATTAGCACCATGCGAAAGAAGTAATGAAATGATTTCTTTGTTCCCTGATTCGGTTGTATAATGAAGAGATGTTTTACCTTCTCTGTCTTTAGTATTAACATTCACACCGTGTGTAATCATTTCATCGATTAATGGTTTATTATTATGTTCAACTGCATATAGAAGTGGGAATTTCCCTTCTTTATCTCGAATGTTGACATCTGCACCTTCTTTTATAAGAAGTGTTGAAATTTCTGTATCATTATGTTCAAGCGCATAATGAAGAGCTGTTTTTCCGTATTTGTCTTTCGCGTTGAGATCTACACCATGTGAAATAAGAGCTTCAATACAGTCTTTGTGTCTCTCTTTCTGCTTGATTAAAAGATGAAGAGCTGTCCTACCTTCCGAATTTTTGATGTTGACATCAGCGCCATGTGAAATGAGTAAAGCAACGATTTCCTTGTTATTTTTAATTGATGCATAATGAAGAGGAGTTTCCTTGTTGACATTTTCTTGGATGTTAAGTTCTGCACCATGCGTTATAAGTAAATTTGCAATTATTATATTATTATCATCAACTGCATAATGAAGAGCAGTAACTTTGTCGTTACTTGTTGCGTTGAGATCTGCACCATGCGAAATAAGTAGCTCTGCAATTTTTTCTCTATTGTGGTTAGAGCAATATTGAAGAACTGTTTTTCCATCCCAATCTCTAATATTGAGATCTGCTCCATTTTTGATTAGAAGTTCTGCAATATCTAATCTATTGTTGTGTGCTGCCAATAGTAGAGCAGAAACCCCTGATATATCTTTTACATTCAAATCAGCGCCATTTGAAATCAGCAGTTCAGCAAATTCTTTATTAGCTTTGTCAGTTGCTATTTGAAGAGGTTTTTCGCCTTGATCATTTTAAGTATTGACATCTACACCATTTGAAATTAGAATCTCTACTAATTCTTTGTTACAGTTCTGGATTGCAATACCTAAATTTGTTTCAAATCCATAATTTTTCGTAGGATCTGCACCATATAAAATAAGTAGTTTAGCAACTTCAGTACAATTATTACTTATTGATTCATAAAGCGCGCGATTGCCTCCACTTCCTTTAACTTTGACGCCGTGTGAAAGTAAAAGTTTTACTATCTCTATATTATTGTATCGTGCTGATCTTGCAAGCGCCGAATCACCATTTCTATCTTTTAGATCTGCTCCATGTGAAATTAAAAGCTCGACAATTTCTTTACAGTTTAAATCAATAGCTAAGGATAGAATAGTGTTGAATCCGTTATAAAGTATATTAGTATCTGCACCAAAAGATAGAAGAAGTTCTGTCATTTGTTTATTTTTATTGATTATTGAGTAATAAAGAGCAGGCTGTAAAAATACTGGTGAATTAATTTCTGCACCATTTTTCAGAAGTAATTCTGCAATTTGATTGCTATCTCCTGCAGCTGCATAATCTAGAGCTGATTTATGAAATCTGTCTCTTGCATTAATATTAATATGATTTAATTCTCGTGAATCTAATAAAAATTGAGTTATATCGTTGCATGCATACATTGATGAATAATGAAGAAGTGTTTTATTATCAGAATCTGTTTTTGTGAAATTGATGTTGCCTGATTTAATGATATCGATAGTTTCTGGAAATGCTAAACACCATGGAACAATAGAATTAGGATCTTTTCCATACATAAGAAACAGAGCTTTCAAGTTTTGGGAATAAAAAATAGTCTCAAAATCAACTTTATCAAATTCAACAAGATCCTGATTCAGAATGTATTCAAAAAATTTGTTGTTGTGTGAACCAATAGCACAATTGAAACAATCACGATCAATTTGAAATGACTTCATGCATTCATTGATGATGTCTGTATTTCCACCGATAATAGCATTCCGGAGACATCTTGATGTGATTTTGAAACCTGAATTTGTAAGAAGAAAATTGAAAATGTTGACAGATCCAAAATAAGCACAATTCTCAAGAATAGAATTTCTGCGGAGGATGGCAGAATATTTCATTCTGAGACGTTCAACACTGTGGTTAATTGCATACTCCTTGAATTTATCAATTTGATCAAACATAATGAAATAGCCAATCTCGTCTTCTTTTGGGAATGAATTATCAATTTCCTGTGTAATTATATGTAAATATTTTTCCATAGATCTGAGTAGTTTCTGACTTAAAAGTGATTGAGAAATTGGATAATTTTCATTTATTAGGTTAAAAAGTTTGATATAAAGCATAAGCGAACCATAGTTATATTTAACTGCATACATAAGGCTCGAAAAGAATGTGATCCGACTAATACGATATTTATTGAAAAAATTGGTAACTAATTGATAAAATTCATCCACTGAATCACTTAATTTTATGTTGAAAAGCTTATCGTATACCTCAAAATAGTCATCATATCTCTTTAGCAAATCTTGGTTCATGAGAAAATTTAATAAAAAAAATAAAATAAAAAAATGATCATTCTCTGTGCAAGCTTGCCACATTATTCGATTAAGTTTACACCTTGGTTTCCCTTATTCAATTTAGTTCAGCATTTTCAAATTAAAATGTTTGTTATTAACAATCGAGTGCAAAGCATTAATATTGTTGCAACCATTGAAAACGAGCTCGGATTACGATTGTACAGCGAAATTGTTCATATGGAAATAAGAATCTAATGATTCTTTTTGTTCACATATGTTGAATAATATTTTGATATCTGTAATCTAAAAATATTGTTTGCAACGATTCTTTTGATTCAAATTAGAATTTGAAAATTTATATTTTATACTCACAGGTAACATGCGTGCATGAAGAGTATACATATTACCTTTAGCTTAACAAAGATATGTTTATGCGTAATATGAAGTCTTTTTAATATAAGTGAATAATAATTCAAATTCGTATTCAAATCATTATAGTATATATCTAACATTTAACTATTTATCATGAATATTAAGAATATTCAATGTAATTTGTTACTCTTGAAGAAATTCGTCACATTTGAAATTTATTTCTTTGAGAACTTTGATTTGGTCAATAGTTGGTGGATTCTTCTTGAAAAACTGTATTATTTGAGGATTTTTCTTCTCGTCTTTAACAGTTGAATTCTTCCCATGACCAGGATAAATCACTGTGTCATCTGGAAGTGTAAGGATCTTTGAAATGATAGAATTAACTAATTGTTTTTTATTTCCACCATAATGGTTCGTGGATCCTATCAAGCCTGCAAAAACTGTATCGCCAACAACAACCCACTTTCCTTCTGGGTAGTAATACGAGATGGATCCCGGAGTATGTCCTGGTGTTTCGATGATATGGAGTCTATCACCTCCAATATCGATAGTTTTTAGGTGGTCAATGAAATTAAATCTGGATTTGACTGGTTTTAATGTAGTGGATCGTTTAAGAAAAGTTGAATAATTGTATTCTGGTACGATTACTAAATCTTCTTCTTTCGAACTAAGAGATAGTTTGCATTTTTTGTTGTATTTGAGGATATGCTCAACAGCGTATATATGATCACAGTGTCCATGTGTCAAAGCGAGTTGAAATTCTTGTTTTGGGCAAAATAATTTGACCCATCTCATCATATCATCTCCATGATCAGCAGCATCGAGCAGTAAACATGCTTTAGAGTTATAAGCTAGATAGCAGTTTGTTCGTAAATTACCAAATGGCCGCTTTGCAATGTTTAAAAAGCTTCTTTTGAATGGTTGAAGCATGGACAAAATAAATTTACTCTCAATTTTTCCAAAAAAATTTTGATTTTGAAAAAATAAAAACAATTTTCAAAGAAAACTTTTTGATTTTTAGGAAAATGGAAAAAATTTGGAAAAACTCTTTTCGTGATTTCAAATACATAATAGGCACTTGTATATTTTTCAATGTAAAAACTATGATTTATCATCAAATCAAAATTATTCCTGATATTTAAGGATTTTTTTATAATTCCTCATTACACTCAAGAATTGTGAATGTTAAGATTTTTGTGAAGTATACATGGTCGATGGAATCTTTGTAAATAAATAATATTAAATCATTACAGATACAAAATAAATTAATTCAAAAAAATTGACAGAAAAATCAAATCATTCAATTTATAAAAGCTCAGAAATATTAATATTTATATGACATCATCAAGCTGAATAATATTAAAACTGTAGAAAATCTTTTAGTAGGTCAATCATTTTCACAAAAATTTTGATGATAAAAGTATGGATTATTGATATGTATTGATATTTTAATGAAATTTCAATAATAAAAATTTTTGGGGATCACTAATTTTTTTTATAAATTTTTTACAATGGAAAACGGAAACTCGAACCCAAGACTTGATAGGTTACTTAAGAAGCTTCAAGCAGCAGAGAGCTTACCAAAGGATACACGCATTAAGATGGATGTTAGTGATTTAAATTGGCTTTGTAATGAGGCCATTAAAGTTTTCAAGAGTGAACCAGTACTTTTGTCTCTTAAATCACCAATCACTGTATGCGGCGATATCCATGGTCAGTTCTATGATTTGCTCAAGTTCATGAAGATGGGTGGTCAGCCTCCAACAACGAATTATCTATTTTTAGGTGATTATGTTGACCGTGGCAAAAATTCAGTCGAAGTATTTACATACTTATTATGTCTCAAAATCAAATATCCTAATAACTTTTGGATTTTAAGAGGAAATCACGAAACTCGCGATATCTCAAGGTTATATGGATTTTTCGCCGAATGTTCACAAAATTACAGCCCCGACTTATGGTCAAAGTTCACAGACGTGTTTGATTACATACCTCTTGCAGCAGTTATCAGCGATAGAATTTTCTGCGTTCACGGAGGTCTTTCACCAGAACTCCAAGATCTTTCACAGATATCGAAGCTCCAGAGGCCAATACGTATTCCAGACCAAGGATTACTTGCTGATCTAGTTTGGGCTGATCCAAGTAATGAACACCTCGGCTGGAGGCCATCTGAGAGAGGAATATCATACTCTTTCGGCTCAGATATCGCAGAGAAGTTCTTATCAAAGAATGACTTCGATTTAATCTGCAGAGCTCATCAAGTTGTCGACAGAGGTTATGAATTCCCATTTACTCCGAAACAATCCGTACTTACAGTCTTCTCAGCGCCTGATTACTGCGAGGAATTCATGAACCGCGGTGCAATGCTCAAAGTTGACCAAGATTTACGCTGCACATTCGAATTTGTCGACCCACCAAAGAAGAAGAACGGCGCAGTTAGAAGACCACTTACTGCTTATATGCGCTACTAATCAAATTTATTTGTATTTTATTTATTTTCTCTTATCCATTTAAAATAATATATTACTATTCTAAATATTACAGTTATTTTGTAAAAATGAGTTAAATTTTATTCAAATTTAATTTGAATATGCAGCTTTAAGAGCTCTCTGAGCTTCTTGAAGTATGCTTTGTACTTCATCCTGAACGGATGTTGCAGATTCGTGTACTTTGTCTAACCAAACCTCAGCTTGGTTTAAGATTAAGTATCCTTTTCCTTGTGCTGTTTGTTAGAATTAAAACTTTACATGAAACAGCTCTCTCTACGTCTGTTTTAAACATTTCGATATGATTTTTAAATCCTGATTGTTAGAAAACTAAAAACATACTTTGGATTTTTTCATCCCAAGCATCAAATGCAGTCTGAACTTGATTAGAGAGTTCATCTATATCAATATCTTCTTCAGCATGCTCAGCATTCGGATTATCGATTTCAGCTGGAGCAGTATTTTCGTTTTCCATTTATAATGTAAACCATTCAAATAAAATCACATCATTGAAAAAGTGACAAACATCACTTTGAAGAGAAATTTTTTTATGGCTTGGCCATGAAATAACCGTTTTGACATTTTTCATTTGGCTTTATAAGCTATTTGATCCAGGATAGTATGTATTAATTAATGCGGCTCTGAAGACCATTCCTCTCGTCAGATATCAACATGTTGATACTTTTGAGATATCTGAGCCGCTTTTTTTTAAAATAATTTACTAACACACAGTATTTATAGATTTAGTCTTATCCAAACTCTTAAAGCTCTACTTACCAGTTAGCCAGGCATAATCTTCCATGGGATTTGCTTTACATTTAACAAGTTATTAAAAACTTCATATCTTCTCTGACATAAAAGCTATTTCCTTTAATATTTTTACTCCTCCTACAGTCCTTCTAATATCCTTTACTATCTTTACTTATAATCAAAATAAAATTTTTATATTTTTTAATTTGGTTTCTGTTTGAATGAGTTCTTGGTCTTTATAATTTTTTATGCATAGTTCATTGGTTTTTAATATTATGGTTCTTGTATATTTTAAAAAACGATTTTATCACTTATGAAGTCGCTGATTTGAAGACAGAAATATACCATCTGTAACGCATATTTTGATATTTACTAATGCAAAAAGCATATTTCTTCATTTTTGTAAAAGTTTATTTTTGTTTCCGCAAATTTGAAATTTTTCAGTCAGAATTCAAAATCATTCGGAAATATTTTTGAATGGCGAATTCATATGAGCAAGATCTCATTCAATCGATTCAAAAGGGAAATCTAGAAAGAGTTAAGTCGTTGTGGATCGGCAAAAATGACATAAATCGACCATTTCTTAAAAATGAAGAAATTCCTGTCGTAAATAAATCAAATACCTATCCATTTCCTTACATCAAACATCCTACAATTGTAATATATACCATTCTATGTGAACAACCAGACATTTTACTTTATTTATTACAAAATAAAAAACCAGATCTTTCTATTTACGTAAATGGATGGGCTGCAATCCACTATGCAGCATGCACAAAAGACTATGAATGTATGAAAATTCTATTAAAATTCCAAAATATCCAAGAAAACATAGATTTTCCAGTAATAGAACCAATAAAGGTCAATGAAGGTCATCCAACTACAGCATTACACATAGCTACTACCAATAGGCGCCATGCACAAGTGATATTATTAACACAGCCTTTACCTCAAATTGAATACGATGGTAACTTCACAAAGATCCCTGATGGATCAGAAATATTTACATACAAACCAGCAAATGTACTACAGAAGTCAGCATTTGGCAACTATCCCATTCATATTGCTGTCAGGCAAAATGATTGGGATTTATGTCAAATCCTTCTTTCCATTTCGGACGATTTATCACTCAAAAACGATAAAGGTCAGACTCCGATTGATATTGCTGTACAATTCAAGAAGCACGAAATAAAACAGAAATTAGAAACAAATTTGAACATTCAAATCGACGAAATCAGGTCGAAATACATCATTTCTACAAGAAAGAAGACTTTTGTTCAGCAAGAAGACTCGATTTCCACTCAAGAAACAGAAGAAAACTTCGAACAATTGGAATCACTCCAAAAAACAATTGGAAACATGAACCAAACAATCCACACAATGAGCTATAAAGTTGCTGAGCTAGAACAGAAGACACAAATGCCAAAGAACAAGTCTG
Organism: Trichomonas vaginalis G3; assembly: GCF_026262505.1. Taxonomy (NCBI): domain Eukaryota; phylum Parabasalia; order Trichomonadida; family Trichomonadidae; genus Trichomonas; species Trichomonas vaginalis. The sequence continues at coordinate 6,793,473 of NC_067207.1, read as the reverse complement.
TGATCAAATCTTTTGATTTCAAACCATGTTGCAACTGTGGATCATTGGAAACAAACCAATGCAGCAAATGTGGATCATTTTACTGCAAAGAGTGCTTCAATTCAGCATCACATTCATGCAACAACTCATAAATAATACTGTTTGTAATAAAATTAAAAAATATTTGATTTTTTTGTTAATTTTTTTACTGTATTATCAGATATAGATAAGAATGCACACTTACTGGAATATCCATGGATGCATGAGTATATAATTCATTGAATTACAAACATTTTCAAAATATCAAATGTTCCATGTAAACAAAACTAAAACAGCAAATAACGTAAGATAGGTATATTTTCCAAATTGATATGATATGACAGGGATCAAAACATTGTTATAATTTTTCAAATCAAAATGTACTGATCCCCGTCATCGGGCATATTTGTGCAAATGTAGTTTGTCCGGAACAATTAACATTTCTTCTTTGAGAAAATGGAATGATCTTTGCGATAATGTAAACTATTCAAACCTATCCATTTCAATTTTCATTGGCAAAATTTCAAATACATTACTGCATTTGAAGAAAATTGTAAAATTTTCCGGTGGACTGGTCAATTTTTCAAAGGGTCAAAATTTTTATTGAGAAGGATCGTAAATGTTCACTATCTTCTTGGTTTCAATTGCAAAAGCAAAAGAAGTATCAGTTCCTGGCTCATATTCAGATATTGTTGATTCAGAACTTGTCTTGGCGTTTACTCCAACAGAAAATTTTGATTCATTCATCATCTTTCCGAACACAGATAACTTCAATCTCAATGATAAACCACTCAAGCATGTTTACACTAACCCTTCATCATTGACAATCAAATCCAACGGAAAATTACTAAATTATTCATTTGTTCAATTGAAGAAAGGCGCTTGCGAATCTTTAGACTTCATTCTTAATAAGTACAGTAACGATTGGTATCAAATTAAATACTTTTCTTCAGATATTAATAATTTTTGTTTTGTTTTTTCAAATTCAATGTCTTCAGAATCAGTTTTCTATAGGAACATTGCTAATGACAGCATATATTTATATGACAACTATATCTTGGACGGTGAGTCATATCTTAATTGGCAAGAAAGTACAACGATATCTTTGAATTATAAAACATTATTAGTACAATTTACTCCATCAATAAAAGAAGTTGATCATTATTTTGGTATAAATAATAACACTCAAAAAACAAACTCATATGTTTATCACGTTTCTAAATATGATTCATTTGTAGAAGGCTATGCAATTATTGATGAAATCACAGAGTTTAAATACGGAAAATATAACGTTGATGTAAAAGGAGAATATATTCTGACAATTCCAAAAGATTCTGTAATGTTAATTACTAAAGTTGGAGGCCTTTCAATCAAAGCATTTTCAGGATATTCTTACATATGTGATTCATTTACATCAAGACCATCTTTCTTAGGATATTCATTTATGAGTGATTCTTATATCAGAATTACAGGAAACAACTCATTATCTTTTATCATTCTTAAGAATTCTTCTGAATTTTTACGTTGCAAAGAAGTAATTACAATATTTGGAAAGATTGATTATAAAGTTAAATATGATTCTTCATCACAGTATTGTGTTTATGCAGTAACTAACAATGGAGATATTGAAGTAGAAGATGATAAATATGCAAAATACTTTGATATTAATGGAAATGAGATTTCACATAAAGATAAATTTGAAAACGTAGTTGTTGTTTCGATTAATCAACCAAAAAGGTCTTCAAGTATCAAATTTAAAGTTGGTGGACAGTCAGATTATCCATACGTGATTAGAAATACAAAGGATTATAATGATTTTAATGTTATGAGTATTAAGGATGGGCACTCATTAGGGTGATGAAAAAAATCAAGTCTAGCAAAGTCAATATATTAAAAACAGTGAAGACTATTATATAGCATTATAGTGCACAAGCTCAAATATTTAGTGATGCATTTCTCGAACTTATTTTATTTATAAGTTAACCTTGAAACATGAATTTTAGTATATCATGAGCATATTTTTTTCTAATTTTGCAATACTTATAATATCATACCAGGATTCATGTGGAAGTCTAATATTTGGTATATAATATTCTTACAATAAATGTATTAATTCAATTATATTCAAAATGATGGGTCGCAATTTTTACTGAAATTGCAAATTTAATTTCAACAATGAAATTATTGTTTAAAAAAAATAGCACAACAGCAAGATGGACAATCATATATAGAATTATAATGCTCCATATAATACTTTGATTTGATGCGTATATAATGTTATTTTTCGAACATCTTTGTAAAAAATTGATTTTTGTAATTTTTGAAAAAATTCGATTTTATTTCGAGATTTCCTCTATAGGTGAAGTATATTGAACAATATTCCTATGGGAGAAAATAATTGTAAGTATGAGTACTTTCATTAATACTATGGGTGCCATGGTTATCGCTCAAACGATCAAGTTATATCTCGATTGCGTAAATTGAAATTTTGCTATTTTCTAAATTCACGGCAACAACATTCTTTTATCCTGATCGTACATCACAATATTTGAATGTGCGACCATTTGTTCAAGAAACCGTCAAGTTATTCTTCATTTTTCATGCCGCGGCGAACAAAAGCAGTTGCAAAGCGTATAAAGAACTTAGTTCAAAACGCGAAAAATAGGGTAGAGCCATATGTCGTCAACACTGTTGAATTTGTGCTATCTGTATTATTGAGCGGCGCTACATTTTGCCAATCAGAATTTCAATTCATGCTGAATAACATCAAAGTTCCGTCAGAAGCTACATTTCATCGAGTCCAAGAAAAGGTTGGTCGTGTTATCATAGAAGTTGCCAGAGAATCTGTTAATTATTGGAAATCTCGAATGAGAAAATGTTCGGGACTTTTGTTTGACGGTTCTTGGAGTCAGAGAAGAAATGCAATGTTTTGCTATGTACAATTTGTAGAAGAGAAACTCAAAAAAATTGTAGATTGGGAAGTGATATCTAAATCTTTTAAAAATTTCAAAGGTAATTTCAACGGAAAATCAAATGAAATGGAATTTGAAGGCTTAAAAAGAATGCTGAAGCGTTGAATAATAAAAACGTGTAAATTTTTTTGTGCATGATGGCGATGTCAAAATTGTTTCTACAATCAAAAATACGTTCAAAGGTATCAGAGAATACAGAGATCCTGGACATTTTCTTAACAATATACAGAAAAAGCTCAAACTGCCAGAATTCAGAATCTTATCTAGCATTTCAAAGAATTTATTGCGTTGGCTTAGGCAACTTCTCAATGACACACATATGTCAATTAAAACAAAGAAGTTTTTATGGTTGAATTCCGCTAAACATTATGCCGGAAATCATAAATTTTGTCCAGATCCTGAAAAATGCAAGATGATTAAACCATGGAAATATGCAAAAAATAAAACTGCTATAAAAACACTTAAAAAATTCCTCGAAGATACCGTAAAAATCTTTGATATGGTAAAAAAGATTCATTCAACTCAAGTAGTTGAATCGATAAACCATATCAAAGCAATGCTTGCTAATAAAAATATTAATTGGCATGCTTCTTGGCCAATTAGGATGGCAGTCACAATATTGCATTTCAATGAAAGTATGTTTGAAACAATTGTAGCAATAAGATACAGGTTAAATTTACCAACAATGCCAGAAATGATGAACAGATATTTCAGAATGTATGATACAACAAAAGATTTAATCAAAGCATTCAAAAATTCAAAGCAAGTTCAAAAAAAGTTTGCGGCATTAAGAGCTATAAAGAGAGGTCTTCAAGCTACCGATGATCATATTACTCTTAAATCACATAAATAATTATTAAATTTATTTCACCCTCAAAACATCATAATCTTGCACCTTCTTTGAATAAACACTTTCCCCTTCTATTTTTAATTAATGTTTTTTAATTGTCCAAAATTTTTAGATTATATAAGATATAATTTTTTATAAAAGTATTATTTTCTAAAAGATAAGTATATATTCTTAATCACAAAACCTAGCATTTTATCATATCTATATATCAGCTTCCTAAATATAATACTCATATAGTTAGTATGATTTTAATGTTTTTGAACATGAAACGAAAATATGATTACAATCATATAACATAATGGAGTTATTGATATAACTTATATGCATGATACATTAAGAAGTCTTCCAACAATATAGATATAGTTGTAGATTCCTATGATTCCTTTTATATTGTGAGATAATAACATTTTTATGCTGTCAGGAGCCTATGAGTGCCCATCCTTAACGAAACATATGTTGGTAAAATAAATTATGAACTTCGCGATGATTCTAATTTAGGATTCCTTAAGTGGTTAGTTGTTATTATTATTGTTGGTATAGTTCTTGGAATTGCTTTAGTAGCAGGTGTTGCATATTGCTTAAAGTAGTAGGATATGATGGGTTTTGTGACTTTTTTTGTTACATCTATATATAGACGATGCATTAAAAAAATCAAAATTAAAAGATGAAAATGAATTTTTAATTTTAATGAAATAATCAACTATGGCTGCAGGTATATTTAAGAAACTGTGGGATAGAGTAAAAAGAGGAGCGAGTAAAGTTTGGGAAACATTGAAGAAGGGGGCAAATTGGATATTTAAGAATAAAGAAGCAATTAGTGACGTTGCTGAATCAATAACACCAAAAGCTGCCCCAATAAGAGAAGTTTTAAATAAAGGAGAAAAAGTTTATCAAAGACTACAACCGATACTAAGATAAAAATAATTTTAAGCCGCTAAGCGGCGAGATGATCCATAGGATCTCATATTTATTTTTCCACTATCTACCTCCTATTTTATTAAGTATTCCTTCAGCAATTCCACCAACTGCGTTACCTGCTTGTGCTCCCATCGCCGGATTACCTGCTTTAGTACCTAATACTCCACCTATGATAGTTCCTGCCGTTTTCGCTACTGGTGCCAAAAAGTTTGCAACGGGTTTAATAATCTTTTTATAAACCCAACCCGCAGCTTTCTTAATTCCATCCCATAATTTTTTAAAGAATCCTGCCGCCATTTCTGATTTAATATTAATTAAAAAAATATATTTCATCACTTATATTCTAATTTTTATTTAATGATAAATGAAACCGATTTTAAAAATAAATGAAACAGAGGAGGAAGAAATAAATGAAAGTGAAAATGTTCAACAAAAAATAAACGTTGTTAAACCAATTACTGAAATAAAAATTTTTTCATCTGTTGAAGAATTTAATGACTATTATGCTAATAATAAAAAATTATTTGAAGAATTGACAACGTGTAAATTGAATAAAATGTTTAAAGTTGATGGATTCAAAATTTCAAAAATAAAAGGAGTGGTTAGTTTGAAATCTATTCCTCAATCAAGAATCACCTCATTAATGAAAATAGATGATTTAACAAAAAGAATAGAAGAGATTGAAGAAAGAATGAATCAAATAATTGATTTCATAAATTCAAATAATCATTAGTTTCTTAAAGTTCAATGTTGAACTCATCAAATTCATCTTCATCATTACCATTACCATTACCTTTAGCGAGTTTATTTACTCTTTCAACTTTATCTTTTGATAGTCTTTCGTTTAATTTTTTCTGAAGTTTTTCGTTACCAAGTTCTAAAATTTTACATGGATGATATTTAAACCCGTTAAATTCTTTTTCCTAAGTTTTAATCATTAATCTACAAAGAACTTTAGTGAGGTGGTTTTGTTGTTTAAACCATTTATCCTTAATATTTGTTATAAATTCAATATCCGGAATTAATTCCCAAATTTTTGAATTTTCGATTAATTTACCATCAAATGCAAAAGCAATAGGTTTAATATTAAACTTACCTTTATAAAATAAACTTTGTACGCAATCATCAAAATAAACGTCTACTTGTTTAACCTGGGTGAGAATTGGTGAAAGTTTATCCATTAATTGATTCACAGTCACGAATTTTGAGCTGTTCATTTCATACAAAATAAAAAAATAAATTATTCAAAAAATGTAAGACATGAATTTTTAAAGTTTATTTTTTAAAAATTTTTTATTTTTTATTTCATTATGGTAGTGAATCTTTTATTCATGAAAATAATTATATCTGATTTCTTTTACTCTCTCATACATACTAGATTTAAAGAATTCAGAATATTTCCCATAATCTCCTAAATGTTTTCTTATCTTATTGGTTTTCCATTCATTATATGAAACTGAATAAACTTTATCTTTATCTTTGCATCTTTCATCACTTCCAATATATTTATATTTCAATTTTGATTTATTGGTTTCATATTCATTAACGTTTAATAATTCACAGTCTTCCTTTTTAAATAAATGTTTTATGTATTCAGGATTAACAATTCTATAATATTGCTTCCCTTTAAATCTTTGAATATAAACAGGAACACCATCCTCTAAAATTCGATAATCTATTTTATCTGGTTTTACTTGTTGGGTCATTTATGTAAGAATAAAAAAATAAATTATTTTTAAAATAACTTTAATTTTTTAATGGTTTATAAATAAATATATTTTAATGCATCGTCTATATATAGATGTAACAAAAAAAGTCACAAAACCCATCATATCCTACTACTGCTTAATTAAGGCCTTTTTCCTTAATAAGAAGCAAAATTCACCAGATAAATCCAATAATTTACTATAATAAACAATTTACATATAAATTCTTCCTGAAAATTAGTGAATTTTTTTCAATTCAATCACTTAAATCAAAGTCGGGTGTTGCAGTAATATATTTTATTAGACTGAGAAAAAAAAAAAAAAAAAAAAAAAAAAAGGTAGTGGGGCTTCCAGGCACTTCGTGCCCTCTAGCCCCGAAGATGTTTAGAATAAATGAGGTTTTTATTCGGAAAATTGTTAGTCTTCTGGTGTGAATTCGGAGGACTCTTCTTGGATTGAGTCTTGTATTTCCTCCTCCTCTTCTTCCTCCTCCATTGCTTCTGGGAAGAAGTCTTCTTCTGGGTCGAAGACATTATATAATGTGTAATTGAATGACACATTATATCTTTCTTTGAGTTCGCTCCTGACAAAGAACTTAGTTCCAGGAATACAGAAGACTTCTGTGCGTTGGAAAAGCTGATGTCCTGGAACAAATTTGGCAATTAGAGACTTCTTTTTTCCGAATTGTTCAGGAGTTTCCATGACGACAGTAACAACATCTCCATCTGCGAGGTCTTGTTGTTGTTCGGAAAGGTAAAGAGCAATGATATAAATGGTTGCTGCGTTGAATTCGAGAAAGTCGAATTCAAATTGTGTAGTCGTATAGCAGTCAAACCATTTTGTACAGTTGTCTCCGAACTCGTCAATGTATTCATCTTGGTCATATCCGTAACTAAAGACTTGGAATTCGGCAATTGTCTTGTCGAATGACCGTTGGATGTTACGAGGAAGATTTTGACGAACTTGGTATAAAGTTCTCAACATTATAAGCTTAGTAAATGTTGGAAATACTGAACTAAGACATCGCTAAGCTCAATTGGACTTGGAATTGTCTTAGTAAGTTCAATTGAACTAGCAATTGCTTTGTTCAGAACTTCACAGAACTGAGTATTGTATATAGCGTCTGGTTGTGTGTTTTCTTCGGCGTCTTTGAGATATTTAGAGCAAATTTGTTGAAGAATTTCTCTTAATTCGCTGTTAGACTTTTTGGCGGTTATTCTAACAGCTGTGCCAGTTCTTGGAGGTTGTGGGGCTTTGGCTTTGGTTAGCGGTTGAGAATTGTTAATGTTGGCTTCCATTAGACAAAAATAAACTGTTTTTTTCGGACTACTCATAGAAAAGTTTAAAATAAACCGTTTTCGTCAACGGTAACCCCCTCTATTTTTTTATTTTATTTAATAGTTACCGTTGGCAAACCGTTCCATCTCAAATATTGAATGAACTATAAACGTTTTTTGTTTTCTATATATACTTTTTTGTCCAACGGTAAAACTTTTTACACAACGGTTTTTGAGAGTCGTAGCCGTTGACTTTTTTGTAGAGCACTCAAAATAGTACAGCTTTGTCTGGACAAGTAAGGGTCTATCGTCGCTACAGGAAAAGTTACAGGCGTTCCAAGGAAGTATACTTTGAGAAGACTTTCCCCCTTATAGAATGAGATAGGACGGTTATTTTACAAAACTGACAACACTTTGACCGAGTAGTTTTTTGTGCTGAACAAAAAGTGTCATATAAACATCTGTCAAAAACCGCTTTTTAACTTCACTTAAAATGCCACGTAAGCTACGTAAGAATATACGTAAGAGGAAGAGAGCATTGAAACATCCAATAGTAAAACTGACACCACAACAACAGTTGCAACAACAAATGCTGAATGACCCCACTATGTTGCAACAAATGTCAAGCAATCCTATGCTTTTAAACCGAGTCATTGGTGCACAGAGTGGAGGTTTAAGAGCGGCACTTTTAGCGAAAATGGCAGGCTTTGGTGGAGCTGCAGACGGAACAGCTTATAACCCTCAAAGTCAAATGAATTTGAGTTCACTCAAAAATCAAATAACAGATGTCAAAAAGTCAAACATAGACATACAGAAACAAATAAGTGAAAACGAAAAGAAACTAGAATATGACAGACACACAAAGAAACTCAATGAGTTAAACGTAGAGAAAAAGAAGAAAGAAGAACAACTGAAAGAACTAAGTACAGAGGAATATGCGAAAAAAGTGTCAGAAAAAGCAGCAGAAGTAGCAAAAATGGAACAAGATGTCATAAATTTGAAAAACCATACTACTCAATATAAAATACTGAAAGATGAAGAGATAAAACAAAAAGCCCTGAAGACATATATGGATAGCGATGAGTATAAAAAAGAAGTTGAAGCAAATGTAAAGGCAGAAAAACTTTTACAGTTGCAAAACCAAACCGTACAGTATGAAAACTTAGCACAAGAAAGTAAAAATAACGACGCGGCTATGCAAAAGGCAATGAAAAGCGCGGAATATATAAAAGCTAACAATGACTGGTTAGATGCCCAAGCCAACGCTAAAGCAGCCCAACTCATAGGGTCAATAAGGACAAAAATACAAGCGGATGAAGATAGTTCAAATGAAGCTTTAACAAATGCTGACTTTAAGAACGCTTTCGAAGCTCTTCATAGTAAGGTGAAACAAGTGAACGACTTCTCATCTGGAAAGAAACTGAAGTCTGAAGGTTTCGACAAAGAGTTAAGAGAAGTAGCACAAAATATGACGAAAATAACAGATGCAGCAACGAGACAGGCAGTTCAAAGTGCCTATGACGCCGTTAGAGCAACTGTTGTGAAAAGTCAAGAAAAAGAGTTACAACAGACCAAAACAGACCTAGTAAATGCTTTCTTAAAAACGAAAAGTCAGGTAGGACATTACGCTGCAGATGGAACATATGTGCCAGCTGGTGGAACTTATATACCACCAAACCCTCCAAGAGAAGCACCTGCACCAGGACTACCTAGAACATTTACATCGTCACATGGACACAGACACAGGCATGCACCAAAACCAACACAACAACCAACAGTTCAAAACCCTGCACAACAACCAGCACAACAACCACCTCCACAACCAGCACAACAACCAACACAACAACCAGCACAGCAACCAACAGTTCAAAACCCTGCACAACAACCACCTCCACAAACAGAGCAAGGACATAAAAGAAGTAGAGAACAAGGAAACCAAGAATTCTTAAAAATGCTTAAAGAAGAGTGTGGTTTCCCAGATACTCTTGACTTTAGTGACAGATATAAAGAAGCTATTAGAAAGTTCAAGGAAGGAAATACTGACCCGAACCTATTTAGCTTTATGACTCAGCACCAAATGGGATATAATTTCAAACCTGGAAAATACAAGCTCGCTAAGGGATATGATTTAATAGCATATCATCCAAATGACATGAACGAATTTACTCCGAGATATTTGATGTCAGAGCTAAATGACAATACAACTTTCGTCATGAAACGCGTAAAAATGAGACGGAACAAAGAAGAAAGGCTTATGAATGCGGATGACTAGATAGGGAAATTGTTGAAACGTCTCGGAATATATGAAATGCCAGCAGATGAGGTACAAGAAACTCCACAGGAAGAACTAGTTCAGATACAACCAGACATGGAAGAAATAGTTCAGCAACAACAGCTAGAAGAGCCTGAAGGAAACGAACAAGTCACTCCTTTGGAAACTAACTTCACAGAACTAGATGAAGATTTGGAACACAAAAAATCTTGACCCTCAACAAGAGCATGAGAGTGAATATGGAATCTTTCCAAGAGTCTAAGAAAGATTCGGCTGACATAGTAGAAAATATCGAAAAATGTTTGCCGACTACAAAAGACTCCAACACCAGATAAAATATTCAGCATAGAATGGAAGAACTGAAAAAAAATGTACACAAAACAACAACCCTTTTTACTTACGAGCATTTAACGTTCAATCTTCGGATGAACTCGGTGAAAATAAAAGGTTAAATTTCAAGAAAACATATAGAAATGAAACATTTTTAAAGTTCATTCAGAACCTAACCAAGATGGAAACAAACCTACTTTGTTTCTGCAGACGATGGAACTACAATGAGATGGGGTCATAAAGCTAACCGGATAGGTGGTTCATAAACTTACAACCTCAATTCCAAGAAGTTGTAGACGCAATGGAAGTCAATGGTGAACAAGATATAGCTGGTATTTTAAGCGCGGCTTTAATGCCATTGAAAGATATGAAACATGCAGATATTTTGGACCAGTATGAAATGAACATGGCTGATGGAAATATAACACCTGACGTTCTAGAACATTTATCTCAAAGAACTACACAGAACCATAGAGATGGTATATTTGGTGAAGAGTTTAGAAAGAAAGTTAGGGAGAGCGAAGGAAGAGAACCTATTGTACATGACCTTGCAAACGAAAGTTTACAAAATGTCATAAAAACTTACTTTGCAGACAATGAACTGAGAAGGATGAATATTTAAGAAACTCAAATGGACAGTACCAAATGAAATGTTAGTATTGAAAAACATGTTCCTTGACAAAATAAAACCAACTACAGAAATAAACGACGCAAGACTGAAAGATTGGGTAAAAGCTTTCCATTCACAAAAGATATAATTGGTAACATGGAAGAAAACCAGAATGGCTACAAAAACATATATTTGGAAACGAGCATATTCCATATGGACAGGCACTGTTTGAAAGAGCTTGAACCGGAAACTCAGGAAAGAGTCATGCAAACAATACGCGAAGACTCAAATACAGACTATGACAAACTCTTTCTAGGATATAGGTTACCTGAGATGGGCGACCAGAGTCCAAAGGCAAAAAGGGCATGGAAAATTTGCAACATACTAGATACATAATGCAAAGATGCAACAACTTCAAGCAGAGGGCAATGAAGGAAAAAGAAGAGTTAAAAACTCAGTCAGGAAGAAAGTAAAGCTTGGTCCACGTGGGTTCTATTATGACATATAAATCCAACTATTCTATATTTTACTCATATGAAATGTACGCCGCTCAGAATATAACGCCAACAGTTTTGGATGCTATGAATGGAAATGTTTCCGAATGGTATAACGAATGCGACAATGCCATTAGAAGGTCAGAAATAGTTCCTGGAACTTACGAATATACAACTGCTGTTTCTTATGGAAACGTAGGTGAGTTTGGAGAAGGTTCTTCAACAACAGTAGATATTGCATGCGACAGGTTTCATATTATTTCTATGACAACTCTTTCTTATACGTGGAACAAGACATTGAAATAAAACCTTCTGCCAAGTTGTCTGACAAGAAAGGTTGCAATGGAATTTTCTATGTCGGATACCAATATGCTCCAGAAGTTTTCATGGGATATAAGATATATTCTAACTCTGACTTAGTTCAAACAGTAACATGGGCAACTATGAATGGTTCGCTTTGAGAAACTCAGTACAACCACAAGCGAGAGAACAAACAGACCAGTATGCAACTATTGAGAAAAATAAGAAGACTTGACCCTAACGTTCCAGGAGTTTATGTTAACCTTTCTGGACAAACTGCAGCAGCAGTAACCAAAGTAAAATTGAAACTTAGAGTTCCTTTGTCATCTTTTCCTCATCTTCAGGTTTTTAAGATACTTGCCAAACTGGGCAGGAAAAATTTCTATCGAACTTACTCCAAGCAAAAATAACTTAGTCATTGCACCAACACAAGACCCATTCACTCTTACAGACGTAAAGGGAACAAATCAAACGTCATTCGCCGAATTTTGCAAAGACAAAGTTGACTTAGACTTTGGTTTCAAACCTCAACACTGAAGTAAACTATTATTTCAATGCTGCTGGAACTGCTTGGGACCCAGTTAAGTTCACATGCGAAAAATTTGAATGCAAGAGAATAGAAAGCAGACTTGCAGTCTATATGTTGGACCCGATATTTCAAATGCTTTAGCTGCCAAATATATTGCAGTTCCACTTATGTTCCCTATACACCAAATATCTGTCAAAGACTTTGCAGGTGAAGTTGGAAACCAAAGTGCTGACCCAGGTGCAAGAACAGATATTGCCTTAACACTGCAATGAAACATGCAGATACTATGTTTGTACTGTTCAGACGAACTAAAATGACTATTCTTGCTTCTACAACCCTGGTATTAAATACCATATAAACATAGATGGCAAATACTATCCAAGAGAAGAATATTCCACAGTTGAGGATATGAGGTCATACAACTTGACATTAGATGCTATGAACTTTAACAACAACTTCACAACAACCCTTACCTGAAATGCAAAGTTCTATTATGCATATGTGAAAGTATGGACTAATACAGGAGGTCAAAACACTCAATATACAATGGAGACCGTTCAAACTTTTGGCTTGGCATTCCATTTGCTGACTCAGAAGACTTTATGGGTGGTATTTCAACTGTTGGTACAGTTTCAAATACAATATACTGGTGACAGAGACGGTCCAAATGAATTGAAAGCAAAGAAGTTTTACAAAACCAATAGCACTTTTCACGGAAGATGCTCTTTTGAAGATTCGTTCGATGAAACCTGCTGGGGCTCCTCAGATTGGCATAACGACAGCTTCCATCGAGCAGATTTGGCAGAGGTCAGTAAGTTGTTCTTGAACTGACTTCTCTCCGTCAAATATTGACAGTACCGCCAGTTTTGATATAATATTGTATTATAAACTTACCTTTAGAAATATCGGTCGTTTGTTGTTATATTTTTGTCAACGTCAAGAACTTTCACCATCTCGGTTATACAACTTTCTTTGCTTTATGAAAATATTTTGGTTCAGCAAATATTGCTATTCTATAACATTTTCCATTGTTTGTGTAAAGAACTACTCTGTCAATGTATTTGTACTGTTTGTGTGTGTAAACTTTGTTTTTGCTTCAATTCGAAGAGATACTCGAATACGTCCATCTTTTTATTCTAAGTAAAATGTCATTTCCGAAAAATAGAAGCGTAAGTGTTTCAAAAGGTTTTAATGGCGGTGGCAGATGTGAAGTTAAATTCACCAACTCAACAAACAGTCAAAGTGTTGTTGTCAATGTCAAAGACAGAGATGTTGAAGTGGGGAAACATACGAAGACGAAGATGGTATAGCAATTGTTCCTGTAAAAGAACAACCAACATATCCTGAAGTTAGCAGAGACTTAAGTTCTGTTGCAGATATTCGAAACGACTACCAACAACTTAAAGACAAACTTAAAACTCAGGAGAAGATTTGTCAAGCTTTGGGTATAATGTTAAACTTGGTCGAACACAACCTGTAAAAGTGAACTCATATGTCATTGCACCTCATGAAGTTTTGAAAGAACTATTGAAACTTTTTGACAGAGGCAGACGATATAAACATCAAAGAAATAGAACCCGACATTGCTTGCTGTGGTGTTTCATATAATGTCATTGACAAGATATACGTTATGAAAGGAGGTGAAACGTTGAACTTAAAATATAGTTTCCCAGACGTCATAAAAATATTTGACGACCACAACATTTCATATAAAATTTAGTTGCTAAGTAAATGGCAGAAGACACAATGGTTTTATACTATTACGACTAAAAACCCTGAGTCATATAATTCTATAAAACAAACTTACAAAGTCCTCAAGGACGATATTGTAAACTAACTTTAAACACAATGACGACTAAAGCCTGTTTTGCTCTTTTGACACCAGAAGACTTTTATTGTTGTGAATGGTAAAAAATACTCCTTTGAAGATACTTACTCAGATATACCACCAACAGGTTTTGTTGACTTATTTAATACTTTAAGGACGGATGTAACATGTGCTGCAACTAGAGCAGGTTTCATTATGTTTGGATGTCCGACTGAGTTTAGTATAAACGATATGAGCTATAATACAAAACTTATATCTGGTTTTTACTACAACAGTTTCCTATAACAGGAAAAAGGTGTCATACAAGGTTTGTCTGTTCCATTGACTTTAAGTACACCTATTTTATATATTGTTTCAAACTTAGGTTCAAAGTGCTATTCGAATGTCGACAGAAACTACTATGACCAAAAGATACTCATGCGTATAACATACACTTTCTCTGCTGGTTTGCCTATTGTTCATTCGAATGCAGAGTTTTCAGCTTTAGTAAACTCAAAACTTTAGCAAACATAAACTTAACCTTAGTTGACGCAAACTTTGTTCCTGTAAAACTTTTATGTCCTATGTATTTGTCAATGACGGCAGAAAGTTTCGAATTGGAAGATGCAACTGGTGAAAGTATTGTATTACAAGAACAACTTCAACAACAAATAGCTCAAGAACAACAAATGCAACAAATGGAACAACAAACGTCAAGAATAAAAAAAAATATTTTTTTTATTTTTATAAAAATGTACAGAATAGATGTTTCAGATTTTTATGACTTCCAAGCATTCAGAAATATGTGTCCATTTAGAGACTATAACAAAGCAGTCGAGAATTTGAAACGTTTAGTCATTTATGTTGACTCTGCCCCAGAATGTTATGTCATGAAAGAATGGGATGTTGTCTTTAACAAACCAAGAGCGACAATAGTTTCAGAACAAGAATGTAGACAGAAACTTAAGAAAATAAAAGTCGTACAAGTTGGCATGAAGATGTTAGATGCTTGGGATATCTTATTGTCAAAGTTAGAAGATTTTTCAGTTCGAGGTATAAAGTTCTATACACCTTCTCCAAACTTCTATTCTATCTTCACTGGATATAAATACGAACAAGTAGAATGGAAAGAAAATATTATAGAAGCTTGGTTAGACCATGTCAAAGAAATTATATGCAATGGAAACGAAAAGGTTTATGAGTATATCTTATGTTGGTTTGCAAACATCTTACAACATCCAAGTGCTAAAAATGAAACTGCTCTCATTATAATTGGAAAACAAGGAACTGGTAAGAACACTTCTTTACAGATATCTTATGCAAACTGTTAGAAGGTTATTCGAATCCGAATATGACAAACTTAGAAAACATCTGCGGTAAATTTAACTCTTCAATAGAGAATATGAAACTTATAGTATGTAACGAACTTCAAAGCATAGATACAACAAAAGTTTTAAACTCAGATGCTTTGAAGAGTCTTATAACAGACAAAGTTGGAGTTGTTGAAAGAAAAGTATAAAGACCAAAGAGTTTGTGAAAATGTTGCAAACTTCATTATGGTTTCAAACAATGTGTTCCGATGAAGTTAGAAAGTTCTGACAGAAGATATGTAGTTGTCAGAACGTCAGATTCTCATATGCAAGATACAGAATATTTTGACGACTTAGCAGAAACTTTGACACCTAACTTTTACAACCACTTGTTCTCATATTTCATGACATTAGATATTTCTAAGTTCAATCCAAGACAAATTCCATATACCGAAGAAGACAAACATTGTTAGAAGCAAACAAGAGTGTATATGAACTGTTTATAGATGAGACTAACTTTGAGTGTTTAGATGAAAGGTCATTGTACGATGAATATAAACAATATTGTCAAGAGTATGGTTATATGCAGCGTCTAAACGAACATTCTTGGCAAATGTCAAAAGTCTTTTAGATGTTCAGAACGGCGTATATACAAAGAAAAATTTTTCTGAGTAAATTTTAAAAAAATATTTTTTTATCCGATAGAAAAGATGACGAAATATATTTCAGTAATAAGTACATGACAGAAGTCAAAGAAGAACTAGACCCATTCGCTTATTTGAATGTTTACTTCTACCATTTTGAAAAGTCTACATTTGACAAAGTTTGGAACATCGAACCAGTTAAGTTTGCTATTGTGACTAAAATGGTGCGAAATTTGAAGACTTAGACATAGAAGGTTTGTTAGCAGTCAAAGAAAATTTTGACAGAAGGTTCTCAAAACCTTAAAGAAGGCAAAGCATACAAACTTGTTATACCTTATGAACCAAAGAAAGCAGACGACTATGATATTATGAGTCTAAGATAGTTGAAGTTCAAGGTAAATTGGTAAAAAGATTTTAGAGTCTAAGCCAGTGTTTGCTCCTAAAGAGGAAGAGAACATTGACATTGACCCAGAAATGTTCTAAAAATAAAATTTTATTTTTTACATGTCAAATTTCTTTTTCTCTGGAACTGGCTCTGGTTCTTTCTTCTCTTCTTCTACTTTTTTTCTTTTACTTCTTCTCTTTCTCTCTTCTTCTTCTTTTCTGGTGGAGTTATGTCAAATTTTGGCAGCAACCATATTTATGTAAAAGTTCTTTGTCCTTTAATAGCTCTTCTATTCTGTTTTCTATTTCATCTTCAAGAACAGCGCATGTGCCTTCTTTGCATTCTAAGAACTTTTTGTTGGACTTCATCTTTCCAATCGGCGTCATCTCTGTCAACAAGTCTGTCATTGACAAATTTTAAAGACTCTCTGTAATGTTTTATGGTTCTTGTCATATTCCCAGAAACAGAACTTTAGAACAAATTCACCTTTCTTGTTTACACTATGTAAGATTTTATGGTCGACAGATGTTTTGCTGTCGAAAAGTTTGTCTCGAATATAGATAGCGAAATCGCTAGACATTTTCAAAAAGATAAAAATTTTAATTTTTCTAAAAATATGTTAGAAAAAAAAGTTTGCTGACATTGACAAAGAAATTTGAGAATGTTTTAAACAAGAACAAGAGGAAGTTAGAAAATGCTCAGATAAAACCCATACATGACAAGTTCTTATTTGCTCAGAATGGTATAACAGGTCTAATCGCACCACCTGGGTCGGGTAAGACTTTCACTTATCTTAAAATGGCTGCACAACAACAAGAACTAGATGAGAAGAACCCATTCTATGAGTTTAGTTGTCATTTGTAAGTACTTCTGGTCAATTTGACCAAACCGTAAATTCGTTCAAAGATATATAAAAAGTCTAAGTTAGTATGTATAAAAGACTCTGAGTTGTTAGATTGGATAAAGAAGTACCAAAGAAGAGTTTTGAAGTACAATGCTATAAATGAGTATATAAATTCGAAGTTTAAAGACCCAAATGAGGAAATGCAGAGAATATTAGAGAAGAAACACTTCAGAAACAAACAGAAAGAGATAGAATACATTTCGAAGAAATTGCAATCGTTACGATTGGAAGACTTACCCTCATAGATGTCTTCTTATCTTAGATGACTTTGCTTCTCATCTTTGTTAAAGAACAGAGAACAAGACATGTGTCGAATTCTTAAGAAGCTCAGACACTTTAACATCTCTGTTGTCATTTGTGTACAGACAGCCAAGAGTTTAAGTAAGGATGTAAAGAGAATACTTACTGATATCATACTTTTCCCTGGATTGTCCGAAGACGATTTCATGGAACTTATGAAAGAGTCCATGGCAGGTAAGTTTGACAGACATGAACTATGGGAGAAGTACAAAGTCATACAAGACCCTCATACTTCTTTCAGAATTCATATCTACGCGAACAAAGTTCAAATTGTAAAAAGTCAATAAAAATAATGTTTAGGGTAGAAGGTTAGATATACCCTCTTTTCTACCCTCTTTTCTACCCCAGTTATTTTATAAGCGTTTTACATGGTAAACGTTATTTTTAAAATTTTGTGAAAACTCAACGGTTTGACACATGCCCTAAAAATTATTTTACTCATGAATTTTGTGCTGAATTCAATAAAAATATATTTTAGGGTAGAAGGTTAGATATACCCTCTTTTCTACCCCAGTTATTTTATAACCGTTTTACATGGTAAACATTGTGAATTCGTGAAATTCTAAACAATTTCGTAGCTTCTATTTCTTCTGTCAGTACATCGAATGTTTTAACTATGCCGAATGTTTCTTTATATTTCTTCTTGACATCAGATAGAAGGAAATCGTCAGCTGTTGGATAGTTTTTGTTCAGAAATGTCAACATGTCCATTTTATCTTCTGCTGGCTTTTCTGCCTCCCTCTTTAAATCTGCATAGTCGTTTCGCATACGTTCTATCTCTTTGACGGAGTAGTTATATTTCCTCATTGCTGCTTTACATTTTGAACATTGTGGGTTCATTTTAGCATTGTACATTGAAATCTTACCTGCTAGTATGACTAAGGCGTCAATTGCTCTCTTTAACTCAAAAGTTGCGGGTTTTATCTGTTCATTCCATACCTTACCTCTTCTATCTTTTCTCTTATCTGCCATACACATTTTGCAACTAACGAAACAAAGTTGTCGTAGGTCTTAAACTCCCCAGATTTGTATATGTCAGAGATGTTCTTATATACCATATCGCAATCTTTGTCCATGACTTTGTGGTTGCAATGAAATCCAAGAAACTCATAGTTTACCTTTCGTATGAACTTCTTTATTTCTACTGAGTCAGTTGCTTTGACTTCTATTTCATCGAATTCTGGAATAGTGAGCTTTTGTTGTTGGATTTCAGGAAGTTTAGGTAGATGGTCAATAATATCCTGCATTTCATAAAGATACTGTTCATTTGTTTCATCTTTCGCAGTGCAATCTAAATCTCCTTGGAGAAGTTCTTGCTTTATCTTCTGGATTGTTGTTTCGAAAGTATATGAAGAAGGAATGAAGCTTTTCATCTCTACTAACATTGAAGTTGGGTTCATGACTAAAGAGTTTGGTGCTGTTGTTGCTAACATGTTCTTACAATAAAAATAAAAAAATATTTTTTTAAAAAAACCAACTTTATTTTTTATTTCGGGAAAACTCATGACAAATTCAAGAGGGTAGAAAAGAGGGTAGAAAAGAGGGTATATCTAACCTTCTACCCTAAAATATATTTTTGGGTGTAAAAGTGTCATTTTTTCATGTCCGAAGACTCGAAGGTGCAACACTTCCAAAATACCGACGAACTCAGAAGAGCAGCATGGCAGTATCTTCTTGACAACTTCTTTGAGTTCTCCAGGTACACCTTGGAAAATGCTGAAGAACTCCGACACAGAGAATTTGGAGAAATTGCACTCCAATACTACCTTGACAAACAAAGGGTAAACAAAGGGTAAAATAAGACTAAAAACTTAACGTTTAAAAAGTGACATTTTTATGAGCTCCGAGTCACCGAGAAAACTTGGTCAGATGTTAGCAGCTTACTTCCCTGAGGAGGATGGAAGCGTTACATACATAAGGTTCAAAAACAACGAACCTGGAATTGCGTACCAAATTCGCAATTACATGACCATGGAAGAGTACGAAAGGTTTCTACAAGAGAAACCAGCTCTAAACAACTCAGAAAAGAAAGAATAAAAAGTTTAACTCGTAATTGTTTATTTTTTTACTTGTATGGGCAAGCTGCAAGAATGAAGTCGACTATCTCAGTCTTTGTCTTGACCAGTTGGACTGCTCTTGCGAGTACGTCTGTTTTGCGGTCTCCAGCTGGTGTCTGACCTTCGTAATTGCGCATGTTCTTGAGAGCTCCAACTGTAAATGGTTGTAGGATGAAGAGTCTCTCAGACTGCTTGAGGTAGTCTTCACGGTCACGAACCGAATCTGTGGTACGAGTCGAATCGGTCGATTTGAGGGAAGAGACTGAAAGCCTGTCGTCTTCCATAGGGGCTGTGGCATACTCTTTGCGTAAACGGTTCAGACCTTCCTCGAACTCTTGGTCTCTCTTGGATTGAGATTGGAATTGGAATTGGGGTGGAGGGTTTGACATGAACATCCAAGGGTTAGGGCAGTAAGGCATAGGCTGAGGAGGGTAGTTCGGGAAGCCTTGTGGTGGGTAGTAACATTGAGGTGGAAATTGGTAGTAAATCGGAGGTACTTGCTGGAACTGAGGTTGCTGAGGTGCAGGGGCTGGTGCTTTAGGTTCCTCTGGCTTGGGAATGGACTCGGTTGGTGGTACGTCGGACATTGTCTTGAAACAATAAAAGACTTGTCTTGAAAAAGTAAAAGACTTGTCTTGAAAAAGTAAAAGACTTGTCTTGAAAAAGTAAAAGACTTGTCTTGAAAAAGTAAAAGACTTGTCTTGAAAAAGTAAAAGACTTGTCTTGAAAAAGTAAAAGACTTGTCTTGAAAAAGTGAAAGACTTGTCTTGAAAAAGTGAAAGACTTGTCTTGAAAAAGTACGGGTATCGTCTTCAATCAAGACCACTGTTCTCAAATTTGAGAACTTTACACCAAAAATTTCTTGAAAAATAACGGGTCTTGTCTTGAAAAAGTAAAAGACTTGTCTTGAAAAAGTAAAAGACTTGTCTTGAAAAAGTAAAAGACTCGTCTTGAAAAAGTAAAAGACTCGTCTTGAAAAAGTAAAAGACTCGTCTTGAAAAAGTAAAAGACTCGTCTTGAAACAATGACCGACATAGACCCAGCAGATGAGGCAATCTACCTTATAGAGATAAATGAGCTAGTTAGGAACTACCTGAGCCATCTGAAGTCAAACAAGACCATTGCAGGCTGGGTGTCTGGAAGAAGTGCGCTTAAAATTGAAATTGACACTGGAATTGTCCTGCAAATACCAGAAAACACTCCTTTCGACGACATAAAAGAGATGAAGAAAGAAACCCTCTTGAAGTTCTTTGCAAAGCGTCCGTGGATACAACTTCCAAACAGAGAGAACCCAACTGTACGAATTGCCCAAATTCTCAGAGGACTCTTACACTTCTCGGGTCAGGCGTTCTTCATAAACACAGAAGGCGACATCGTACCTTTACAGTAAACATCTCATTTTCACTTCACTTTTTTTATGTTTTTACTCACACTCGTACTCAACAGGTTTGTGTACAACTATTTCAACTGTGAACCTTGTATTGACCGGTCTTCCTGCAAATGCAAGTTCGGTCAATATACAATTTATGGTGGCAAGAAGGACAGTGGGGAATGTTATTCTGACATCTGTTGTTGCGCTCGAGAGAGATTTGAAATTTCAGAGCCAACTCCAACACCAACACTCAAGTTGCCAAAGACTCATGTGAAGAAGAAGCCTTCTGGTAAGTTTCTTATAGCCATATACATGGCACGCTTTGAGTAAAAACATTTTTTTCATTTTTTGAATGAAGCAAGTTAAATTCGTCCCACACCAATCTCAATGGACCGATGAAGAGTTTCAAGCTATGGTTGAAGGTGTTGAGAACGACATAGACGGCGAACTTGAAGGAGCTCAAACCACAATTGCAACCAAAATTGCACAAGTCAAGGAACAGATAGCTCCACTTAAAGCTACCAAAGCTACTCTTGACCTCATGGATAGTTACCGTTTAGATGTCAAGAGTGGAATAAGACAATTAAAATTAAAACTTCTAAACTACGAAGCTATACTCCAAAAGTTAGCAGAAATGAGAAGACTTTACCAGAGCTACTTACATGTAAGGGACTTACCTTCAAGCAGTCCGACCAAAGATGAATTTTCTGACATTGTCCCAATTTTGTCCGAAAGTCAGCTCAGATGTTTTGAACTGCTCCCAACATATCCAGAATATGAACGTTTGCCTGAACTCTTCCGCAATCTCAAAAAACGTTTTTTGGTTCTCATGTTCGAAACTTTTATCGGAAGAGACAACAAACGTTCAGAAGAAGAACAAGATATTATTTTAAACTTGTTGTATGACTTAACCGTCATAACAAGCTTTTTGAAGTAAAACCGTCATTCTCAAACCACTTCATTTTTTCGATGTCCGAACAAGCACCGAAGCCGAACACAATGGCAGATGTCCTTTCAATGTTGCCAGACAAGCGCCCAGTTCAAATTCAAATTTTGAATTTGAAAGCTCATCTGACAAACACCGTTAAGACTCTCCAAAGTAGTCTTATGGAAGAGATGAAGGGACTTAAAGGTGAGTTCCTCATGAACCAAGCTTCCAATGAGAAAGTCCTGAACGATTTGACGGAAACCTTGCGCATTTACGCGAGAGAGAACCGAGACCTTGCCAGACTCATCTACCGTTTCTTCGAAGAGATAGACGCCATCTGGAAGGTACTCGGAAAGGACAGAACCTCCAACACCGTAATTCGTGAACACAGAATTGGAAGGAATTGTCGAGGAAGAAGAGAAACACGAAGAAGAAGAAGAAGAGGAAGAAGAGAAACACGAAGAAGAGGAAGTTTGGGCAACCCTTGTTGCCGATGACACTTACGAAATTTCCCAACCCTACCCATACCAAATCCGCAACAAGGAGACCGGCAAGGTTCTTACCCCAGTCCTCAACAACTTGGGACACTTGAACCTTACCTTCGGAATCGCGGTTCAATCTCCATGGGCAAGCTTGTCGCAATTCAATGGGTTCCAAATCCAAACAAGAAGACGAAGGTCAGACACATTGACGGTGACAAGCTCAACAACCGTAAGGAGAACCTCGAGTGGTTCTAAGAGTAAAAAAATTTTATTTTAGGGGGAAACCCCGAGTAAATTTAAGTTTTTAGTTGCGTAAGCGGCTTAAATTAAGGATAATTTGGACAAGTAGTTCCTGACTGAATTGGACTCTTTCGTCATCCCAGTTGCGTAGGAGGTCGTCCCAGAGGAGTTGGTAGAATTGCCAATCCAAGGACGATTTGTCCTCCCAGGCATTGAGGATGTACTGCTCGTAGAGTCTCATGACCTCTGCCTTGCACCAGACACCCTCTCCCTTGGAACGTAAGGCTTCTTCGAAGTGCTCGAATGCGATTGGCTGCGGACCATCTGAAATGACACTTTTTGTCCGTTTGGTCAATGTTCGTGTCTCGTGCCATAGTCGACGAAAATACAAAAAAGGTTATATATGAGTTTGAGACCAAGAATGGTGTAACTCGACCTGTCCGATTCAAATTCGAATAAAAATTTTTTATTCATGCAATGTTTTATTTCTGTGCCGTCTTCAAGTATGCCCCAGTACTTACGCTTGGAGAGGACATGAACTTCGGTGAAAATTTTGTCCAATTTGAATTGACCCATCTTTTCACCGACTACCCATTTCAATGAGTTTGTTGTACCTTCTTCGTTCGTCATGAGTGCGTCAATGTTCTCATAGTAAACCTTCACTTTGGATTTGACTTCGGAGAAGAATTTGTTGTAGTTGTCAAGGACTGCCTTTGCGAACTGAGGGTAAGACCAATGTTCGACAATAGGTTTTAATGTGGTTACTAAGCCACTTTGACCTTGAGTAATTCGTACTTCAAAACAAAAGGAGAAAACCTTTCAACAAAGTTGTCGACCTTCTCATAGTGTTTACTCTTCATCTCTTGAGGTTTCTTAATGGAATATCCCCATGTCGAATTCATAAGCAATTTGAGTGTCATTGCAAGTTTGGGGTTTGAAGCTTTCCTAATATCATACAGTTGTTGTATGACTTTTCCAACTGTATAGTTCCTTCCTGGGAACTCACCGTCTTCGTTTGGAATTCCAGTCGGGATATATTGGACGAACCTCATGTACGCAGCGTTAAGGTCGACATAGTATATCTTTTCATTGAGTCGAACTTGTCGCAACCAATTGGTCCAGTTCGTGTGAAATTCAAGTGAGTCTCTTATCTTCTGAGAAACTTCTCCTGTATCTCATAAACATCGTCGAAGCAACCTGTTTCATATAAAACCTTCTGACCTAACTCAGATGCTCTCCAATACAATTTGACGTCAATTGGATGTCTCAATGGAAGTTTGTTTATAGCATCTTGAAGTTCTTGCAACCTCATTGGAAGTTCTTCTGGTTCAGGTTGGTATCCGAACAATCCAACTCCTTTTGGAACAGTGTACTTCTTTTGTGCTATAACTTTGTCTGGAACAACTTTTGGTCTTGCTAACAATGAAAAGTTTGTTTCGTCTTTTGGTACAAAAGTTTCTGTCAGCTTGTCATCTGGAATTGGTTCCAACAAACCTTTCTCGAAAAGAATGTTTACAGCTCTGACAATGTTGCACTTGCCTTTTCCGAACAATGGGTTTGTAAGACTTTCGTTCAACATGAAGTGGTTGTGGACAATTACAATCTTCAACCATGGTAAGTCTTTGTCAACAACATAGTCGTCATGTGAAGAACCTTTAGCTGTAGGTATGTTGACTCGGATATTGACATTTGCCAACGGTGCAACTTTTGCCAATTGACCTCTAAGAATGTACCTTGTCTTCACACATGACTCAAGATACTTCATCTTCTCATCTGTAACAAGACCAGAGTTCCTGAGACATGTAAGAATACAAGGTTCATTGACAATTGTTTCAATTGAATTGTAAATTCCATACCTTGTCAAGTCAATGTCAGACTTATTTATGAACGGGAAGTATCCAGCATGTTGTCTGACTGCTTGAGGGTTAGGTTCATACCATTCAAATTTTACACTTGCAATTCCTTCAATTGCATTCAAAATGTCTGAGTCGGAGTCAACCATTTGTTCTCTCTTTGTAGTCTTGAAAGCGTCAAGAAGTTGTGCAGCTGTTGTGACATTGCCATGTGCATAGTAAATGTGACCGTCCAAATCTGTTACGGTTAGTCTGAGATTGTATCCTTTCTTATTTCCGTCTTGTATGGCAGCAAGTACTCCCATGAAGCCTTCTTTGTTCTTTCCTTCGTCAAAGTTTACTGTAAAGGTTCGACCAGATGTAATTTGACTTCTAACTTCACGGTACTTTTCATATGCATATCTTGTTCTTTCCATGGGAGCATGTTTGTCTTCACCTTTTCCTTTTTTCCTTCTCAAAGGATGCAATTGTTCGTCATGTTTCCAATAGAATCTGGCAAAGCCGTCGTGTCCTTCAACTTGCGGTTCACTAACATTGAAAGGCATGTCCATAAGACGTTCTTCTTCTAACCTCTCTAATCTGTTTGGATAGTTTGCGCGTGCTGTTTCTAAGTCCATTTCATAGCGAAGACCAGCCAGTTTGTCATAGACTTTTATGGGTCTTCCCTTCCTATATTTAAAATTCTTCGAAACTCTCCAACCATATCTTTCTAACTCTGCTTTTATTCTAGCAGACCTTCTATCCATTCTATACGGGGGCATTTTTATAAAAATAAAAAAATATTTTTTTTCTTTACTTTACATAACCGCCTGCTGCCATAAGTCTTTGACGCCAACCCATACCAGCTAATGAAGGTTGGCTTGGTTTAGTCTGGAGACTAAACTTTGGTTTTGGTTTATCTTCAGTTTTTGGCTCACCTTCTTCTATTGGTTTTTCGTCACTTTTCGGTTCCTCTGACTTTACCTCACTTGCTGGAACAGTTGTGTCGTCAACATCTTCGTAAATATCATATGCCATCTGTTTTTGTTTTCCTTTCAACTTTTTGTGTTTGTTGTAAAGTTTAGAATATTTCGACTCTAAGTCAATGAGATGTTCTATAATGAACTGTTGGTCAGTGAAGTAAACTTTTCCATCTGTTGTCTCGAAAGCTCCTTCAGACTTCAATATTTTATTTGTGAGAGTCTGTTTCTTTTTTGAGATACTAGCCGTTCCATTTCTATGAAAAGTGACTTTGTAGTTAGGGTTTGTATTTCCAGACCTGGCACTTTCTATTATTGAATTTTTTTCTTCATCTGTAAGTTCTTTGACAGGTTTTGACAATGGTTCTGAACTTTTTGTTTGTGGTGTCAAATCTACCGTTTCAACTTCTTCGGTCATTTCATCTCAGTAAAAAATTTTAGTTTGGTTTGTTTTCAACTGGTTGTTTAGGTTTTTTAAGTCGGTCTAAAACTTCTGAGGTATAGGAAGAACTTGACAAACACGTTTGTGTAACTGCTGGAAGTCGACAAATCCATCTTGAACCCATTTGTCTCAATGCTGTATTGTTCATTTCATCTCAGTAAAAAATTTACATTCCCCACGTTTGAGGCGGTTGAGGTTGGTTATTGTTTACCCATGTTGTGCATGGTTATATCCTCTGTTAAAGAATCTTTCACCTTGGTCCATATAGTGCCCTGCTTGGTTATAGTAGTCATTTGCTTTGTTATAGTAGTTTCCTGCTTGTCTTCCTACATTGTCCATCCATCCTTGAACTTTTCCTCTTGTTTCAGGATTTGGAATAAGATTTGCTGCATCTCGTGCTACATCCCAACCTTTCTGTACAGTTTGTATAATAGGTTGTGCTTTCTCTTTAAGTATACCTAATGTACTCAAAATCTTCCTTCCAACTCCAAATACACCTCTGGCTATTGTTCCCACTGCGGGCAAAAATCTGGATGCAACTCCTGCTAATGCGCCAAATAAACCCATTTCTTATGGGTTAAAAAATGACGAATCCAAACAAGGACCCCTATGTTTCTAAAGCGACAAAGAAAGCACTCATGATAAAAATCTTTAGTTCAACACCAAATGCTTGGTTTATGGATATCTTGGAAAACATTCCGAGGTATAGAGAAGATGGACCACCATACTGGCTAA
The DNA here is from genome assembly GCF_026262505.1 of Trichomonas vaginalis G3. Taxonomy (NCBI): domain Eukaryota; phylum Parabasalia; order Trichomonadida; family Trichomonadidae; genus Trichomonas; species Trichomonas vaginalis. Next base: position 6,766,779 of record NC_067207.1, on the reverse strand, counting down.
TATTTGTCGGTCAAAACACAAGATACTGTGAAGCCATACCATTATGGTCCAAAAATATTTTAGATGTGAAAACTGCTTTGACAATATTCGTTGACAAATACCATCCAACAAAACTGACATCTGACTGTGAAAGTTCTTTCAAATCAGACGATATTAAAAACTATCTGCGTTCAAAAAATGTAAACCAATATTTCATTGTCGACCAAAACCATTCTGCTCTTGGTGTCATTGACAGTTGTATAAAAATCTTAAGAGACTTAAACCAACCACAAGGTGGTGAAGCAAATGAAATGTCATATGACGACAAGTATAGACATTCTCCATGGCAAAGATGAGACAAGTTTTAAATATTTACAATAGCCGTAAACAAAAAGGTTTGGGAAACCACTCCCCCGAAGAAATGAAAAACAACCCCGACTTAGAGAAAGACTATATATTTAATAGTTTAGTCAAAAGAGACAAACAAGAAAGAATGCCAGGCTTCAAACTTAAGAAAGGTGACAAAGTAAAAATAGAAATACCTAAACGCGACCCATATGAAAATACTATTGACTATGACAACAATGGGAACTCGACAGGTACTCACATTCGTGTTCGTAAAAATAGAAGAAAGTATACAAGAGAATATTATGAAGTTTTAGGCAAACATGGCAAAATGTACAGACTGCAAGCAGAAGATAAAACTACTATTGTCAGACCTCGTTTCAAACTTGTCAAAGTTCAAGGTGGTATACTTTCAAAGACAGTTCCTAACAAATATAAGACAACTCCTGACGAATATGCTAAAGAAGTTGAAAATGACGACTAAGCATTTCTATACCATGCGTAAACTGTCATGTAAGGTGGCATGTAGTCTTTACTTTGTCCCGTTGTTTGCGTATACCCTGAAACGCGATGTGTATGGCTTCCTCCTACCTCAGTGTTACTCCAGTAACAATTTATAGCAAACTTAACGTCCTCTTTAACATCATATCCTTTACCTTTTGTCATTCCTGACCAATCCCAAAATCTATGACTATGCAAACCTGCTTCAGATGTACTTAAATTTATGTAGTGACTGTGCGCAGGTAAATTTGCACCTGAAATCGTTTTACTTCCACCTGTTTCCTTTGAAGAGTTTGCACAATACAAAAACCTGTCGACTATTTGAGTCCAAGTTCCGAGACCAAGTACTACTTCTGGTCTGGTAGAGTTCATTGACGTATAAATAGAGCCTATAGGATATAATGTTTGAAGTATTTCTGTCTTTAATGTTTGAAGCTCTGTTTTGTCTGCTTTCTTGTCATATAAATCTTGAGCAGTGAATTTAATATTATGTTCATCCTTCATGACATAAACATCTTTACATCTAATGTTTAACATCGTCGTTATGTCGTCATCCGATGTTAAACCTTGTGGAAAGTTAGGAGGTTTACAATATAATGCATCCCCACCAGTTTCTTCAACCGTTCCTTCAATACTTTCTATAGCAACAGTTGTAAAACTTGTATGTGTATGGTTCTTGTCTGCTTTCTTCTCTAACTCATCGTTAACATAAGTTTTATCTGCTTTAAGGTCTAAACATCCTGAAACCCATCCTGTATCGGCTTTAACTTTAAAAGTCTTCGATGTCCATTCATGGTACCAGTCAACCCTTTCTTTCATTTCGTTATCTTTTTCATCCACATATTCCTTATCTGCTTTCTTCTCTAACTTACTAGCCACATATTCCTTATCCGCTTTCTTTTCAAGGCTAACGTTTAAGTCTGTTATTTCAGATATAGAATGTGTATGAGTCTTTTTAGAATATTCGTTTTCAGCTCTTGTCACTTCACTTGACATTTTATTGTCAACATATGTTTTGTCTGCTAGTTCAGGATGAGTATGTTCTTTTGTTGCATAAGCATTGTTAGCTCTTTCTTCTTCTTTTGCTATTGCATCGTCTACATACTCTTTGTCAGCTTTGTTGTCAATATCTGCTTTCAAAAGAAGTTCATCTATAGGTTTCTCGTTTAAAGTTCCTTTTGTTGGATTTATACAAACAGTATGGTTCTTGTTGTCTTGAAACAGAAACTCGTCTGTCATTGGGTTTATCGTCAGTTTTAAGTTTCCTTCTTTCAATGACTCAGATATCTTAGAATAGTTTGAAAAGTTTGTTGTGTTCTTATTTAGAGCTTGCATAATGAGTTGTCGGTTGTGTTGTATTTCTCTCATGGAAGCAATATCTTTCGACATTTTTATTCTAGATAAAATATGCTTCCAATAGAAAAAGAAAATTCAAGAGTTGCTACAACTAAACCATTAGATGAACTTTTTACGAATGTCGGTCAAAAGTTTGAGACAGAGACCGTAAAGCATGAAGGCTATCGTTTTGACTACCCATTAAGATGGCTAAGAGACCCATCTGTCACAAAAGCTATTGGCTTTCGTAGAATGAAGTTTGTGTCTGTAGAAGATAAAAGTTTTCCATTTATTGTAAGGTTTCATATAGATTATATATCTGAAGGGAAACGAAAAATGTGGGAAGAAATTGAGCTAATACAAGTTGACCTTTCATCTTCTCTACAGACTGCGTTAAAAAATATAGAAGATAAAATAAATTCATGTTATGCAAAATATGCTGATGAATATGCAAATACCGAGAGCACACTTTATGTGAGAATTGTATATGACAAACAAAATTCACAAGTGTCATTTCAAATCTACGAAGACAATCCAAATAAAGACGAACAAATATATACAGAATTCACTGCAATGTCATGGTATTATTTGCAAAGAATGTTAAATCAGAAAGTCAAACTTCCTTTAGCAAATATTTACAGTCGATATGCAAGAGATGAACCATATTTATTTAAAGATGTTTTCGACTCAGATGCTATTATAGTTCATGCTTCATTTTCTGGTGCACAAAACTCTTTTTTATGCTTGGCAAATGACTTTTACGAAAAACCTACAAAGCTATATGAACCACCGAGTGGAAGTATTTCAGACTTTCAAGTATGGTTTACTACAGATGGAAGAAAAAGAATAATTCCATTATACCATGCGTTTTACTTAGAACTTAGTTTCATATACAACTACTATCGAACGGTAAAAATATAATTTTAATACGGTTGAGGTGTTGGATTTGGTTGCCAACTAGACTGTGGTGCAGGTTCAGGCTGTTGTATAACAGGAGCTTGCTCTTCTGGTTCAGGGTCTTTAGGTATAATACCAACAAACTGACCTACTCTTTTACCAATATTTTTGACACCGTTCCAAATTCCTCTTCCTACGGTTTTTATTCCATTCCATATACCTCTTCCAACATTTCGAAAGAAGTTTCCAATACTACTGAAGAAACCCATTTTACTATATGTAAAAATCTAATGTCCGCCTAGTCTCTTACGTTTCCTGTTGAGTTCCATTGCATTTTTTAACTGGAGCTCATACATTCTATTTCTCCTCTGGTAGAAAACATATTCTGGGTCAACTCCTGTGTTCGCGTCATCTGCATAGAGTTGTTTATATCCCACTTCAGGGTTTGTATAAAACTCTTTCCATCTCATATTTGCATACCATGGTGGCAAGCCTAACGCAGCGTCATTTGACATGGCAGTTTGCATTTGTACATCTGTTGGCACTTGACCATAGTTTGCCATTGCAGTTTGTATTCTAACTTCATTTGGAATATTCTCTGGGTTTGGTTGTCCAGGTTGCTGTGCATTCGCTAAGTTCTGTGCGTCCATTTAATATTAGATAAAAATATCTCTTACGAGTACATATACTGAACATTTGCAGGCATTGGTTCATCTTCATATTCTCTGTACTTTTCTGCCACGTCAAATAAATAAATGACACAATGGAAAAAACCTAAAACTAACAATCCGATTTCAAACCACATTTACTTACTAGTAAAATTTCTTTGTTATGACACTTTCTCCAGTTTATAGGACCTCTCTCATATTCTATCTTATCGTATCTAAACTCATAGTCATGTATGTCCTCTAACCATCTCATGACACTTTCCAAACCACTTTTATCGGATGTAAAGTAAAAGCATGGATGGTTATGTAAAACGTCTAAAGTTTCTAAAGAGTCTCTCAAAGTCCAGTCTACTTGGTATTGAAAATCCCATGTGTTATAGAACGGCGGGTCCACTATAAAGAAAACATTTTCCTTGTCTTTATATTTTTCATACAACTCTGTCCAATGACATCTCACAAACTCTATACCCTCAATATATTTTTCTATGTTCTCTTTGAAAACATTTGTATAGTTAAGATATAAAACTTTTGACATAAGTGTTTCAATGTCATGAACTCTTATAGCACCACTATATAATAGTCTAGCAGATATACTATCCCAGTCTATATATTCTGCTTTTTTCAAAACCTCTCTCACAATATTTTTCTTATCTAATGGTATACGTTCCATCTTACCTATAGGTATCTTTTCTTTTAACTCTTTCAATATATTGTTTGTGTCTGGAATATGTTTGAGACGGTTCATATAGTTGTCGAAGTCATTGCATATAATCTTTGAGTCTGGAAATACAGTATGGCACAAATGAGATATATAGAAACTTCCACCGAACAAATCTACAAATGTTAGACCATTCGGTAGTTTCTTAAGTTCTCTCAATATAATATCTTTACATTTACTCTTATTTCCAAAGAACGGTAACGGTGGTTTTGTAAAATTCATTTATATATAATAATAAAAATGTTTTTTCCTGAAAAGTGACAGAAAAGTGACAAAACATGTACGAAGAAGTCTTGAAAATTCAAGAGGGTAGAAAAGAGGTTAGAAAAGAGGTTATATCTAACCTTCTACCCTAAACATTATTTTTGTCTGATTTTACGAAGAAGTCTTGACAAAACATGAAAACATATATAATTTGTGAAAAGCTCCTGGAAGACCCGTATATAAGAACTTCATTTATTCTAAACATCTTCGGGGCTAGAGGGCACGAAGTGCCTGGAAGCCCCACTACCTTTTTTTTTTTTTTTTTTTTTGAGACAGTAATTTCTTGACAAATAACCTCAGCATAAAGATATTTCAGTAAAACAATTTATTGTTGAAAGAAGATTCTTTAAAATTATATAAACATGGATTGGAAAATTTTTGTAATTTTTCCTAAATTTAGGAAAAAATACCGTACCTTGAATAACCGGCGAACCATTCAATTGGTCATAGACCAATTTGAGATACCCTTTTCAGAGGAATCTAAAATGTTGTTTATATGGTTATTTATATATTATTTAATCATTTTCTTAAATAAAAATCATAAGTTCTCAATTTTTCTTCATAACGATTCTTATAAATTTTAATGTTTTTACTATGAGTGCTAAATATTATTAATTACTAAATGATTTTAAAAAGAAAAAACATGTTTTTACTTTGTACGTTAACATACGTTAATATCACTTCGGCTATGGATAGAGGCCAACAGCGCCTTATTAATGAGAAAAACATTAGCCTCTTATCAATGAGATGGAAGTGTATTCGTGGATTACAATTGTGAATTCAGATACACTTCCATCTCAAAAAATGCAATCAAATTTGTATTGAATTGCATTTTTTGAATACATGCTATTGGCAGTTGGGTTTTTAGTGCATTTATATTATATTGGTACTAAGGTTTTTGGAAAATTTACAAAATAAATTTAATATTTTGTAAATGTTATCAGTTCTTACGCTTTTGGAAGGAGGGATGGTATTTTTGGAGCATTTATATTATATTGGTACTAAGGCTTTTGGAAAATTTACAAAATAAATTTAATATTTTGTAAATGTTATCAGTTCTTACGCTTTTGGAAGGAGGGATGGTATTTTTGGAGCATTTATATTACATTGGTACTAAGGCTTTTGGAAAATTTACAAAATAAATTTAATATTTTGTAAATGTTATCGGTTCTTACGCTTCCTCTCTTCATCAAGATGCTTCCTCACTCCATCATGCATCCATCATGCAGCTTCCTCTCTTCATCAAGGTGCTTCCTCTCTTGATCAAGATGCTTCCTCTCTTCATCAAGATGCTTCCTCTCTTCAACAAAGTGATTCCTCTCTTCTTCAAAGTACTTCCTCTCTTGATAAAGATGCTTCCTCACTCCAACATGCAGCTTCCTCTCTTGATCAAGATGCTTCCTCTCTTGATCAAGATGCTTCCTCTCTTGATCAAGATGCTTCCTCTCTTGATCAAGGTGCTTCCTCTCTTCATCAAAGTGCTTCCTCTCTTCAACAAAGTGCTTCCTCTCTTCTTCAAAGTACTTCCTCTCTTGATCAAGGTGCTTCCTCTCTTCAACAAAGTACTTCCTCTCTTGATCAAGATGCAGCTTCCTCTCTTCAACAAAGTGCTTCCTCTCTTCATCAAGATGCTTCCTCTCTTGATCAAGGTGCTTCCTATCTTCATCAAGATGCTTCCTCTCTTCTTCAAAGTACTTCCTCTCTAAATCAAAGTGCTTCCTCTCTTCAACAAAGTGCTTCCTCTCTTCTTCAAAGTACTTCCTCTCTTGATCAAGGTGCTTCCTCTCTTCATCAAGATGCTTCCTCACTCCATTATGCAGCTGCTTCTTTTCTTCATCAATTCCTCTTCACCCTGGAGCTCCTCAGCTTTATATCATTTTAATTGTATTTTTTGAAATCCACCTGCAGTAGGATAAAGGAGATGTAACTCACGACTAAGAACCTGGCCATATGCTCCATTCCAGGCCAAAACAGATTGCATAACCACAAACAGATTGAAATACCAATCCTGTTGCTGCATGGGGCGTCCATATTCCATTTGGAAGACTTGCATCATCACATTTGGATCTGTAAGGACTTTGTCGTTGACAAAATTGGGCCTTGCAGGAGGAACTCCATTTGCTACAATGTATCTGGAAGCAAGAGGTTTGTTCATATCCAATGGATAGATTCCTGTTGCTTTAAAAGCATTTTCGATGTTTGTAGCTGTGCAAGACACACTACATGCATCAAGGAAGCTGCGAACCATGATATAGCGCAGTTCTCTGGCGTTCCATACATAATTGATCACCATATGCCCTTGCTGATCGTACCGGATAGTCGCCATATCAAACAACTTCTTGAATTGGGCCTTCAAGAGAGAAAAAATCCCAACATCAAGAGGTTGTAAGATATGAGATGTATGGCCTGGGAGAACAAGAAGCTCGATATTGAAGGCGCTCAAGAGGCGAACGGCCAAGAAAGAGAGCCTGGATGGATGACCATCTACAATTAGGAGAAAAGGTACCTGGGCATCAAACACATTCATTTGAGACCTTTTCTCCTGTACTTTGCAGATGAACATGATACAGTATACCATAAAAAGGTATTTGTTCATCCATCCACTCTCGGAGCGAACAAAAAAGGCGTCCAGATCTTCCAATTCCGCATCAAGGGTCTTCTTTTGTGGAAGTATCACCATTGGCTTCATAGTTGTACCATCTGCAAAGATGGTACAGACCCCTGTAAGATGTGGAAGCTGAGACTTTTCAGCGCGAACTGGGCGATTCCGGCCAGCAGTAAGAACTTTATAGCGACGTTTGGAATAGAGCATTGTCTCGTCCATATTCGCAATAAACTTCTTCCTGCGGGCAAAGTATCTATGCTTGGAGAGGAAAAATTGGCGAATATGGTTTGCGTCACAGGTAGAGGGTCGGAGCATATCAATAGTTTGGGAGCTCACAATCCGAATTGACAATCTTGTGGCGATATGATTAAGCCAGCCATGGGATGGCGATGGGCAGTAATCATCGAGCTTCGCTAGAAGATGCGGGCATCTTGCAGCGATTAGTACCCGCGCCGCAAATTTTAATCTCCTATTTTGTAATTCCGTACAGACAGCAATGGCCATTGATGTTGTAATACAGTTCAAGTCGTCTGCCATCTCTTGAACAAGTTTTTTGAACTGCATTTCATCTGGTAGTGACAAAAGGGTCATACCACCCCCTGACTGACCTTTTGTCCATGAACGACAAGTAGCAGTGCGCATGATTGCGCGTGCTACTGTCGTCTTTGAAATTGAGTAAACATTCCGTATTTGTTGATAAGACTCGCCATTTACTCTTCGATAGAGTAAATCGAGTTGCATCTGGGTCAATAGCCCAAGATTTTTATAGTTTTCTAATTCTGCAAACTCGGGAATTCGTGTTCTTGGTTGCATTTTTTTAAACGGGAACTTCACAAATTTGGTTCATGGCCATAAAAACTCATTCAATTTTTCTGAGATTTTTTTTCGTCACTCACTCAAAACGCAGAGGACCATTCTTCTCAAAATTGAATTATTTTCTCAAATATTGAGTGAGTAAAATGGGCACGTTGTGTAAATTGATTCAAAATTTTTTATTGGTACACGACCTTTGAAATTGGTCTCGGGCTATTCAACCTACGGTATTCTACATGTATTCAAAATAAAACTGTCCACATTAAATACATACATAAAACTTAATCTAACCGAGTTATAATTAAATTGAATTGCTATCAAAAATTGAATTTGCATTCAAATTATGAATTATTATTTTTATATGAGTAGCAGCAACACGAACTCTCAAGAATACATAGAGTTACTTAAAGATTATTACAACACATTCAATGATCTATACAGACTGAATACATCCAATGAAGATAAACTCAACAAACTTTACAATGATATCAAAAAGAACTTGATTGAAACCAAGTATTTCTCGCCATCACAGATTGTTAGTGCAATATTACGTGCATCACAACTTAATAATCGGTATAATACGTCGTATAAGATCATTTATGATAAGATCATTAAAGATTTTCATCTAAATTGTGGTGATTTTTCAATATATCTTTTAGATGTCCACTCTGAAAACACAATTTACAAAGCCATCATGCATGATGATAAAAAATCATTTATAAATTTCATAGAAAGTGAGAATTTTGATGTAAATCAAAAATTAAAAGGTTTTTACTATCCATCATGTTTCACAAAGTATTCATTACTCGATTTATGTTGTTATTATGGTGCTGTTAATTGCTTTAAGCTATTAATAACACTACATGGCCCAGAAATAACCAAAAAATGCCTTTCATTATCATTTTTGGGAGGAAAACCTGATATCATACATGAATGTTTGAAGGCACAAACACCGGATTCAAAATGCATGAAATTCGCAATAGCTTCACACAACATTGATTTTGTCAGTTATCTTATGAATGAATATAGTTTAAAGTTTGATTTTAAGGCATGTTGTGAATACAACAATCTTCATGCCTTTTTAATGTATTTAGATATGACTAACGATATAGAATCTTGCTTTATTAATTCACCAGCATTTCACTATCCACCTCTTTGTGAATATTTACTTTCATTGGGTGTAAATGTCAATGCAACTGATAGTTCCAGTACAACGGCACTTCATAATGCTGCACTTTACGATTCTCCAGAAATTGCAGAAATAATTATCTCACATGGCGCAAACATCAATGCTAACAATAATTTTCATAAATTAACTGCCCTCCATATTGCAGCCACTCATGAATCATATTCAACTTTAAAAGTTCTACTTTCACACGGTGCAGATATGATGCTTGAGAATTCATTTGGGAGTACTGTTCATAGTATTGTAAAACATAAGAACAACGAACGATTACAAGATTTAATCATTATTCAATAAAAGGAAAGAGATAGTAATAAACAAATTTTGTTATATGACCACCAAATTCATGTTAAATATCATTATGATCTCATTCAACATCATTGGATAAATATTAAAATTTTAATGCGACATTTTTTTTCATTTTGAAATTCTTGAATTTAACAATATATTGTTAAGCCTCAGGTTCAGCCAATTAATAAAAATACAAGCCACATAAAAATGTTAGTCAAATTAATAAAACTGTCGCACAAACGAAGCGTTTTGTTAGTCAAATTCACAATTTCATATTTAAATATCAACATTAATTTTTTTTATTCAGTCAAGATGATAAACTTCACATTGATGAACTGCATGTTCGCAGCCTAACTCAGCAGCTCTCTTCAACAAAGCTACAGACTCCTGATAAGTCTTTGCATCAGGGTTAGAATTCAACTGAACCATTGCGTAGTTGTACATGGAATTCAAATGTCCGCTTTCAACACCGAGTCTGAAACACTGCAAAGCGTCAGAGATAGAAGCAGGAGCTCCACGTCCATTCAACAGCATTACGCCGTACAAACACAACGCGTCGAAGTTTCCTGCAGCAACTGCTTGTTTGCAGTATTCCATTGCCAATTCATCATCTTTCCTTCCTTCAGAATTTGTCAAAGTATTGTAACTGTATTTATACGCAGCGTTTTCTATTCCTTTGTTTGCGGCCATTCTCAAGTATCTCATTCCTGTCTTGTAGTCCTTTGTTTCCTTTTCAGTCAGCAATATACCAAGGTTGTACATTGCTTGTGTGTTTCCTCCGTCAGCTGCCTTCTTGAAGTAATCTCTTATTTCTGCATCGTACAAACCATTTTTGTTCATTTTCACCATCAAAACTGCGATGTTATACATTGCTTCAACATTTCCTGTTTTCACAGCTCTTTGTAGATAATTCATTGCCTTTGTGTAATCTCTTAACACTCCATTACCACTTGCAAGCATTATACCAATGTTACAAGCAGCAATTGGGTCTCCTAAATCAGCGGCTTTTTGGAATAATTCTGCAGCTTTTGTGACTGTTTCAACATTTTGTGCCAAAATTACTGCAGCAGCATTCATTGCTTCGATATTTCCGAAATCGGAAGCCATCAAATAATAGTTAGTTGCTGCTTCTAAGTTTCCTTCAGCTGCAAGGACTTCTCCGTACAAAAATGTTGAGTCAGGATCTCTCAGATTTATTCCTGTCTGCATGATATTTTTGGCGATATCGATGTCTTTGTCGCAGTTTACTCCGAAGAATTTGTTTCTCGCGTAAGGTGCTAAACACTTCAAAACGTTGTGTTCCATACCTGTCTTGAAGTACTGCATTGATCCGAATCCGTTTTTCTCGCATCCTTCTCCTATTTCTGTCATTAAACCTAAATCATAAGCTGCCAACCAATATTCGTGTTCGTAACAATCTCTGAACAATTTATATGATTGGTCGACATCTTTAGGAACTCCATCATCACCTTCTCTAAGGAGAGTTGCCATTCCGTAAACAGCATGGTAGTTTCCTTTGTCGGCAGCCATTTTATAGTAATTTAATGCTTCAATAGGATTTCTATTCGCGTAATCCTTTCTTGACAAAATTCTTCCCAAAGCAACTAAAGAATCAACAACACCGTTTTCAACAGCTCTCTTATGATACTCCACGGCCAAATCCAAGTTCTTTTCGATGCCTTTTCCGCCTTCCAACATTGTTGCGTACTGGTAAATGGCTTCATAAGAACCTTGTTCCATTGCTTTGATGAAGATACTCGCGGCATCATCGAATTTCTTTTCTTCCATTGAGTAGTTTCCGAGTCTCAGCAAACAGATGATGTCGTTGTGTTCTGCACCAATTCTTTCCCATCTCAAGATCTCGTGCGATGGATAATTCATTCTTTCTAAACTCAAAACGTAGAAAGAAATTCCTCTGTAAACACCTGCATCATAAGCTCTTCTTAAATGATCAGCTGCTTGTTGGAAATCTCCTTGTTTGTAGAAGATGATGCCTAAATCAACTTCAGCATCTTTTACGCCTAAAACTGTTGCTTTTCTAAGATAAACAATTTCTTCGTTTTCACCGGCATTTTCTACTTTTCCTTCTGCAATTAATTTCGCGTATTCGTAACATGCCAAAGGAACATCTTTGTCAGCGGCGCCTCTCATGTAGTTTATCGCTGCTTGCGTGCATTCGCCCATTCCGATCCACATGTGAGCTAAGTTGTACATGGAAAGAGGCAATCCGGCACGTGCTGCAACGTTGAAGTGGTAAATCGACTTCGTAATGTCTTCGTTCATGAACATGAGAGCGAGTTCTTGGTCGGCGTCGGGGAGACCTTTGGAGGAGGCCTCTTCTAACATGTTAATAACCATGTTTTTGGTGCCTTCGTTGGCTGAGAGTTTGAGCATGAGGGCGTACTGGAAAAGAGCAATTACGTCATGAGGCGCGGCCTCTTTGAAGTGCTCTTGGGCTTTGTATGCTTCTTTTTGACAGCCGATACCGTCTTTCTCCATCATGCCGACAATTCGCATGGCTTTGTACGAACCGCGGCTCATGGCGTATCTGGCCATCTCCATGGCTTGAACGGGATCCCTGTCGCAGCCGATTCCCCTCAACCTCATGTTCGTTAATAAAATTGCAGCGGGAATGTACATCATATAGATCGAACTGAGCAACGCAAAGGCTGCTTGGGCGTTGGGCTCGATGCCGTCACCTTCGATAAGTGCTTTCGAGAGGTGGTACCGAGCGGGGATATCTCCAAGATCGGAAGCTTTTTTGAGATATTCGTAAGCAAGTTTGGAATTCTTTTTGGTGATTTTTCCACGATGAAGAGCGATACCGTAATATCTCATGCCTTTGACATTTTCCATTTTGGCGGATTTTTCAATCAATTCCATGGCTGCCGCCGGATCGTTGGCCTCCAACTTGGATATAGCCATACAGAGACTTGCACCACTCGATCCAGCGTTCGCAGCTCTCTCCATGAGAATTTCTGATTCAGATTGACTTGTTTGAGACATCTGTTTCGCTTGAGACTTCATGGCTGAGGCATGGCCTGCTCTGGCGGCTTGGTCTAGCATAAGGAAACCTTCTTCAATCGAAATTGTTCTCGCACCTTTGATTCCGAGACGGCCAAGGTGGGTTTTTGAGAGAATATAACCGGCATCCGATGATTGTTTGAAATATTTTTCGGCTTCGACGATACGGTTTTGACTTTCGAGTAATTTACCGTATAAATACATAGCAGATCTATCATTTGCATCTGCGGCAACTTGTATGACTTTTTCTTCGCTTATTTCTGGACTGTTCGGTATGATTCCTTCCTTTAATAATTTGAGATAAGCGATACAAGCCTGCATATGCCTTTTTTCGATGGCCTGAGTGAGGTATCTGAGGCCCTCACCAATATCCTTTTGAACCATGATGCCGTACAAGAGAATCATGCCGTACGCGTAGCAAGCAGAAGGATCTCCAGAAGCAACCATTGGTTCATACTTCTCTTTGACCATTTTGGCGTACTGCTCGTCAATCGGATCGCCAATGGTGAACTTTGGGTGGATATCGTAAAGAGACCAGATTAAGGTTGAATCTAAAAGTTTGTCTCCGTGGTAGTAAATAGTTTTGTCGGCATCCGCAGTGATAGCTTGTTGCAGTTCCGTAGTAATTTGTCCAAACTCTAATTCAGAATCGAAAATAAATTTTTTGGCCATTCCCTGGAACTTTCCATCAACATCTAATTGGCCGGATAGTCTTGAACTGAAGACAACAACATGTTTTCCATCTGCAAATTGCGATATCTGGTCTTCATTGCGGCATAAAACATCTTTATTGTAAATTTTAACTTGGGATTTGTTAATACGGTAGTATTTCTGAATCTCTGATTTGATGTATTTAATTTGGAACTTCGGTGGGGCGTCAACCTCCATCAATAATGAATTTCCGAATTGAATGTAGCACATAACATATTCATCAGCACGATTATTTGATGCAATGAATAATGTTGGAAATGGAGATCTTAATTCACTATTCAAGAATGTGTTACTTTCCATAATTTTGGAATTATAAATTATAATGGAATTTGTAAAATCGATATTATGCCTTTTCTCAATTTCAGCCTGTATTTCACCGAATGTATTATTTGTCTTTACTTCTAGCATGATTTTCTTGCCTTCTATTGTGAATACGACTAAATCAATGTAATCTATTTCGTTTGGACCAGCGTAAAGTATCATATCATCTGTGAGCATGAAAGAAAACCACTCTTGCTCGTGAATCTTCCTCTCATATGTAAAAATTGAAAATTCGAACTTATTGTAATAGATTTTCCTTTCTAAAATGAGAGAAACAAGATCACTTACCGTCGAGCCTGCCTTCATTTCAAATGAATGAGCATATTTCCCGGCAAATAAGATAATCTTCATTCAATCTCAGAAAAATTATATTTTATTCTGTTTACAACTATTCAAAAACGTCGAATCCCTTTCTTCAGCGTCTTTATTTCCTAGATAAGATAGGCTATGATAGAGCATTCGTTGAGTTTAAGCATACTACTCACCTAATGGATGATGAAGAGAGTGCATTTCTCAAATCTTTAATGGATTACGGATTAGATTACGAACCTACGTCAATTAAAAATGCTCTTAACTTTATTGACTCGTTTGTTGATATGGGAAAATATCCACCTCAGACTATTTTAACGAGATGCTTGTTTTTGAGCATGTTAGATCAACAATTTGTTAACAAATTTGCGTTAATTACATCTAAAATTTCTGTAAAAGGATGGATTTTCCATGCTTTAGCAAAAATTATCTCTCATAGATTTGAAATCTTGACAAAATCAATTAAAGAAGATCAGCCTGTTTGGAACTTCTTAATCCCAGAATTATATAATCAAGCAACAAACTTGAACTTTGATCCGAAAAAGAGATTTTGCGAACGTGAAGTTTCTTCTTTGATTGAAGTTTTCCCTTTATATTGGCCTATTAATGAAACATCAAAAAATGAAGTTGAAAAACTCATTAAAGCGTTTTCTGATTTCGTTGTGGAAGCGAAATCTCAAACAGCGTACAAATTACTTTCAATTCTTGCTTACATCTTTCCAGTCGAAATATATAAGTCAATATCCGAAAACATCATTTACTTAGAACATTATGCTATCGTGCAAATATTGAGAGCAAATGCAAATATTGATTTAACAGAATTTGCAAGAGATACAGATCCTAGAACACTGACAATTAAAATGCTTCAATTCAATCCGGCAGAAGCTATCAGTATTGCCAAATCCATTCCTGAATGTCACGATCTTGTCCAATTATTTGAACATTATCGCCCATCTGAACATTCTTTTGTTTGATATATTAAATAGATTTGTTTATAACGTTATATTTTTTCTTATCGATGTAAAATTCAAGAATAATAAATTGAAAATTTTGTATTTTGAATTCAAATATATGCAAAACGCATCAGCCACCATTTGTCTTATGTTATATCTACATGGATCGCTCTCTACCGTTTTGAAAAAAATCAATATGAAATAAAATACAGGTTTTTAATTAAAACATACAGATAGTAAATAAAATTCAACACAAACAATGCTAACTAAACAATTATAGAGATTCTATTAGAATTATTATGAATAATTCCAAATCTATGTTTTTTCAGATTGCTTATCATCGTTAAGATTATCGTTAATAGCAAGTCGTACGCGCGAGAATTGATAAAATCCGTTTTGATATTTGTGAAATTTATATGAGAAGGCTAAACCTAATATAATTTCAAGTAAATGCTGAATAATATAACCGATAAGTATTGATTGAATAAGTGGACCTACACGTTTTATCGCAAACATCCAAACAAAGTCGAAGGCAAGAACGAATGGTAACGTGATAATAAGAAAGAGAATGAAATTTGGAATATTTGCTTTCTTATAACTTGATATAAACAAAACTCTAGCTACTTCGAAGAATATTTGTATAAATCCAACAACGGTTCCGTCCATATATGAAAGCATGTTCATTTGATGGAAAATAAGGATTGGCACACATAAAACATCATACCATCTATTAAACTGGAGAATAACCTCTATAGCAAGTAGACGTGGATCACCGCCAAATAGAGGCATTCAATATGTCAGTTTAAAAATTCTAACGACATTTATCGTCCTGCTCTCTGCATTCCACATTTTATGCTGCACCTTCAAACAACATAAAATTGAGATGTACTTAATGAAAAGTTTATGATGAACAGATATTGATACTATAAAACCTATCATCTCATCGAAGTTAATTTTTTTAGCAAATGGATCTATTTGATTATGAGTTTAACTATATATGGAGATTAAAAAACCGATTGCTTTTACTTCATACTCATTCACAGGATAATCACAATGAATTGTTTCTGATATTTGTAATAGCTAAAAAATAACAAGCTAAAGGTATATAATAAATATATCAAGCAGTTTCCAGTAGGTGGGCTCACTTATTGCTATATTATTCATTGATCTCAAATTTTGGATTTTTGCATAAGGGCTTACAATAACAATTTGAGTATTATTATGGACTTCTAAGTTAACAGATGAATTGTTATAGGCAATCACACAAATAACATTTATTAAATTCTGCAACATTAGATATTACAACCTGATGTGAGTTGTTCAATCGTGAGTCAAAAGTACTATTTGACAGTGAGACATTTCAGTCCTAAAATGATCTCTGTTGTACCTTTTCAGACACTTTTCTAGGCGTTGCGGTTTTGACAGCCAATGGGCGTTCCCGGGTAGAGGCTTCGTGGCCAATGCTTTTACAACGACCCTACAAAAGAAGGTGTGGCTTTTTATACTTGGTGATTTTGTTGCGCTAGGTAACAGTGGTCACATATAATCCAAGAATTCGCGAGTTTGATTTTTTTTTACTAACAATTTTTTATCTAATTGCTACTCTCGATTAATACTAATACTAAAGTTTGTAAATGCAGTAGAAAAACAATCTGAAATACATTCTTTATCTAAATATTATTTTATGAATTTGAATTCAATAATCTTCTGTTGTAATAAAATTATGTTCAGTGGATAGAAACAAACTATTTATATAAATTGAACAAATACAAACATAAAAATAATATTTTCCATTTGATCAATGATCTAGTATAATACTTCACGGTTCGAACTCCTGGTTGTGCTTCTTCAAAGAACCTTGACTGTCTTCGATTTCATTCATATGAATTAAAATAATTATTTCTAAAATGAAGTTGAAAATTTCCCAAACTGTAATAACTACACCAACAATCCTATTGATAAGAGATCCATTTGCAAAAGCACTAAGTGTATATTGAATGCCAATAAAACCCGTTCCTCTGAATCCTGTGAACGTAACTCCAGCGAAGAATACAACGAATAACTGCGCTAGTATACATCCACCTATAGATTTTCCGTCTCTTAGGTTTACATATAAAGGATAATATTGTATGTAAAATAACGCGGCTGGGAATATAACACAATAAGAAAGAGACATTATAATATCTTGCCCTAAAGATGATTTATTATCTTTGATTTGAAAGTTGAAAATTGAACCTAATAATGTCCAAAAAAAGCAATATGTGATTGAAACGGCAGTAAAATAAGTCATTCTGACTAAAAATGAAAATCCTTGCTGAATTTCGGTATTTATATTGTGGTAGACAAGAGGCCAAAATGAAGGAAAATTCGGTTTGTTTTCTTCTGGCTGTTTTTCAAGCTCATGAGTCATCCCTACAAGAATCTCGTCATCAATTTTATATGATGACGGATCAAATGGGTTTGGTAATTGTTCATCCATGATTAGAAATCTAAAAATGACAAACCCTATAAATTTCATAAACCGAACGATTTTGTCATAAATTATACTTTACATGTCAAAAATCCTACTAATTTTCTCATGTATACAGGATCAAACTTAAAATTTGCAGATGTAGAGAAAATGGTTATGAATTCCAATAACATTAATGCAAAAATAGAGTTTATTGATACAATCAAAGCAAAATATCCAACAGCTGACGATGCTACAAAGAAAACAATAATTTTTTCTCTTTTCAAGCTTTGCAGAGAAGATATTGATGTAGTACGACTTCATGCAGTTCAAGTTTTCATGGATGATATATCAATTCCAAAAGAATATATTTCAAATTTAATTATTAAACCAGAAACAACATTCACAGCGTTTAAATTTAATACATATCCATATTTTGGCATTTTTGATACCCTTTTGACCGATAGATTGCCTCTAGTTCGTGTATCTGCAACACAAGCTTTATCAAACTCAGAATTTGACCAAGATCAAGAACTATCAAGCGTAATTATGAAAACAGCAGCTCAAATGCTTAACGATAACTCTAATCTTGTTCGTGCAGCTGCAGTTCACAGCCTTAGAAAAATTACATCACGAAACAATACTAAATTTACAATTGAAAAAGCACAAATCCGTATGGTTATCGCTATGCTTGATGATCCTATTGAAGAAAATCGTCACGAAAGCTTACTTTTAATCAAATATCTTCTTGTTGAAGATATTCAACAAGTTGAACTTATGATTTCAGGTATTGCCTTAGCAGCATCACATTACAGACATGATAGACCATTATATATTCAATCAGCTCGTTCATTTGGCGCAAATAATTGGTTCTTCTTCCATTTGGCCGTTTTAAAGATCCTCAAAATCATTCCAGATGAACTTGACTTGTATTCAATGACAACCGTCATACCTCTGGCCGCACTTTTTGCTGCAAGAAAAGTTCAATGTTTTCCACTTCCTGAATCGATTGCCCAGCATGAAGAGACAATAGAAGCCATCATAGAAGGATGCTCCGACGTATCCGTTGTAGAAGAAAACAGACCAGTCAATTTGGACGAACTTTCGGATTATATCAAAGATAATTCTGGAAATGCAAACTACTTTTACCAAGAATGCACGGGTTTGGCCGATGCTGTTGATTATGTAACTGGCTCTGGTAAAGATAATTACTTCCAAATCGTAAAAACAGATGATGGCCAAACAATTGTCAATAAAATCTCCGTAAGCTTAATTCTTCCAGAAGAAAATACTCCAAGTACGGCTTTGGTATACGATAGACTTGCTTTCTTCCTTCCTATCCAAGCAAAACTTAATCATCCGATTGAAAACAAGCTTTTGGTTAAATCTTCAGCTGCTTTCGATCCCCTTGAGCTTGAAGGAAACGGAACATTGTTCAAAGGCTCTTATAAGATGCAAGTTGTCAATTCAAAAATTCCATACAAAATTACTCTTCAGTTTATGATCCAATCAGAGGAAGGCATAACCAATATTGGAAAACCTTTCGATGTCTGGATCGTTGGACGCTCATATATCTAAGAATACAGAAATTTTGAATTATTTTTAAGATTCAATTTCGATTTCCTCAATAATTATACCAGTACTTCCTTGTAGGGGCTACTGGGTTTCAATAAAGAATATGTTTGTTATCACTTTTCTTCACTTTTTAATTTGTTCACAACAAAACTAGAGAGAATCTCATATTTTCTACTGCCAATGAAATATAAACCGAGACATACTGCAATTTTTCTTTGCAGAATCATTATTCTACACAAGGTTATCGACATATTCATCGTTGTATTCAATTTTTGGAGAGCAAAATCGTTTTCCGAAATATATCTTTTTTATCATGTTTTGAGTATTTCTTTTTTGATCTGTCACGTCAGATGAAATATTTTCAATGGGCGATCTTGTTCTGATTTTAACAGAGGATTTTAACAACGATCCGTACTTAATATTATTCCTCTGCTTTACTTGCGGTGTCTTCTTTTTCCGTGCTATCAATACATTCCTCGAAAAAGGAAAGATCTCCACATTTAAATATTGGAGCCGTTCATTCTTTAGATATTTCATGTTTTTAATGATTATAATGAAACTTGTTATGTTCTCCATTCAATTGGATAACAATGTAATGAACAACAACCTATTTTGCTGGCTCGAATTCGGATCTAACGTATGTTTTATCATTGCTTTAATTATGCTTTCCCAATCATTCAGAAACTTCTCGACACTTTGTACCGTCAAGAACAAGATTAAGAGACCATACTTCAGAATTATTTCCCTTTCATACTTCTCACTTTGCACAATTGTCCTCATACTCTCTACAGTATTCAATGGCAACTCTCATGCAATCAAGAACCCAAAGCCTGGCAAGGAAAAGACATATAAAATCGTTTCACAAGTCTTTTACGTTATTTTCCAGTTAATGAGCTTATCTGCTCTTTTAGTTTTTATCACAATTCCGATGCTTACATCTCTTATCTACCAATTTAAGAACCAATTCGGCAAAATGATCAATATAATCTTTATTTCAACTGCTGCTCTTTCTGTCGCTGCAAGCATATTTAGAATATGGTATGCATTCAATGTTGATCATCAGTTACCACTTAGAATCAGCCGTTGGGTTACTGCAATTGTAGATATTATTATTTCAATGCAACAAACATTAATAGATCACATCATCAAGAAACACTCTAACATTCTCTTACAGAACAAGCTCGAATCATCTTCTGGCGCTTCAGACGTCAAAACAATGTAAAAATGTCTTAGATTTTTGCCATTTTAATAAAATAGTGTTAATTCTTATTTATATATTTTTTAATTTTTTAAATATGCACTTAAGTTCGCATGGCACAGTCTTTAATTCTATTGATTAAGACTAATTTCCATTGAAGTTTCAAGACAGATAGGCGTTAGAGTACCCTTATAATTATAATACTACAATATTTGATATTTAAACATAGAAGCGAAGATCGAAATGAAGTTATACCATATTTGTATTCTAATAATCGAGCATAACAAAGTTTCATTTATGCCCATGCCGTACAAGCAAAATATTGCTCTTGAGCAGAATATAATTGATATCAGACTCCCAGATAATTAGGATATTTCTACAGTTTGTGATATATTTCCACAGTCACCAATAATAATTTCATTGGCTGCCATATGGCAAAATTCAATAATGAGTCCATTTTCCTAATGAATTTGTCAGAAATTTGCTATTTCAATTTCGATAGATTTTAATTTCTACCAGATAGACACTATAAAAGTAAAATATGATTTGATGGGAATCAACAATATTTTTCAATTGAAATCCGATGAAATTTCTAAATACAATACTTCCTCCTTTTTCAAGAGATGCGTTTTCAAATCAAACGATGGCAGCGGAAAATAAAATTATCGGCGAAACGATCGGCCAAAAAAATTTTACCTAATTTTCTGAATTAAATTTTTTCAAATGGGAGCAAATGGATCATACGCACCTGCAACAAACGGTCAAAGCAACGGTAATAAAATCACAGATCACATCACACTCTCTGTGAGAGGGAGTAGGAAAACAGGAAAAACAGCTTTAATTACTAAAATTCAAGCTAAAAAGCTTTATCCTGATTATTCGCAAACTCCTGTTATGACCGCTACAGATGTTATGTGGAATCCTGTTACCTGCGAAGGAGAAACTATACAAATTACTATTTGGGACGTCGTTGATAAAGCCATTCGTTACCTCGACGTTTCTCAAGACCAAGAACTACCAGATGCAACTACAGTTGATACTTATTCGAGAGCCGATGGAATTGTTATACTTTACAATCCTAAAAATCCGCAATCAATAAAATATGCAGTCACTGTTATCAATGAAGCTCCTCCTGAAACACCAATGATTATATGCTGCAATTTTGCAGATGAACACCTCAAAAGCATTGGAATACCAAAAGAATTAGCAGAATTATCTGATCGTTTCCAACATGTTCATACAAGCATGACTACAAATCAAGGACTTGGTGTTGTTGCCAAGTGGCTTGATTTGCCTCTTCTTTATCACAGAAAGAAAACATACGAAGATATGTTAAAGCATATTCAACAAGATTTCTCAGCTCTTGACACAGATTTAAAGAACAACCTTCAGAAAGAAAATTTCATCGCCGAAGAAGAGACTCAACATAGAAAATATACAGTTCCGGAAAGTTCGATTATTCCACCAGAAAAACAAGCAGAACTGAAGCACCCTAGTAAGCCAATGTTGTTTGAGAATCCAGGAAGTTAATTTAATTACATTTTAATGCAAAATATTTTATTTGTATTTTTATAATGGTTCTCTTATTGTTAGTATTTATTAAATTCATATTCTGTTATTACTGTCATTAAAATCGGATTATTCTTTAAAATTATATTTTATTATTTTTTTATTTGTTTCTATTATTATTTATCAATCATTACTTAACTCAATCTCTTTCTTAAAAAGGGTTTTGCTATTTAATATTACTATATTAGATCAAAAATATCATATCAAATTGGATTAGTAGAGCTAATATGGTTCAATACATGAAAATCAGATATTAACGTAATGGTTAATTTATAGAATGAGTATTTTCATTATTAAATCCTTAATTAATAATTTTGCCCCATTCATTTTTACTGTTTGAGCTTCAATTATTAAAATATTTTTGTCTAATACTGATGTGTATCTTATATTTTGAATACAAGGACCAGATTTGATGAGTGAAAATCTCAACCCTGATATTACCTATAAAGGAAACAAAGAGGAATGGTATAAGATAAGCAAAGGATTTTGGGAGAACCAAGATAAAACAGATTCGGGAATGCTTGATGGATATATTCAAGTTTCAGGCTCTGATATTTATGAAAGTCGTGATTTAATAGAAAAATATCAGAAAAAGAAGAAGTTAGGAAATACAAAGGCTGCTGATTGCGGTTCAGGTATTGGACGCGTTTCATACTTATGTTTAATGGACTATTTTAAACACATTGACTTAATAGATCCAGTTGCTTCATTTTTAGATGTTGCAGAACAAAAATTTGATGGATTTCCATGCAGAAAATACCCTGTTGGCATTCAAGACTGGATTCCTGAAGATAATTATGACGTTTTTTGGTGTCAATGGTCAATCATGTATCTTACAGACGAAGATTGCATTAAGTTCCTACAGAGATGCAAACAACATCTCCTTCCAAATGGCTTGATAATTATCAAAGATAATATTTGTGATCGCGATGTCAAAGCTGGTTTAGAAACATTCGAAGTAGATACAAATGACAACAGTCTTTTACGTTCATATAAAGTTTACCTAAATCTTTTTGTAAAAGCAGGACTTCATCTTGTGGAAGCAGTAAAGCAGACAAACTATCCAAAATACCTCCTTCCATTATATACTTTTGTTCTTAATTAGAGTATAAAATTATAGATTTTAATTTTCATAGTTTTTCAACAAATTTCCATTGAGAACCAAACAAACATTTTATAGTTTATTTGCATTAAGCACAAAATGCTATCATATTACTTAATTTAAGATCCGAAATATGAACCTATCAGAAATAAACGAATCATATTCTTATGGAAGCTTGGTTTATGTATTATAAGTATTGTCAACCTTGATTTCGGATATGATTAGAAAAAATTAGGTAAAATTATTTTAAATTTCGGTTTTCTTTTTTGGTAAAATCAACATGCAATGACTAGAATGTATTTTTACTTTATGTTGTTATTAAAATCTCTTACCGCAATATGTGCATTCACCACAAATAATGTGATGTTCACCAGTAACTTCGCATTGAGGACGACCACATCCTTTGCACTTTCCACAAATGAAATTCCTGCATTCTCCGTAAAAGTCGCATTCTTTCTTACCACAAACGGTGCATTTACCGCAAACAAAGTTTTGGCAGCCAATTGCGTCGCATTCCTTCATTCCGCACTTCTTGCACTGGTGCATGAAGAAATTGTGCTTGCAGTTTGTAACAGGTGGTGTCCAGCCTTTGCGTTTCTTCTCTTTCTTCTCCTTCTTTTCTTTCTTGTCCTTCTTCTCCTTGACTTCGACGTTAGCTGTGCTCATATCGATGGTAAATGAGCCAGATGGGACAACTGGAACGACTGGATTAACTGGTGTGGCTGGGGTAACGTTGATTGTGGAGTTTGGAACAATTCTCCAGTCTGGGATGATGCCGAGCTGATCCATGATGACTTCTTGAATGTAAACAAGTTTGTAGAGGACTTCCTGCTGATGTAAAACGAGATTTACGACATCCTGGCTGAGCACTTTGTTTGATGGGTTCATTCTTGGTGGCAACTGCTGGGTTTGTACATTAACTACAACTTGTGGTTGTGGTGGCTGAACATTAACAGCAACCTGGGGTTGTGGAGGTTGTACAATTATCTGAGCTGTTGGAGCTGGCCCTGGTTTCTTCTCCTTCTTTGGCTTAGGTTCTTCAGGTGGTGCCGTTGCGTTGATATTAAATGAAAAGTTTGCTCCAATGGCGTCGTTTTTCTTATCTTTATCCTTGTCCTTCTTCTTCTCCTTTGTGTCCGAGCTAGAGCCGAATGCTCCGAATGAGAAGTTGAAAGATCCGCCTTCTTCATTTTTGCTTTCCTTCTTCTCTTTTTTATCTTTTTTCTTGCTCTTCTTATCAGAATCAGAGTCACTGCCGCCTGTGGCTGCGAAATTCATGCTGAAGCCAGGTATGTTCATTCCGAACTTTGACATCGAAATGAATTGAGGTAAAAGTAATCTCACTTTTCAATTTGTATAACTTCAAAAAATGCAAATTATTGATATTAACATAATAAAGATCATATACGTTGCTAAAAAATTGAGAAGATTTCTGATCTGAAATGATCAATATATATCTACTAATATAGTAATATAAAAATATATGATTTTTATCAAAATTGAAATACAATGTTTGCGATATCGCATTATTTGAATGCCTGAAATTTTGGAGGTTTGATCAAGCTTATCAAAATACAACGATAATTGTATTGTAAACCATGATATTCTATTAATTGCCAAAGAAGAATTCTTTTATAATCGGGAATTTTCGATTTCATTTTTTTAACTCCGACATTTTATCTAAAAATATGTAATTAATATATATAACAAAAAACCTTCAATATTTTTAAATTATTTATTAATTACAAGAATAACAATATAAAAAATTTTAATAATTTACATATTTCCGCCTCTAAGAGGTTTCAAGCGACTTGGTTGATGCTGAACTGGTGAAACAGAAGACCCTTGAACATTTGGGTTGATATTCAATAGTTGCAGTATCGTTGAATTTTGACCCAACTTTTTAAGGTTTTCTTTTGAGGTTATTACATCATAATAATTCTTCATAACTAATTCACCGTAATTTCTTATAGATTGGAATACCTTAGCTCCCATCTGAGTCTTTACCATACTCTCCTTGTCATGCATCTCAAAGAACTGGTCAATCAATGAGAAAGAATTGAAAATGTCTGTTTGATTCCCGAGTTCACAAATTCTTGCTCCTGAAGCTTCGAAGCATTTAATTGCCAATCTGAGCCATTTCTCACTCAGATTTCTCTGCCAGTCTCCATCATATTCACCAATGGCAGCCAGTAATCCCATGAACGCGAACATAGAGCAATCCTCGATAACTTTGATGATGATTGCATTCATTACTTGGTTCAAAACTCCTTCAGCAGTTCCATTTGTTAAATGAGTCATCATTTCATATAACAGCTGCTGAATGTGTTCCTTAGGAATCAAAGGAGATAATTTCGTCTCAGAGAACAATGTCAACAGACAGAAAGCAATGTATTTGCAGAATCTCGTTGGTGGCTCAGCCATTGCGAAATAAGTGTGAACTTTTGACAACAATAAAATCATCAAAGCGTCTAAATGAGACTTAAATATTGTTTCGTCTTTCTTCAATTGAGCAGAAATTGATTTCAAAGCTGGAACGGCAACTCCTGTTTCGTCAGACATCAAATCATTGATCCATGAGTACAATTGGACCTTTGGATCAACTAAACCTTGTGAAACACTGTCATTTAACATGCAAACACATAATTTTTGTTCAGAAGATTTATGTGATTCAGGAGAATTTGCTTCATTTCTACTGAATGAATCTTCTGTTGGTTGTGGCTCTGGTTCTCTGTCCTTTGACATTGAATACGATCTCTTCTTTGGACTCTTTGGAGATTCAGGACGAACTTCTTTCTTCGGAGATTCGGCAACAACTTTTTCTTCTTCTTTTTGAACTTGAATTTGCTGCGGTTTGTTCAAGTTATCCAAGTAAATAATGAAATTAGTTGCTGCTGTATAAATCTCTGGATTTTCATCTTTGTTTGCAGAAACTAATTTCAAAATCTTGTTTGTCGAATTCCTCAATTCATCGACATAACTTTGAACATCAGCGTTTGGAATTATTTCAGTCAGACATTGATAAGTTGCCGTCAAAACGAAAACGGATGTTGCGATAGAGATAATGTGAACTAATATCTCTAATAAGACTTGTGTATCGCATGCATCGAATATTAATTCTTTAACACGCGACCATGTCTTGTGGTCTCTTCCGTAGCATTCTAAGATCATTGGAATGATCAAAGAACTTTCGTATTGTGTCAATTGTCTGTTCTTTTCTTTGACAATCGGAATCAAGTTCTCCAAGAAGCCAATGATCTCAGCAAATCCATCGACATGTCTCATTAACAAAGTCTGATACGCGCACCATAAGAAAACAATGTCTAAAATCAATGAAAAGTGACTGAAATCTTTTGTTGCGATGTTCAAAAACAAAGAACATGTTGAAGAAATGACTTCTAAGTCAGTTTCCATGATTGTTTCTGGGAAATATGTTTCGGCATTTGCTTTCAGAAGATCTGTAAGACTCTCCGGATCTTCATCTGTGTTCAAAATCTTCAAAGGAAGGAATGGATCAATGCCAGAAATTCTTTCATCAGTTTCATCACGAGTAGGAACGTAATTGAACAAACTGGAAGCTTGTTCTTTGGAAGAACTGTCTTTGTTGGCATTGGAATTATCTCTTTTCATGAGATTTGTGATCAACGATTTAATATGGGACTTCTTTGCTGGAGGGAATTCTTCGGCGGCTTTGTTAACAGCTTCTACAGCACCAGGAAGATTCAAGAACTGTATAATTATTGGGTTGGCGGCTTCATGGAATTCATCAGATTTGTTTGCAATGCAATTAGTGATGAAACTTGCATGCTGGTTAACATCCATGTCATAGTTGAGCTCCCTCAAGAATCTGATCGCGTAAATCTTGCCTTCTGCGTTGAATCTTTGGAATTGTTCGATGAAAACTTCAGGGATAAATGAAGGCCACATGGAATAGACCAAATTCATGATCTGGAGACACATAGTTCTTATCGGTTTGTTGGTGAAATTGAGGAGTAGCATCATATCGCAGTAGAATTCTTTTGGAATTTGGGAAATGTCGGAAACACTGATCAATTTAAGAGACAAATGAACGTCTTTGGCTGCAACTAAGACCAAGTTCGGATTGGCATCTTTAAACCATGGTCGAAGTCTCTCAAAAAGTGGAACGAAATCAGAAAATGGAATTGAGTTCGATTTATCTTTCTCCAACAACTTTGTTAGCATTGATTCGACTTCTTCCATTCCTTTCTTGCATTCGAGCATCGAACCAGCTCTTGTAACTGCTGATAAGATATTCTTTGAAAACAAAGCTCGTTCTGGAGAGCTATCTCTAGCGCTTTTCGGATCAGGAGATTGGCCAGCTCTTGTACTCTTCTTTGGAGATTGAGATCTCTTAGGGACAGGAATTGCAGATTGTTGTTTTGGTTTTGAAGGAGCAACAGATAAAACAGAAGGCTCTTTATCGCTGATATCGGAAGGAACTTCGTTCAGCTGGACAACCTTTTCAAGATCATTTGTATTTTCTCCTTGAGTTTCTTGGCCTTGTTTCTTAGCCTCTTTGATTTGACGATCGTTAACATACTTGAAGTTGTTCAGTGCTTCCGTTCCGCCGAGATTTGAAACAGCAACAAGACATTCATTTGCTGCTTTACGAACACCTTGATCTGAGTGAGTAAAGAGTGGTTTAATCTGCTGGGAGAAGCCTTCTATGTCGATATCTGATGAATCCTTTTCGTTACTGAGGTAATGAGCGAAATATGTTGCGATACATTTTGGAACTACTGGATTTTTAGCGCCAAGATGCTGATAGAAGAAGTTAAAAACATATTGGCCGCCATTACATTCGCATGTTGCATCGAGCAATTCAAATAAAGATGATTCAAGTTTTTTATCTGGCAATTTATCAAGTGCAAACAGTAAAACTTGAGAAATTGCATCATCAGCCATCTTCTGTGAGTCTTCTTTCTTGATGTAATACAAGATATCTTTCACAATATTTGCCATAACTTTAGGAGTGAAGGTTTTTCCAATGAAAGTATTGGAAAGACCAGCAGCTACAGCTTGCGGGTTACTTGAATCTTCATCAAATTGCTTCCTTACCTGTTCAAGACCTAATGTAACTTGATTCCATTGGCCACTTGTCAATAAATTGTTCGTTTCGTCCTCAACCCAGTCTCTCCATACATTTACAGCTGTCTGTGATGTTGGCTTACGTTTGATTGATCTTCTTGTATCAGGAGATTTGGCTCTTTGCCTTGCAACTTGGAGCTGCTTCTCAGGGATTTTGATTTCTCCTGGTTTCTGAAGTCCAACTTTTGTTAGAGCTTTTGCAACAGCGTCTCTGACAGAAAGATTTGCATCATCAACCATTTTCACGAGCTGATCTTGGACTGGTGCTGATACAGGAAGAACTGGACATCTGATAATAAAAGCAACGGCTTCTTCACGAAGACGAATTGAAGAATTTGTCAACATCTTCAAAATGTATTCAAGGAAAGGCTGCTCGTATGGCGAACCCGACACAATATTCAATGCTACTGCATCAAAAGCACTTTGAAGATTTGAAAAACGGCTTTGACGTTTTTCTTTCATTGCATTTAAAACAGGTGTAATATATTCACGTAAACGACGCGAAAGCTGTGTCTTGAATGTAATTGCGAGTTTTTCAATGACTTGAACTGCGACTTCGTTGCATGCAACGTGTTTTTCATCGTTGATTGCGTTAAGGAATGTATTTTCGTATTGTGCGAGTGGAAAATCTGGTGTAATTAATGACAGTAAGAGTTCATATCCTGCTTTTCTGTCTTTCCATGTTTCAGAAATGATTAATGAAGGCCAACTATTTTCTCCTTCGTAAAGAGGAACTTTTGATGGAGTAACTAATTCTTTAGATGGTGATTTAGACGAATTTGGATCTGTTGAATCGAATTTACCAATAGCAACCTTTGCAGATTCAATAGCTCCGGCTGCTTCTTTTTGGATTTTTTGATCATTATGTTGAAGTAATGGAGTGAGATATTCAATGAATTTATTAGCTTCATCTGCATCTTTTGGTGTCAGAGAAACGAGATGTGCAATAACGACTGAAATTACTGCTAAAATCGTATGTGGCGACTTCGACATGATTTTCTTGAATAGCAAATCTGTTACTTTTTCACGATCGTTCTTCAAACATTGAATTACTAACGGGATTGCAGCGTCTGAATTTTGTTGTCTAGCGCTTAAACACTTATCTATTAGTGCTTGAGCGATGGCATCGTATTGTATATCATTACTTGCTTTAAAGAATAAATCACAAATGGTTAATGCTGTTTTTTGACAAGATGGATTTATATCTGCGAGGTAATTGGGCAATTGAACTTGTAATTGATTAAGAAGTGCTGCAGTTGGTGTAGCCATAAGCTCAATTATGTGCTCATACGCCTGCAAACGCGATTTCCAATCTCCTGCTTCAATATCTTCCATAATTTTTATAAACTTATAAAATTTATCCGTTTAGAATAATCAAAAGTGACAAAATTAATGATTGCTTTATCCGATTTGCCTTATAATTATTTTCTAATGTGCTATCATGTGATTATCTTATCCGAAGAGAATTGAAATTTTCGCTAGATTTCAAGATTCACACTGCTTTCCATGGATTTTTAGTCAAGGTTGCTTAGATTTATTTACTGAATCATATACATAATTTATAGCGTAAAGAAATAAGGGCCAGCTACGGATAACAAAAAACATTTTATATGATTATTCTTATGTTATAAATATCAATTTTATAGGCTGGAAGAACCGAATTTGTGCAGCCTTTTAATTGCTTTCTGCAAACAATACATATTGTGAGTTTTCTGTCCCATTGTCTTTATAGATAGTATTGGGGTACACTAACACTAAAGGTGAAAGAAAGTATGAATTAGATTACTTGATTTTTAAACGATTTTTGCTTTAATATCATCAATCAAAATAATATTTAAATCTCAGCGAAAGATGTGCAAGAATGGATCTTTTGCATGGAAATTCACAGTAATCAGTCTTAATTGTAATAGGAATGGAGTCTTTCTCTGAAGAAGATCCAATCAGTGTTTAAAACTTAAAATTTACGCCTTTCTTAAGATCATTAATGTGCTGATGTTTGCATAATTGCTGTTGGAATGTCATAAACTGCATTCTGACATATTTTAATCATCCATTCATGATAAATTTCTAAAAAATATGAAAGAAATTAAAAATCGAAAGGCTATGAATTGTTGGACTGTTGGACATATATGAACAAATCAATTTTCATTGAAAACTGTAGAAGTATTGAGCAACTATGAAAATGCAAAAAAGGGTAGCTTCTCTTTCAAATAAAACATTCTCCAAAATAATGTCCATCAAATCCTAAAATGGGACATATTAATAGTGTATTTGAGAAATATCATTCGAAATCACGATGAATATTCAAATAAACAAGAAAACAAATATATTAAAGTGCAGAAATAATGTGAATATTATGGAATTAGATAAAATGTATGTCAATTCAGTAAAATCAAAATTGAGAGAGCCGCTAATAAAATATTTCGCATTTACTATGTCATTTGTTAGAGCTATAGTTAACATAAAAATTTGCTCAATGGTCTGAGATTTGAATGAAAACTTATGTCAATAAATAATATTAATTTTGCATAGTTTATTGTAATATTAAATGGGAAAAGACTAAATTTTAAGAAGCAATTGAAATTAACAATTTGTCCTATCCAATTTTTCAGAAGATATTTGGTTATTATAATTTTATTAATTAGATAATAAATTTAAATAAAATGGATTAGAAAAATTTGCCAGGCCCATAGAATTTAATACAGTTCGTTATCATTATAATATAATATAAATAATATTCCGATTTTTGATAAAATAATTATTATTTTTAATGAGGGATCATTCAATTTTTCAATAAATTCAAAAATCAAAAAATCAAAAAGAACAAATTATCATAAACACAAAATGCTATAATATAGCCAATTTTTATGAAACTTTCAGAAAAATTGAATTGTATTGAAATATTTTTTCAAAATGTCTTTAACTCCAAGAATTGGTCAGCTTTATTTGAGTGGCATTAAAAAGAGAGAAAGAAATTCCAATGATGATTTTAAACAACTGGAAAGAAGAAGATGGGAAAAAGTTTTAAGTGTTACAAACAAATTGATTGATATTAAACCAACTAATATCGAGAAATCTGAAAGCGCCCGCTCAACAGGGTCTTTATTAAAGCCTGTTTCACACATTTTCTCACCGGTTAAGCCATCAAAGCTTATCAAAGATCCACGGAAACAAAATAAAAGACATAATACTATTCCTACTGAAGATTTAACGCGTGCTGTTAACGAGCTTCTTGCCAACAAAAAGAGTGGTCAGGATGCTGTTTGCTACAATACAATGGAAACAATTCCATTTCCGTATCAAATGGATATGCCAGAGGTTAGGTTAACAAGACCTGTTTCCACTACAATTAATTCCCTTGAAAATCTCTTATTATAATAAATTGTTTGAATTTTCCTTTTTTTACAAAATCGAATCCACAAAATATTTTTATCACTTACAAAAATTGAATGTTCACATTCGCCCAAGCAGCAAAAGAAATCCATGTAGATCTAATTAATTGATGAGTCTACTAGCACTGGACATAATGAATATTTGGCGAGAATTTATAGAAGTGCATGCAAACCTGCATGGTAACTTAATGGCACAATAATGATCAATTAAATATCATAAAATTGTATTTGAATCCCTAATAGTTTCATGAAAAGAGGGTCTGAATCAGTTTTGTGAACAATGTTACTTCATAAACTATCTATACATCATCAATTTGTCCATTAATTTCATAAATTTCAATAATTATTGATAATATCTGGATGTTGATATGTTGAAATGACTTCTATATTTCTATATGTGATGTAACCATTCAATTAATTTTATAAGTTGCCTTAGTTTATTCAGCATCTTCATAATTGATCGTCAATAAATCGATAAATTTCTTATTGCAATAAGTGGAGTGAAATCTAATGATTCAAATAAAATAACTCATAGCATATTCAAGTAACAAAAATAAACAGTTAAACTATAAAAAACTAAATTTAATAAATCAAACAAGAACTGTCAGATCTTCGTATGAAAATTCGTCAAATCTCGGGAAGGTTTCTTCTCCGTCAAGTGAATCAGGTTCAATAATTGAATCCTCTGATTCAAAGTTGTAACCAGGATCTCCTTCGTCAACCAAAGGGACGAAGGTTGGATGGTACTCGCATTTGTAAACCTTATCCCAGTCTATGTCATCCCAGAATTCATGCTCAAAGACATCAAATCCGGGACTTCCAAGTCTTTTTGCCGGGTTCTTTTCGAGAAGTCGTGTAAGGAAATCAGCAAGAACGGGGTCCATTGACTTTGGTATTCTAACTGGTTTTTGGCAAATTGCATCAAAGAGCATTTTTCTGTTGTTGTTGTTTGAAAATGGAACGGAACCCGTGTAGAGGCAATAGGCAACAATGCCGAAGCTCCACCAGTCAATTGCAAAGGTTTGTGATGATGATTTGCTGATGATTTCAGGAGCAAGGTATTCAGCAGTTCCACAGAAGGAATTGCATTGGCTAGTGCATTGTCTGGCTGTTCCAAAGTCTGCAAGCTTAATATGGCCTCGAGAATCTAACAAAATATTCTCAGGCTTTAAGTCGCGGTAAATGATGCCTAAGCTGTGCAAGTATTTGACTGCTAAGGCAATTTCTGCTAAGTATAGCTTCTTCTGAAAATTATCAATACTGCATAAATTTTTACTGAGCTGGAAATGCAAATCCCCTCCGAACGCGAATTCTAAAACGAAGAGTAAATGTGTATTTGTTTGGAAAGCATTGAAAAGATGAATGATAAAAGGATGTCTTGCTCTCATCAAAGTATTTCTCTCAGATTGAATATGCTCACGATGTTTATCAGTACTTATATGAGCCTTTTCAATAGTCTTAATTGCAACAAGCTCGTCTTTTAATCTGTTTCTTGCAACATAAACAATTGCATTTCCACCTCTTCCGATTTCTTTGATATAGTCAAAATCTGTAATATCAACATTTGTATCTACTGGTTTAAGCTGCAATGCACAGATCCACTTTTGAGCTTGATGTTTTGAAGGGCAATAAAAAATTAACTCATCTTTAGAATTTTCCAGGGTAATTGAAAAGCCTGGTCTTGCTCCTGTTAATTGGGAAACTAATTTAATTTCATTAAGGTTTATATTTTTATATAAAATTTTTTGTTGTTCATCTTGATAAGTCGTAAAATCTTCTTCAGTAACAACTCCATAGAGCTTCCTGTCTGATCTGTACAGATTGGTTTTTTGTGAAATCCAACCTTTAATAGCGAATATAGGCTCAGAATCAGTCATAAGATTTGAAATAAAAAAAATTTGATAGAAATTTGACTAAAACCGAAAATTTTTATCAACTCACAAAATTTTGAAGACGATGGGTTTGTGATAGTTATAGAAATATAATATTTCTTCATATACTTCATATTATTTGATTCCAAAATTATATCATTTGTTGTAAACAGAAATTCATCAAAAGTGACACCTCAGAAAAGCTAAAAGATTGAATTTTTGGAACTTTTGATAGAGCACGTTTATAAATATTAATTAAAGTAAATGTATATTTTGTAAAGATTCTTTTTAATAAAAAAAATAAAATTTTGAAGAAGAACACAAAATCTTCTGAAAAATAATATCACATAAACTCATATTATTTTCTAATATATAACTATTTTATATAAAAATCAAATTCAATGATCTTAAAAGCGAAGGATAAACCTCAAAATTTACGAATATAATGAGTGGGAATATAATGCTTATCTATCATAAAACCATATGAAATATCAATTTTTGCTTTACGCCTAATTTTTGACGACAATTAGCAAAAAATGTTAAATGTTAACACTCAGTCCATTTGAATATGAAAAATAAAATTGACTTTGATTAAATGTTTTTATTTATCATGCAATTCTTCTTGCGACCAAAGATTTGAATAAAAGTTCAAAAAATAAGATAGCTTAAAAAATAATATACGGTAGTGTTTACTAATAGATGAATAGTATATAAATTCTATTAAAATGGATTTGATCCAAAAAAATATAAAACCAAAAATAATTGTTATAATTTAAATGAAGAAGTAATTTAAAACGATTTTATTTATGATCAAGAATTTCCTCCATATTATTTACCGCCATATTTGCAATCATACAACATTTCATATGCCTTCTTACGAAACGTACATGTTTCTCGTTCGCCTTCAATAATTACTCCCAAAGGAAGATATGCAGACACACCACATCATTGGCTTCCACAGATTCAAGGTCCTACAAAAGGAAAGGTTATTTATCACTTCGATTACGCCATTGCACCCGGCCATTCTTACTGTTACAACTTCGGACACTTCCATATTGATTTCTTTCCATGCATTCTTGTCATGCCTAAACAGATAATCAAAACATATAAAATTCTCAATGTACCACGCCAAGATTTTGTTCATGAAGCATTAGATATCATTGGTGTACCTCGAGAGAACCGAATTCCTCTCCTCAGAGTCAACGAGCTAGCCTTCTGTAAGATAGTTATTTATCCTTTTAATCCAATGATTCATCAGAGCTCGCAAGGTTTCCCACAGAAAATGATTCAAGATTTATACCACAAGCATTACAATCTAGATGGAATCAATGCCACAAGGAACTGTATCATAAACAGAAGAGATACAAGAGTGTGGTTTAATTCCAAGAAATTACTTGCTGCTTTGAAAGAGAACTATCCACAACTAGAATGGGAAATTGTTGCTGATATCCATGGATTAAAAGAATCAGCAAAAGTTTATGCTTCAATTAAGTTTTTGATGACTCCTTCTGGTTCGAATCTTTTCCATTGTTTCTTTATGCATAGAGGAGGTGTCATTCTGACTGTAGAAGGAAATCAACATGACTGGTCTTCTGTTTTATCAATACTTGCTTGTGGAATTCATCATATTATATTCCAGAGCCCGAAATTAAATCATGTCGCAGAATTTCCTGGATTTAATGTTGATGTAGGAAATTTTGTTAAAGCTGCTGGTTTCGCAGTCAAGTACTTAACAAAAGGAGAGTTTCCTAAAGAAGAATTGGATTTTTAATAGGAAACTCAACACAGACATAGAATTGAAAAGTTCCATTATATTTTTTTTTCCTCCTAAATTTACTTGTAAAAAGTTGTTTGTATTAAATTTATTGTCTAGTATTTTATTGGAGTTAATAAAAAGCAAAGGATAATGATGTGTCTACTCAACTTTCATATGCAGAAGCTATTGTAAGAGATTATCTAAAATTTCTTGGATCTATGTAATCTTAACATAGAGTTAATTTCTATGCTATTATTCATAGGAAAAATGTTTTCCCTATGAAGATCCATCGAAATTCATAGGAAGTTATGAAGACTATTGAAGATTTATCGATATTAAATTTTTCATTCTTTAGGAGTTCAGAGATGAGATTTCGTATGTAAAAATGTTGTAGAGATGTAATTAAGAAAGAAAAATAAAATTTAACAATTTGTGAAAGAAAAAAATCCTAAAAATATAGATTTTCACCTTTTTGAATAAGATAAATGAAAATCCATGAAGTGAACATAGTTACAAGCAGATGTTCGATGGTTAATATTTATGGATTTTGATTGAATTCGTGATTAGAAATTTTCTTGGAATTTTTTTTTTGATGAAATGCTATAAACAAGCTCATATATAAATATTCATATCATTCTTTTCAAATATCCAAGAAATTTAAGCAGTATCCGATATGAATAAATTATTTGTTCGAATATTTTCAGAATATCCGAACAAGTTGTAGTCTAGCAGTATCTACAGAATAAAGTTGTATTTTTGGATGAATCGCAGCAGACTCTAGAGTAAAATCTTCGTTTTTTGGTGAAAATGTTTTTGGAACTGGATCTTGATTGCGTAATTCTTCATTTAAGTCGATGGTTTGATTTTGAATCATGTTAGATATGGCTAACTCTGGTTCTGTTTGTTCTTCCGGTTTTTTAAATATTAGAGTTGGAGCAGAAGATTCTAATTGATTACGACGCCTCAGAAGCTTTAACCTATTTCTAATCATCCAAGATGTCTTGTCTGGAAAGTATTTTACAAGACGACTTTCTTTAGTTATACCTTGTTGATATAACATAATGAGTTTTTGATCATCTTCAAATGAGAATTTGTTTTCTTGACTCTTGACTTTTCTGGCGATGTATTCTTTGATTTGGCGTGGTTGATGATGTAGTTTAGTCGCAATTGCAACAGCATCGTAGTTCTGTTGAAGCAAGGCATCAATGGCTTCTTTATCTGCGGCAGAAAGAAAATGCCTTGTAACTTTTCTAGGATTATCTTCCGGAGGACTGGAAGGAAAGTAATGTTTTCTCATGAAAAATTTTTACAAAATATTTATTTCCAAGCATCAGTATAATATCGAAAATATATACTCGGATATCCTCAGTCACAGGGTATCTAAAAAGTAGAAAATCAAGCCTCTCAGGCAATTATATGACCTACAAAATGCAAAAATCTGTGAAATGGAGATTGTTTTTGACATTAATTGCTCAGACACTGGACCAACCATTTAAATTCATTTCTATAACTAACAGATCGAAATAAAAAAAGAAAAATCAGAAAAGTGAGAAAATTTTCATCAAATATATAACAATGAGATTTTTATTAAATTTCGATTTTAAATTTCTCAGAGTTTTTGTAAAGTAACGACTTATCAAAAAATCGAATCAGTCCATGAATCTGAACTTCGAATACATTGCTGCTCATATCAGTGATTACATTCAAAATGAAAACTTTTTTGATACATTCGATATCAGAGATATCAAAACAATCATGAAATATTCACGTTTGACGGCTGATCAGTACGTTACTCTTCTGAAACAGTCTTCATCAACTCTCAATTCCAAAGAATTATATATCAGCACACGAAAAGCAAATGTTACTATCCAAAATTTCGAAGAAATCGTTTCAATACTTAAATTCGTCAAAAAATACATGAAATTCCATATATTTGATGGAATCGTTGATTTTATCAAAGAAAGCGATAAGCATTTGCGTGATTCTACAGATGAAATCAAAAAACTTCAAGCAAAATTAAATACATTACAAAAACAAAAACAAAATGCGGCCAAAGAAACTACAGTCACTCGAATTAATGAATCTCACAACTATCCTAAAGAATTTTTAACTAAAATTTCATCACTTAAGGAAACCAGAGATTTTGATAGTATTTACAAATTCTTTGAAGAACTTTCTTCTAAAGGCAATAGAGAAATGATTTCAAAGGCTTGCGAAGAAGGACTTTGGAAGAAGACAGCAAAAGCTTGTGAAGAAGAACATAGGTTAAAAAAGACATCAAAACCTTGGGAAGAAGAACTTTGTTTAGGAGATCTTATGTTAGAAGAGAGTAAGGATGATAAGAATGTACTTCATATTGCAAGCGAAAAAGGAAATCTTAATCTTGTCAAATCACTTATCGAATATGGCTGTGATAAAGAAACAAAGGATGATGATGGAAATACTCCACTCATTTTAGCATCAGAAAATGGTCATCTTGAAGTTGTTAAATATCTTATCTCTGTTGGAGCTGATAAAGAAGCGAAGGATAAATATGGAGATAATCCACTAATTTCTGCATCATCAAAAGGTCATCTTGAAGTTGTTAAATATCTTATCTCTGTTGGATTTGATAAAGAAGCAAAGAATAAATATGGAGATAATCCACTCATTTCTGCATCATCAAAAGGTCATCTTGAAGTTGTTAAATATCTTATCTCTGTTGGAGCTGATAAAGAAGCGAAGGATAATGATGGAAAAACTCCACTCATTTTAGCATCAGAAAATGGTCATCTTGAAGTTGTTAAATATCTTATCTCTGTTGGATTTGATAAAGAAGCAAAGAATAAATATGGAGATAATCCACTCATTTCTGCATCAGAAAATGGTCATCTTGAAGTTGTTAAATATCTTATCTCTGTTGGAGCTGATAAAGAAGCGAAGGATAAATATGGATGGACTCCACTCATTTCTGCATC
The DNA here is from genome assembly GCF_026262505.1 of Trichomonas vaginalis G3. Taxonomy (NCBI): domain Eukaryota; phylum Parabasalia; order Trichomonadida; family Trichomonadidae; genus Trichomonas; species Trichomonas vaginalis. The sequence continues at coordinate 6,728,884 of NC_067207.1, read as the reverse complement.
ATCAAAAGGTCATCTTGAAATTGTTAAATATCTTATCTCTGTTGGAGCTGATAAAGAAGCAAAGAATAAATATGGAGATAATCCACTCATTTCTGCATCATCAAATGGTCATCTTGAAGTTGTTAAATATCTTATCTCTGTTGGAGCTGATAAAGAAGCAAAGAATAAATATGGAGATAATCCACTCATTTCTGCATCAGAAAATGGTCATCTTGAAGTTGTTAAATATCTTATCTCTGTTGGAGCTGATAAAGAAGCGAAGAATAATGATGGAAAAACTCCACTCATTTCTGCATCATCAAAAGGTCATCTTGAAGTTGTTAAATATCTTATCTCTGTTGGAGCTGATAAAGAAGCGAAGAATAATGATGGAAAAACTCCACTCATTTTTGCATCATCAAAAGGTCATCTTGAAGTTGTTAAATATCTTATCTCTGTTGGATTTGATAAAGAAGCAAAGAATAAATATGGAGATAATCCACTCATTTTAGCATCAGAAAATGGTCATCTTGAAGTTGTTAAATATCTTATCTCTGTTGGAGCTGATAAAGAAGCGAAGAATAATGATGGATATACTCCGCTCATTTTTGCATCATCAAAAGGTCATCTTGAAGTTGTTAAATATCTTATCTCTGTTGGAGCTGATAAAGAAGCAAAGAATAATGATGGAAAAACTCCACTCATTTTTGCATCATCAAATGGTCATCTTGAAGTTGTTAAATATCTTATCTCTGTTGGAGCTGATAAAGAAGCAAAGAATAAATATGGAGATAATCCACTCATTTCTGCATCAGAAAATGGTCATCTTGAAGTTGTTAAATATCTTATCTCTGTTGGAGCTGATAAAGAAGCGAAGAATAATGATGGAAAAACTCCACTCATTTCTGCATCATCAAAAGGTCATCTTGAAATTGTTAAATATCTTATCTCTGTTGGAGCTAAGAAAAACGCAATGGATAAATTCGGGTGTACTGTACTCTCAGCTGCAAAAGATAATGTAAGAGTTTATCTAATATCTCTTTGAGCCAAATGTTTAAATTAACAATATTCTTATTTCCAATCTATTTTCTCGTATGAATATTATATGTTCTACATTTAATTAATTAAAATAAACAGATTTATTATTCACATTAATCAATAACAAAATAATATCATGTATTGTTCTTCTTCTATTAAAGAATGTTGGTATATTTTGAGATTTATTAATTTCCGCTGGGTAAGAAAGCAAATTCTTAATTCATGAGTCAAATTAGAATGTAAATTCAAAAGTGAGAAAATTTGAAAAATTCTTTTTCGATATTTCAATAAAAATATTTTGTAGACATAACTCAGCACAATGAACTAACCAAGATGTAAAATTCTGGAATCTGTCAAATTGATCCCTTGTTTATAACACCGATATAAAATTTTCATAAAAAATTGATTTGATAACTTTACAAAAAACTATTTGATAGTATGGAATGGGATTTTAAATTTCTTGAACTTGTGAGAAACTATGATAATATACTAGGTAGACCGAATATAGATGCGATTGTTGATGAATGGGAATCAACAAGTTCAGATTTCGCTGCAAAATTTTATATTCCTCGCCCAATGGGTCGAACAACTCTGCTCAAAGAGATTTTAAACTACATTGATGACAGTATGGACTTTAAATCTTCATTACGATCTGTTATTCCGGCTTTATTAATTGTATACGATAATACTGCCTTTAGTGAAGATGTTTATTCCTTAAAATATCAATCAGCCATGCGAGTCATACATATGTTATCCACATTATCCATGTCATGCATTGATTTGTTTGTTATCAAACCTTTTTATTGCAAATGCAAAACTTTCCTTGTTGATTCCTCAACTTATCTCGATTTACAAGATAGAGAGAAACGAAAGACCCTTCCTCATGTTACCTTTCCCAATGAACCTTTATCTGAATTAAAATCAAGCTCTCTTTATAGTAATGAACATAGATATCAATGTCATACGCCACCTGCTAGAACTAAGCGACCCAACTTGGTCCTTCATCCTCCAACTACAGAAACAAGTTCTCTGAAATCGCCTTATTTATCTCAAAGCGCGCCTTTATCGCCACTTCGAGAGTTTAGCAGATCTATTTCTTCTACATCGGGCCCAAGAAGCCCATTAGTTGTTTTTAAAGGTAATCGTAGTCATACTCCATTGAAAGCTGTAAGAAGCTCATGGAGCAAAGTATAAATGTTTGTATTTATGTATGTTAATAACAATAGTATTTATATATAATAATAATAAACAAAATAAAAATATAATAAAAAATAATTACTTCTTTGCTTTTGGTATATTAGGCTTGCGAACTGCATTCGGCTGTATAATCTGTGGAGCTTGGTTCTTAATCTTCAATGATAAATTTGGCTGGACAATTTTAGCTTGATTTTGATGTTCAAAGCCAGGGGTACTCTTGGAAAGTCCTTCTCTTGTACTTTTAGGTGAGTGGCTCGATTGATGAATGAATAGCGTTATCTGAATATTAGATAATTGATTTGAAATCTGAATATTTCTCAAAAACAAATAATATGCTACAAGTTTTGTATCTATGTGGTGATTAATATCGTAGAGTAGATTTTCAACGCTATATCCATAATCATTGAAAAGATTCAAAACTTCTTGGTCAAGTTTTCCGTCTGGATATTTGTCAAGTTTTCTGAGGCCTTCAAAGCTTGGAATCAGTTTGATTCCTCTTATAATTGGATTTAGCCAATTATGTAATAAAATTTGAGAAATGTTTGGCCGTTTTATTGGATCTTTATCTAATAATGAATCTAAAAGATCTATTACGTCATCACTTATCGTTTCTGGGTAGTTTACTGGATCTGTAACTGTATGATGAAAAATTTCGGCTGAATTTGTTCCTGAGAAAGGCAATCTGCCGACAAGCATTGAATATAAAAGGACTCCAATGCTAAAAATGTCGGAGCTGAATGTATATCTGTTGCCCTTAATAACTTCTGGAGGAATATATCCTGGAGTACCAAAACCACTATATGAAAGTGGTAAATTATCGGAATCTAAATGCGCAAAACCGAAATCTATAAGATGTAAATTATTATGCGTATCTATAATGATGTTTTCGCATTTTAAATCCTGATGTATCATTCCTAATTCGCAATGTAAATGTTGTATGATTGAAACAAGTTCAGCAAACAAATATCTAGCATAATTTTCTTTGATTACTCCGTTCTTATTAATGAAGTCAAGAATTGTACTTCCTTCAATAAATTCTAGAACAGCACCTACATTATCACCTGACTTGAATTCACCATAAAACTGGCAAGTAAGAGGATGGTTAAGGAGTTTCATCATTCTAAACTCGTTTTCTGTTTCAGCTTTTCGCTTCTCATCAATTTTCAGGCAAACATGTGTCTTCATTTCTACGCAATATGCATTCCAGATAGAAGCATAGCCACCTCTTGCTATTTTTCCGAGAACCACGATCTCTCCGAGTATTGGGTGATTCAATATCGGAGGATCATTCATAATTCTGAACTTTAAGTCCCGATATAGTTTTTATGACTATCAGGTTATTCGAAATTAATTTATTTTAAAAATAACGATGTAAATATTGTTACAATTTTACAAAAAAAATCTCTCATTGAATATTTTCAATTTGAATGATGATGTATGTATTTGTACCAATAATTGTTGTTCTTCAATTTTTCTTTTAAGCTTTCATATTTATTATATTTCCGCGAACATTCAAATTTTGAAATAAATTTTTTTACAGATTAATGAAATTTTGATTTTAGAATTGATTTAATAATATGATCAACATCGGCATCGTGTGCTCGTTTAAGGCAATTAGCCAAGATACTAAAAATCTAATGTATTGAAAAGAAAAATCTATTGCAAACGTATTTTTGTCAGATTGAATCTTCTTAATATATGTATGTGGATATTCCGTCAGTTATGTCGAAAATTGAATACTGCAGTTATTGAAATCACAAACCCTTTTCAAATAAAATTATATGTTGGATAAATGCATTGTATCATATGTACAGTATAAAAAACGCGTTTTCTTTGATTTGAAGAAAATTTTTAAATTGAGAAAGTGCAATCATGATCTTATTGGTAGTAGTTATTTTCACAAAATATCCATCATTTGATTTAATTGAATTGAAGTTAATATGAATTGAATGCACCTTTCAAAATTTGATAAAAAATTATTGACAATTCAATTGAATTATTTCACTTGTGATGCAAGAGTCAGAGCGACAGCAAAAAACGAAGCATAAATTCACGGCAGAGGAAGACCATCTTCTCGAGGCCCTAGTCAGTGAAAAAGGTGAGAATGCATGGGATCAGATTTCTTATTTGATGCCTGGCAGGAATTCAAGGCAGGTAAAAGATAGATGGACTAGATATTTATCACCAGATATAAACAAAGCTGATTGGACTTTTGATGAAGAGGAATTATTGATCAAATTAGTAAAAAAGTTAAACTTTCATTGGGTTAATATCGCAAAGCATTTTAAGGGGCGTACAGACAACCAAATTAAGAACAAGTGGAACAATCTTAAAAAATATGTTGACTTTTTAGATGTTAAAAAAGAAAGAACATGTAAGCAGAATCTACCAGCTCCACCAAAAGAATGTTTAAGTTCTGCATTAAATACACAACTTAACAGCTGGACTATCATTGATGAGGTTTTTCGGGATACAATAGAAGTTCAATTTTACGATTTTTAGGATGTAATGCACTAGTTAATAAATATTTGCGGTTTTCTCTTTCTTATTTAATAATTTTTCCACTAAATTTTCGTTAATTGTTCTAAAATCTTTATACTTAAGATTTTATCAACATTGTCTAGCTTAAGGGGCGCATAAATTGAATTTTGAATAGATAAATTATATTTCAATTTAAATAATTAAAAATTGATATCTCTTTATTAAAAAAACCGTATAATTTTTTAATAAGGATTAATCATATAAGCTGAATCATAGTATTTGCAATGAATCATTGGCTTTATAAAAGCATGGCATATCTTTATTTGAAGATGTAATAGATTTAAAAGAGCAAAATTGGTATTTTTGAATGGGTATTAATCTAGCATAGAACAATTTATATTTAGTTTTACTTTCTATTTTCTTATATTGCAATTCTCATGGTAAAATTTTAATAAATTTGATCAAAATTTGTAAATAGATCAAATAACTTAAATTAAATAATTGTGTGAATAAAATTTATAAAATTCTAAACTAAAATAAATATCAAAAATTCAATCTTAAATAAAGATTTGATCAATTCAGTATTTTGAACAACAGAAGCAATACAGCAATAGCCGAATGACTTTATATTAACCCCTGATAAAATGAGAGGGTCAACAAGAGTTGAATGGCAATCAACACCACATGAAATTCTAGTATCCATAAATGCGGAAGCACCTATTGTCGGCTGTCGGTATATTCTTACAAATTTAAGATTTTTCAAACCTTTGAAAGCTTCAACTCCAATCTTTGTGACTGAAGGAGGTATGATGATCGATTGCAACTTGGCAGCTGTCTTTAAAGCGTTGTCTTCTATGACTTTTGTTTCATTGCCAAGAGTAATAATTTCAACAGATTGGTAATCAAGGCATGGGATACTCTCCATTTCAATAGTCAGATTTCTCAAGTTTGGGCATTCTGTAATCGAATTGTTTAAAATTTTGACTACACTTTTTGGTATTCTCAAAAATGCGAGGTTATCCATATAGAAAAATGGAGTTTTTGCAATTTCTGTGCATGACTCAGGAACAATTATTTCCTGAAGCTTAGAGTAACAGAAGGCATCATGGCCGATTACTTTCACTGTGTTTGGAATATAATATGTTCCTGTTATCTGAGCTGGGAACGTATAAAAGAGAGTTTTATCATAACTTAACAGAGCATTCGAATTAATGGAACAAACAGAAGATTGTTCGGAAACAATCTCAATCAGATTAGGATTACACAAAATTGCATATTGATGCAACATTGTGAGAGATGATGGCAAATAAATATATTTACATTTAGCATATAGGCATGATCTAGAACCTATAGACAATAAACCTTCGTTGAATCTCAATTCATCACCATTATAGAAGCCAAAAACTCCAAATTCTGTAGTTTCTCCATTTATATATCTCAATGATGAAGGAAACGTATATGACTTAACAGATATCAAGTGATAAAAGCAAGCGTAATCTAAGATCTCAAGTTTAGACTGCGTAGGGAAAACGACACGAGAAATTGAAAAACAATCGGCAAAACAAAATGATCCAATATTTTCCAGGGAACTGCAGTTAGAGAAATCAATTTCTGTAAGAAGATTGCACTTGTAAAAGGCATAATGACCCAGAAATTTAAGAGATGATGGACTTTCAAAGTAAACTTTCTTTAATTTATTAACGGATTTTAACGCAAAGTATTGACTTGATGTACCATTAGAAATTTTGACCACATTGGCCGAAACGATGTATTCGGATACAGAGCTCCCAATATCTTCAAGTGTTGCTGATATTTCCTGCTATCTCATTATAAAAATCTGTCACTTTTCCTTTCAAAGGTAACTTCAGAAAAGTTATAAATGGAACAGTTTAGACAGATTCAAATTCATTGCTATCAACAGCTTTGTATTTTGAAGATTTCAAAAGCGGATTGGATAGAATGATAAATTTCTGGATTAATTTGCCTGTACAATCGTCGTTCATGAGTATTGTAAACATATTAGTGGAGAAGTTATTGCAGATTCTTGATATAAATACCAGAAATAGAAAAATTAAATGGAGCAAGATTCAAATTAACTATATATTTCTTGCAAACATCTAGGTCTGCATTAATACTTCTAATAGAATAAGTGGATACTATCAAAACTTTGAAATTATCTACGAGCGGCCACATTCATCTAATAATTGACAAAATTAATAGAGTAACACTTTGCCAATATTCATAAAACACAATACAAGTTATTTTGGTCGAATATTTTGAAGTTCATTGTCCTTTACTAAAAATTTGTAAATTTTGAAGTTTGATAAATCGATTCCAATATAATATTTTTAATAACTACTATGTGAAGGATTAAATTATCATATTAAAATTAAAGAGGATTTGAATCCGTCTTTTTTACGCTCATAAAAACAATGCATTTATATCAATGAAATATACGCTTGTAGAATAATTTAATTTGTATTGTCAATGTATCATTGAAAAAGAAACTTTCATTGTCAGTTTTTCAAAAACAATTTTCATCGAATATCAATGTGATATATAATGATGTGAAAATAAAAAATTAGATGTCAATTGTCTGTTTTCAATTTGATGGGGTGTGGGTTTTTTCTCTCACAATTTCAGAAAAAATTGAAAGCAAATTGAAAATTCTTCTGTATAATTTTAACAATATTTTCGGAGTTGATCCATGGTATAAATTAATAGTATATAAACCAGTTAAAATTTATTAATGCTGTTTGAATTATAAGGATATGATATTGACTACTAGAAATAATGTTTTCTCTGGTTTTTTATTGATCTGTTTTCTGACACCACTGATTCAAACTCATTTGAAAAGCCAGACCTAACGTACTCTCAAAAATTTTAATAAAATTGAATTAAACTTTTGAAATGAATAAAAAAATCATTCTTCCAAATGGGTTTCAAGATTACTAATCCATACCTAACTGCTTCTATCCTCACCATGGGTGGAGTAGACATGGGTTTTGTTTTGATTTTCACTGCTTTTACTTTCTTTGGAGAAACAGGCATTGGAGCTCAATATGTAAATGATAAACCTACTCCAGAAGCAAATTCATTCACAGCTATTGGATATGTTGGTGCACTTATTGGTTCACTCTTGATCCATCCATTTGTTGGAGTATTCGGAAAAAGATGGTGCTGTTTTGTTTGTGCTTTCTTCGGAACATTAGCATGGATTGTTTTAGGACTTGAATTAAAGACATATGCATGGGTTTATGCATTTAGATTCTTCACTGGTATGACAGCAGGACTTTATGCAACAATTTGTCCAGGTTTTACAACATCTTTAGCTCCAGAAGGAAGGATTAATTTATTTGGTTTCCTCAACCAAGTAGGTATCTGTATAGGTTTCATTCTTGTTACAGTTTTTGGTATCTACTTCAAAGATTGGCACTATGTTTCCTTAGCCTGCTGCTTCCCTTCAGCAATCCTCTTCCTATTTGTTTTACTTATCGAAGAACCTAAAGCATCAAGAAGTGCAGCACCATGTTTTCAAGTTTTTAAATACTGGAAGGAATTGATTATTGCCTTCTTCTGCGTTTTCTTCTTGCAGTTTTCAGGCGTGAATGCTGTCGCCTCAAACTTGGGTGGCATCACAGCTGGAATGGGACCAAAGGGTGCTATTATCTCCATCATGTCAAATGTTGTTAACTTCCTTGGTACATTAGTATCTTCCCTTGTTGTTGATAGATTTGGAAACTTCCCATGCTGGACTGTTTCTGCATTAGGACAATTCTTTGGTTTCATCCTTCTTGTCATTTACGCTTACAAATTTGCTGAAAGTGGAAAAGGACTTGCTCTTTTCTTAGTTGGTTTATACTTTGAACAGTTCTTCTTTGGTATTGGAACTGGTCCAATTCCATTCTCATATGCAGCTACAATTTTCAAACCAGAACTTATTCCAGCTGGTATGGCTTTCACATCTGCCTGCAACTGGGGATCTGGAGCTATTCTCCTCTTCTTGAATGCTGCCTTGTTAAAGGCCGGCGCATACTATAGAGTTTCATATATCTTCTTCGCTGTTTTCTTATTCATTTCAATGATATTCGGCTTAATTGTCTTCAGGAAGAAACCTGATGACAGCTCAAAGTCTAAGTCAGATTCAGGTTCTGGCGCTGAAGTATAATTACCCAGATTTTCCTTACTTTTACCACTCCCCATGTAATTTCTGGGGAAAACGATAATTCATTTTTTTTATGGATGAATAGATCGTTTTCCTAGAAAGGACCTCATATCTCTGGCTAAAAAGAGTGTCAGATCCTAAATAGATTATTGATCTAGTGTACAAATCCAATAAAAAGCCTATTTTTTTGGCTTTTTTGGTGCTCATTTTTTCGAAGATCTACATGAATATGGGGAAACCATCGGATTTTTTTGGTTAACCCACATCTTCATGTAGTCTGGACTATCTTTCCTCGAAGGACCTCTTTACGGGTGTAAAAACTCATAAAGTTCTCAAAAGATTCATTCTCGATCTCCATGCTGAAAGAATTTACAATAAAAAAGAGATCTACGCATCAAACTACAGCCATAAATGAACTGAACCCCTAAAGCTCAGCTCTTAGTTTATCAAAAACGTCGAAATCCTTCTCATTGCAATCAAATTTTCTCAATAACTCATAAGAAAAATCGAATTTTGATTAAGCCGATGTTATAGGTATCACAAATACTACAAACTTGAGCAATATCGAAATTGCCAGCAAAAGTTTGAAATTGCATTGCTCATATTTGTTTTGTAAACTAAAAATCTGCTTATATTATTCATTAATTTTTTATATATTATTCATATACTTTAATAAAAACAATACTATTTCACCTTAAAAATGAATTTCATAAGTCAATATTATTTTTTTGAAAATGTATCAATTTTCGATTAAAACAACATGAGAATAAAATTTACGCAAAATTATTTTAAAAAATGGTTTTAAAAATTTACAATTGATGAAGAATAAGATTGCAAGAAGTTTTGAAGTTTAATTTTAAGAAAAAAAATTCGGATATTATTCATGGATCTAAGTAATCTGATATTTGAGTATCGGCACTATGCATAAAACATATATTTATAGTTTTTTTGGAGTTTTATGATTTTAAATATATTCAAATTTGGCAATCCAATAGATTTTTAAAAAATAGGTAAATAAAAATAGATTACATATGCAGCAGATTTAGAACATGAAACAAATCATATAGTGACCCAAAAAAAAATTCATGATCCAAAAAAGAAAAAAATTGGCTAAATGGGAATCAAACCTTGGCATAATGAATCATTATGTCGGATGTTTCCACTACACCGGCAGTTCGAAAAATACCCTTGGTGGTTCTATTTAATAGCTACTCCCAACGATAGGCGGTGTCCCCAGCTTTAGAGAGGTGGTAAAAGTAAGGCAAATCTGGGTATATAATATATGATTATTTAATCAGTTTATTTCATATTATTTCTATCTAAAACTAAACGGTCTACATTATTTTAATTATTTTTATCATTATTTTCCATGATCTACCGAACACTTTGATTATTGAATAAAAGGTTACAAAAAAGAATATCAACGAATATATAAAAAACATTAACATTAAACGAATATATAAAAAATATTTACACGATAATAGCAGTTACGGGTATTTCCATATCTACATCTGGGGTTAGAAGTCGGAAACTGGTCGAAATCTCTCCTCTTTCGCATGGAAGTAACTGGAGTCTTATTTTAAGCTTAAATCCAGCCATTACAATGCCAGGAGCTGTCAAAATTTTTACATTTTTATCTTCTGGTTGTATAATGGAATATTTGAAAGGAACAAAGCCTGTATTAGTTATTTCAAGGCTTGTAGATGCTTCTCTACCAGCAGGAACCTCTCCAAAGTCAACTCTTTGCGGATGTTCATCAGATTTCATTGTTCTTCGACTTCTTCCATGTCTTCGTGGCGCTCTTGCCGACTCTGGATATTTCTGTTCATCTGGCTGCGTCATAAATGTTGATCTGTTCTTTGTTGAAGTCATAATATTATTATCTTTATTTTCGTTGTCGTAGAACGATGAATCTGGGATATCTTTATCTGTCATAATGAAATGACGTGGTGGATCAAACAATTTCATCCTCGCTGATGGAGGACGAGGTTGTTTGACTTCAATTTCTTTAACATAGACAAAATTGGCCTCAGGAGATTCCCAATAATTCCTTGCTTGAATACTACTCGATCCTTTGAGGTTTGCTGCAATGAGAACCCCTGGTGGAGGAGTTTGCGGTGGCATTACGTCAAGATCAGGAACTCTTGGAGGTTTTGGTATCCTTGACTCATGCCATGTCTTCTTTGCAAGAGAAATTGCGGCTTCTTTGGCTTCCGAAACTAATGTGAAAAAAGAATTCATCGATGCAATGGCAGAAACGGCTTTTTCGTTAACATCTGTGGTTGTTTCTACTAATTTTTCACCTTTCTTCGGTTTTCTTTGCCTTGGTGCTGCAATTTCTTTTAATGCTTCAGCTCTATGCGTTTTATCAAGCGGATTGAAGGAAATAAACGAGATAGGACGCATAAACTCATCTATTAAGATATCATAGATGACATTTTCTCCATTAATCGAAGCCTGAACTTTGAATAATTCTGATTTTGGAGGAATTAAGTTCAAATCAGAATCATTTGCAGAATTTACTGGTTTGGGCTGCTTCTCTGTTCCATTTCCAAGCGAATATGTGTTTGGTAAATCGATTTTAGTCACTTTTCCTTGAGAATCTGAAGGAGATTCTTTTTCAAATGGCTTTTCTTCAGTAGATTTGAGAGAATAAGCATACTCTGGGTGTAAAAACTCTGTTCCTGATAAGTTTGGTCTTATCGCGAAGAACCTTGGCGGATTCTGTTTCTGTAAATTCAACAAAACATTTTCCGGTAAAACTTCTTTCACCGGAGGAAGTAGGCCAAACTTGGTTTCTGCGAACTCTGGCCTCTTCTTTGGTGGAGGTTCACCTTCAAATATGTCTGCCAACCTCTCAATACCTGTATTTGTTGCAATAAAACCTGTTTTTCCTGATTTAATTTGAATTTCATTGCAATTCATCGACATTTCGGTTTTTCCGTCTGTAATATTAACATCACTGGATACAACAATAACCAAATCACCTTTCTTTATTTCGATTTTGTCGGATATTGAAATTTGATATTGGCCAATTTGGAAATTTATCATCTCTGGTGTGGATAATATTGTTTGTAAACCTGGAAGGATGAACTCTTGGACCTTATCGTTCTGTTTTATTGTAATATTTTTGAGATTAATTGTTCTGGATTGGTCTTTCAGGTTAATTGCGTATTTAACATCATCATTCCTTATGTAATCACGTTTCTTTTCAACTAGATTTGTCTTTTTATGAACTTTTTCAGAGCCATTTCCAAATTTATCGTTGAAAATCGAAGAATCTTTCGTTGTATAGCCTGCAACACCTGAAAATGAAGTGTATAGTGTTGATTTATCAAGTTTATAAACGAAATCTCCATTTCTATCGATGATTATGTTGTTATTTATTGTTAATTTTCCTGATTTTAATGAAAATGAGTTATTTTCATGGAAAATATTGATAGAATCACTGTTTGAATTTACTCTGAACTCTCCAAAATCAATAGAAATCGAATCATCTTCAGAATGAACGTCAAAATCTGTTGCAAACACATTATACTTGAAGAGATATGTTCCATTCCATATCTCTCTTAATATATCAACTCTAAAATTGTCAAAGAAGTAAGGAGAAACGAAATCTGTTGAAAAATTATAAGAAGAAGGAAGTCCGTAGATTTTAGAGCTTGTTTTGATGATCTCTTGTATATTTTGGAAGATTTGAGTAGGACTTTCGTTGTTTTTAATAAGATTTAAAATTGAATTATTTTTGTTCTTTTTATCAGGAGTTTGTGATGCTTCTGATGTTTCATTCATGTTTAAAAACAACTCATTTCCGTTTTTCATTGTAACTGGCATGTATTTATACTGAATTTGCTTTCCAAGAGATTTTTGAGCGGGAGGAAGGGCCAAAACATAGACAATTCCAGTCATATTGTCAACAGATACTTCAACAATGTTGTACATCTTCATAATATTATTCAGAATTGGAATAGAATCATCATAATTTATCATTTTCGTAAATTTTGTAAAATCATAGTAATTTATTGGCAGACCAAGCGAATACTGTTTATTTGCCTTTGTAAAAAGTAACTCAAACTGTTGTCCGGCCGCAGTATTAAATCCTTCAATGGATGTGTAGTATTCTGCAGCTTTTGCTGCTGATTCTGCGCATTCACTTGGTATATTCCATGAGTTAATCATGTTTTCGACAAAAAATGATGGTGAAGATTTGGAATTTTTGAAGAATTTTGGTTTTATTTCTTCTTGTGGGATTTGTTTGTTGGCAAGCTTGTTGTAGAACTGATCAAGAATGTCATTAATAAGATCTAGCTCTGAAATTTCCGGTTTTGGAAAAATTTGAAAATTATTTTTGTGAAGTTGTTCGAAAATTGCTGTGATATAGTCATTTTCATCCTTTTTAAGGGTCTCTGTGTATGTAGAAAGGTCCAATTCGTGATCAATTTCAGGTAAAGTTGGAACATTTTCAATTTTTATTGATTTGCATTCTTCTTCGATCTTTTTCTTTGCAGACAGTATATTTCCTATTTCCAGTTGAAGAGTGTTCCATGCTTGTGCTGGTTCTTCTTCTAATTTAATTTCACTAAAAATTGTCGTAAAATCTGCAGTTTCTTGCAGTTGTACCCACGATAACGGTATATTTGTATCTGGTACTGTCTTGCCTATTATTTTTAGATAAGGAAGCGTCGTAGTTACTTTATTATTTGAAGATTTTGTTGGAGGAACTGTTGCTTTAAATCCTGTAAGATTTATAAATGCTGATATGTGTATATCGTTTTCTACTAATTGTTGATAGTGTATTGGAACTAAAGGCCAATTAATTAGTGCAATTACGGCTTCTGTTTGTCCTCCAAACATTATTGGAGGTGGAGGAGGTGGATTTTTCTCTTTCTTTGTATTTTCTGCTGCTTTGATGTTCTTTTTCTTTAGATCTAATAATTTTTGTATTGAAGAATCGATATTTGTCTTAATTGACTTCGAAACTAGTGATGATATCTCGATTAGATTCTCGTGTGGTGTAGATGGATCGAGTTTAGGAAGTTTAAGTGATTCAAAAATTTCAATCGCGTCAATAAAAACGCAATCTTTAGAAAAATTCTTACTCACGTATTCTTTGATGTGTTTTATATCTAAAACTTGTCCGATATCCACTGAAACAATTGTAGTTTCAAGTGAAACATCAGACATCAATTCAATTTTACAAACGAAAATTCAAATTGTAAACTGTTACACTCAAGATCTCAATAAATTTTGACATCATCAATTAGTAAATATCTGAGATTATATGATAGCTAATATTTTTTGATTAAAAAGATCGTATTAAATAAAAATCTGACAATAAGTAAACTCAACCACAATATATCTCTTATATTCCTCTTAGAATATAACATTTTATCTTCATTTTTATTAATGAAATAGTTCCTTCCTCGCAATTAGGGGGATTCATGCATAGGTCCTACGCATAAAAATATCCGATGATATCAATTAGATACGATGATGAGTCAAAAGCTTCAGTCCCCAATGCTATTAATAAAACAGGAAAAGTCTACTTCCTCAAATATCCATGTTCCACTTCAGATTGCACACCATTTGTTGCAACGTTCAAACCTGGAATATATAAGGTTGAACTTTGGGGTGCATCCGGTGGTTTCCTAAATAATCTTGGTGCACATGGATCATATGCCAGCGGTCTTCTCCCAATATTCAAACCACAGACCGTCTATATATACCTTGGCCAACAAGGAAAATGGTCAGGTCTAGCCACATTTAACGGTGGCGGTGCAGGTCCAACAGCTAACAAAAGCGAAGATTTTTATGTGTCCGGTGGTTCTGGCGGTGGCTCAAGTGATATCCGCCTCACCAAAGGACCTTGGAAGAACTTTGAGAGTTTGAAATCCTGAATCATTGTTGCTGCCGGTGGTGCTGGCGATGCTTATTATAGAAATAAGTTTGATTCGCAAAATGATCCTAATAGTATCATAGAAGGCGGTGCTGGTGGTATCCTAGTTGGATATCCTGGCACTATACACTATGTTGACAATGCCAATGGTATATCCAACGCCACTGGAGGAACTCAAACTTCAGGGGGTCTCGGAACAAATTCCTCCGGGAGAGATGGTGGATTTGGGTACGGTGGCGATTGTGGCAGTGATTATCATGGCAGCGGTGGTGGCAGTGGCTACTACGGCGGTGGGAGTGGTGGATTTATATTTGAACGTGTTACAAGTGGTGCTGGAGGTTCTTCGTATATCTCAGGATACGAAGGATGTAAAGCAATCTCAAAAAGCTCCACTGAGAACCATATTCTCCATGAAGAAAACTCATTCCATTACTCCGGAATGTCATTTTATTCTCCAGTGATCAAAGACGGGAAATCTAGTATTCCATGTCCAGATTCATCAAATCCGTTTGCTTGCACCGAAACAGGTCATTATGGTAACGGCTATGCTCGTATCACCATTTATGAACAGCACAATCCCATAACTATTGTGCAGTGTCGCCCATTGTTATCATTCACATCAATTTCTGTTTTCATCTTTATGTTTTCAGATTAAATATTAAATTATCTTTCAAAAGTTGAATTCAATCAGAGAGCTAATAAAAATAAATACCATTATGAATTCTGCATTATTAACTCTGATTTATTTCAATTGAAAAAATTGAGTTAAAAATTATTGGTTAATTTCTAAAATAACACTACTAATAGCCGTTTTAATACCTTTAATGAAGTTTTTATCTTTTTAATTTCATAAATTACTCAATCCTTATTCAACAAATCTATCATCCTATCATACCTTAAGATTTATATGAAAAATATCATTGATACTCAAGATTAAATCTATTGCGCAAATAATAACATATCTTCCCCATTGTTATAAAGAAAACTCACCAACAAAGATATTATTAAGGCTTAATAATATGATATCCTGCGATTATTTGGCAATATCTCTTATATTCCTCTTAGAATATAACATTTTATCTTCATTTTTATTAATGAAATAGTTCCTTCCTCGCAATTAGGGGGATTCATGCATAGGTCCTACGCATAAAAATATCCGATGATATCAATTAGATACGATGATGAGTCAAAAGCTTCAGTCCCCAATGCTATTAATAAAACAGGAAAAGTCTACTTCCTCAAATATCCATGTTCCACTTCAGATTGCACACCATTTGTTGCAACGTTCAAACCTGGAATATATAAGGTTGAACTTTGGGGTGCATCCGGTGGTTTCCTAAATAATCTTGGTGCACATGGATCATATGCCAGCGGTCTTCTCCCAATATTCAAACCACAGACCGTCTATATATACCTTGGCCAACAAGGAAAATGGTCAGGTCTAGCCACATTTAACGGTGGCGGTGCAGGTCCAACAGCTAACAAAAGCGAAGATTTTTATGTGTCCGGTGGTTCTGGCGGTGGCTCAAGTGATATCCGCCTCACCAAAGGACCTTGGAAGAACTTTGAGAGTTTGAAATCCTGAATCATTGTTGCTGCTGGCGGTTCTGGCGATGCATATTATCGGTTTGACTCAAATAGCTATGCTGAAAGTATCATAGAGGGCGGTGCTGGTGGTGTCTTAGAGGGCTATCCGGGCGCCATACGCTATAAAGTCAATACTAATGGCATCTCAACTGCAACTGGAGGAAATCAAACTTTAGGTGGCTTCGGAACAAATTCCTATGGAAAAGATGGTGGATTTGGGTACGGTGGCGATTGTGGCAGTGAGTATCATGGCAGCGGTGGTGGCAGTGGCTACTACGGAGGAGGGAGTGGTGGATTTATATTTGAACGTGTTACAAGTGGTGCTGGAGGTTCTTCGTATATCTCAGGATACGAAGGATGTAAAGCAATCTCAAAAAGCTCCACTGAGAACCATATTCTCCATGAAGAAAACTCATTCCATTACTCCGGAATGTCATTTTATTCTCCAGTGATCAAAGACGGGAAATCTAGTATTCCATGTCCAGATTCATCAAATCCGTTTGCTTGCACCGAAACAGGTCATTATGGTAACGGCTATGCTCGTATCACCATTTATGAACAGCACAATCCCATAACTATTGTGCAGTGTCGCCCATGGCTATCATTCGTATCAGCTGCTATTTTCGTCATTTTGTTTTCCGAATAAAAATTAATTAATTAATTTCTCTTCTGAGCCCTGTATTCAGTGAGAATGCTATTTAATATAAATGATAATATGAATTCTGTATATTTAACTCTGATTGGTTCTAATTGGGAAATTGAGTGAAAAAATTATTGGTTGATATCTAAAATTACAGTACAAATAGCTGTTACAATATATTTTATGAAATTTCGATAAGGATGTCAATTCGGAAAATTGTTTTCATTTTAGGAGAATATAATTTTCCTTTTGGAAAATTTAAAAAGTGAGACGCGCAGGATTCGAACTTTTTTAAAAGTTGATTTAAATATATTCTAGTGTGGATTCTAAGGATAATGTCATATTTAAAATAAGAATATACTAGTTTAGGTGGTATAATTTTTTTCGATAAATTTGAGAGCATGTACGTTTAGGGCACCAAAAGTGTCAATTCGCTCAGCGAAAGCTGAGCTAGCTTCGTTCTCGAAAGAATAGGGAAGGAGTGAAAGAGAGTGATACAGATGTTGACACATTCATATCATTTCAATAAATTTTGATCAAATTGAAATGCAATGAAATTCAATTCACTTCATATCCTTCAGTCAGTACATTGACATCCTTCTACATCACAATGATAACTCGTGCATCAATAGTTCTACAACTAACTCAGAAAAAACAAGATTTTTCCTTCCAGCTTACAGCTTTTAAAAAGTTTCGATGATAAAAATCACTCTACTCTTGTTTATCGATATGTTGTGATAGTAGGTAAACGTATTCTTATCGATATTAATAAAAATATTTTTACGAAAATCTGAACCAATTACAGAGTTATTCATAAAGTTTATGATAACTGTAATTACTTCATCTTTGTTTTATATTTGAATAAACAATTTAATTTAATTTGCATAATTTTTTTTAGTTGAAAGACAGGAAACTTAGTTGAGTTTGTATTATTTTTATCGTTCAATTCATTGTATATGTGAGTGATCCAGATATTTAAGATATTTAGAAAAAATTTATTAATTTGATTAACAAATTTTAATCAAAATAGCATATTTGATAGCTGTAAGCAAATAATAATTTCTATTTCAAGCAAAATCACTTATTTTCATCTAAACGTATAAAATTGTCAATTTTATGAGAATAAATTTAAAATCTCATGAAATATAAAGGAGAGTAATATTTTTCAATTTTCTTTTTTTCTTTCTCTCAAATATTTTCTATTGGGAATTTTCTTGTTATCAAAAAATAATTTTAATATTTGTTTATTTCATTACATACAATAAAATTTTAAAAACTCTATTTCTTCACAAGAAAATTTTTTTCCTTCATATGAAGAAACATTTTGTTCTCCATTTGATGCTGAGTCTAAATCTCGATTTTTGAATTTTCTTCTTTCCAAATTTCTTTTTTCCAAATTAGAAGTTTAATTCAAATTTTCAATAGTTTATATATTTTCTCAAACCGTCTTAGATTTTCTTACTTTTTGGGGATTTTCTCTCAAAATATACAAAAATAGTAATATCAATACATGTGTCTAATATACTTTAAAACCATCGTGATAAAATTCAAAAACGAAGAGTTCTTCTCTCCAAATTTTTTTCAAAATCAAAACAATCAGATAAAAAAGTACGTTTGGAAAATTCATTTTTAGCATTTTAGGAATTTTCTCACTTTTCTTCCAAATTGACATCCTTAATTTCGATACTTTAAATTTTATAAATTACCTAATTTTAAATCTAAATTTCTATCTTACCATCAAATTTAAAGATTTAACTCCAAAATATCAATTTACATATAAATTAAAATCTATTGCTCAAAAAAATAGTATATGTCCCCGATTGTTTTTTATGGTTGGATAAATTTTTCATCAATGTTTTGAAGGCATCGATGTCCATTGAATGAATTGATCAATAAAAATGCATTGTTTTTGATGTCTATAATCCTTTGAACTCCATTCAAAAAAACTGTTGATATCATTCAAATTTGAATTCAATTTCAATTAATACAATACATAATAAAATTCCTATATTATATCTTTCTTATTCTTTTTGTAAAAAATTAATTCAATCAGAAACGTTTTTAAGGTTTCAATTCAAATGTAATCGTAATAGTCTCTGTATATATAATACATTAATCATTTACGCTCCATTTTCTCATTGAAAGCTTTACAAAAATCATTTTTCAATATGATAAGTTTTCTGATCGGATTAGTCTCATCAAACAGACCTGTTATTCTTTTACCAGGTATATATGGTTCAAACCTATATTCAACATATGACAATTTTGCAAAGCACTGGTACTGTCCAAAAACAACAGATCATTCCATTTTCTGGGTAAACCTTAAATACGCTATTCCTCCAACATACAACTGCCTCTTTGAATTACTTGCTGCACATTACGATGCTGCAACCGACAAGGTAGGCAACCCTGAAGGATTATCCGTTGAAATTGAAGATTTTGGTGGTGATGGTGGTATTTCTTATGTTGATGCCGGCGTTTTTGGATACCACTTCATCGAGTCATTTGGCCCTCTTATTGATTACTTCAAAGGCAAAGGATATACAATCAAAAAAAATTTATTTGGTGTCCCATATGATTGGCGCCTTGCCTTAGATCCACTTCGTGAAACCTTCTTCCCGCAACTCAAGCAGCTTATAGAAAATGCTTATTCCTCCAACGGCAATCAAAATGTTGTTGTTTTAGGATATTCATGCGGCGGCCTCATGCTTCATAACTTCTTTACAACCTACGTCGATCAGGCCTGGAAAGACAAGTATATCCACAAAGTTATCATGCTTGCCCCTGCTTTCGCTGGTTCTTCCGAAACTCTTGATGTCGTATGGAACCAGTACTTCCCAATCATTCCTATCCTTAAGAACGACGTCCTTAGAGAAAACATTCCAAAGATTCCAGTTATTTCCGGATTGATGCCAAACCACGTTGTTTTCGCTGACGATACCATTATCATTGAGCCAGATGGCACAGAAATCAAGGCACCACAAGTCCAAGATTGGTTTATCAAACAAGGCAAATATTCCGGTGAAGGCGAGCAAATGGTTAGAAAGAACATGAAATGGTTACAAAAGAAACCAGAATCCCTCGGTGTCCCGCTTTACATGATCTACAACTCCGGAAATGAAGCAACTTATCAGATGAAGTTCAAGGGAAGCTGGGATGAGGTCGAATATACAAAGCAGCCAGGTGATGGTACAGTTCCGTCGAAGGGACCAGAGTTCGCTTGCAACAACTGGATGGATAATAAGGGAAATCCAATTATTTGCCACGATGTAAAGAATCCTGGTGATGATTGGAAGCACGCACCATTGTCTACAAACGAATACATCCACCAACTCATCTACAACGTTGCCAACGACCAGCCAGTTAATGAATGGTCAAAACTTGAAGGAAACTGGATGTTTACAAGCGAAAACGTTGAGACTGTCAATGGTACAGTTCTTAGAGCTGGACAAGTCACAAAGAGGAGAATTCTTTAATTCTTTTATTTTTATCTTTTTTAATTTAATAAAAAATCATTATCAATTTGCGAATTTATGTTCTTATACATACATATAATATGCAAACAATATGTTTTATTAGATAAAACGAAACAATACAAAATATTTTTATAAAATATTAGAAATTATTGGAAAATTTGTGCACAAAATTAAATAATATGCAAAAACAAAAGTAATCGATTGTAACTATTCGAAAAATAAAAAAAAATAATTAAAAATAATTGAAAATTATTAAAAACATGCCACTGAATCAGTTTTTCTATTCATTGTTGGATATCCTACTGTCTCGTGCATGACTCTTTCGTAGGCGTTTTTAGCAGCTGCTTCGAAAAGATCGTTTATACCGATATTATCTTTAGCAGATGTTTCTATGAATTCAGATTTGTTTGATTCAGCAAATAAAATGCAATCATCTCGAGGCATTAAACCTTCTTGTCTCAGATCTGACTTATTTCCAACTGTAAAGATCGGGACTTTATTTTGCATTGTAGCAGAAAGTTCGTCAAACCATCCTTGTGCTTTTATCATTGAATCTTTGTTGTCCAATGCAAAAACAACAATAATTGCATCGGCATTTCTGTAGAAATTAGGACAAACAGACTGGTAGACCTCTTGTCCAGCTGTGTCACATATATTTAAAGTTACTTCTTCTGAATTGATTTCAATAGTTTTTTGAAATGAGGCAACTTGAATTGTTGGTGGGTTGTTTCCATAAAATTCGTTTGAACAGTATCTGTGGATGATAGATGTCTTGCCGACATTTGTTGTTCCAAGAAGTACAATTTTGAGATTTCGAACCATAAAAATTTGGCAGAACACTTTTATGAAATTTTAATGTTAAGTATGTTTTTAGTTAAATCATGTGTATTTCATATTGTGGTTTTTCACTCCAAAAATATCAGGAAAATATAATTTTATTGTTGAAAAAAAAACTTATTCTAGCAAATGAAAAACTTGTGAATAGATTAAACCGAAGGAATTTAAAAATTCAACATTTAGAACTTACACAAAAACAATACTACACCTAAGGTGAAAACAATTATAGGCTTAACTCTTTCATCTGCATTAATTTGAAGAGTATCCTTGTCTATCTTCCCGATACAGATTCTAGAATAATTCTTAGAATCCTCAAGAACAGTGTTCTTGATACTTGTAATGATTTTAGGAATTTCTTTCTTCAGAAGGCTTTCAGGAAGGATTTCTTGTGGCTGACTAGTATATTCGAAAGTACTTCCGTCATCAAATTTAATTCTAGCTTCTGCATTCTTCGATTCATTTTGATTAGCATTTTTACTAAGTTTCAGATTAAATAGTTCCAGGCCATGTTGATGGTTAACTCTAAGTGAAATATCAGTAAGATCCTTATTAATCAAAATGTATTCCGCAAAACTTTTATTGCTGAAGTGAGAATTGTTGCCAGCGGAGATCTTAATACATTCTCCAATGTTAAGAGTTTTAACTTTGACATGATACTGAGGAATTTCGCCATAATATTGCTGAAAATGTGTCCTTGATCCTTTCCAGCTAATTTTGACTTCTCTTTTGACTCGATATATGATAGTTTTTGCAGAAAAATGATTGATGCTTGGACTCTTTGTCATTTTCGGCCTTGTAGAATTTTGATTATCATTTTTGCCTACAGGAAAAGCATGATTTGAAGAAGAAACGTCTAATTTTACAGCTAATGGTATTCTCTTATTACCATCTAAATTGTCAATAGGTAGGGATTTTGGAATTTTGCGAATGGCGTAATTCTGTGAAAGATTTTGATCCTGAGATGCAAATGCACCATTGTCACCATCAGCATCGTTAATCCCCGAGTTAAAATTACCTTCTGTTTGTCCTGTGTTGCTATCGTTATTATTGAGTTTGCGAACTTTTGCTTGGAGGTCAATATTATCAGTCGAATTCATATTGTGTTGATGAATAGGCTCTTCCAAATCAACAGCATCAGAATCAAGCTCCATTGTAAGGGAGTTATTTCTTTCCTCTGAAAATTGACGATTTTATCTTTTAAAAAGTTTATTCTCTGAATTTTTTTATTATCTTAATCGATTTATTTAGAGAACAATCTCTTATAACTTATTTTGCTTAATTAATTTTTTTCAGACGGTTTATTGAGAGAAAACATGAAACGTTTTGGCAAAAATTAAACAATAAAAAACATTAAAAATATTATTGTGTTCTTTGTTTTATTCGGCATTGGTTCAATAAATATTTACTCAAAAACATTTCATAACAATTCAAAAATCATTCACTTATTTTTCCGAAATACATGAAGTGTTCGATATCAGCTACAACAATTTCGTAATTATTTTCATGTGAAGTGAGAAAATTGTCGTTAATTGATTAATTCCCGCATGATGTTAAGAGTTATCAGATTTCTATACAAAAAAAGTACCACGCATGAAATTTTGATGATAATTATTTAGCGCTAGCCTCAAATGTTAGAATTTTGTTCTCCGACATTATTTTGATTGGTATTTATATCAATAAATCTATGAAATATGTTATATATTTCTAAAATCAAACTAAATCCTTTGGAGGAAATCGATTTTGCATCTGTTCACGACTTAGAGGAAGCAGAATGTACAATTTGAATAGGGAATACATTTCATTGTCACCTTTTGAACAATTATCGTATTTTAAAATATTAGATTCTATTTAGTATTTTAAATGTATTTTCATTGAAAAAATTGAATTGGGAAATTGGGAAAACAGTATTCAATTTATTTTGAATCTTGGGAAAAAATTATCTGAATTGATCATTCGATACTATTTCATCAATGAATAACTGGCAAAATGCTCTCTTCAATGAAAGGACTTTATTGCAGAACAGTAAGCCCCCTACACAAGAAGATTTGAACCATGCCAAAGATATTTTATCAAACCTTAAAGCTTCAAATAAAGATTTGAATGTTCAACAAGAAAAGATGTATGAAGTTGATGCTAGAGAATATCAGATGTTCCTATGCTGGAAAAGTAGAATGAAATCCAAAATCCAAAAAATGGATTTACAAAATCAAAATAATTATATTCCAAAAGAATTGAATTGTAATGTCATTCCAATTGCTACACAACTACCTGACAACAAATCAAATAAACTTAGAAAAATCAATCCAGCACTCCTCACTCCGCCACCTTTAGATTTACCGAACTGCAATTGCCCTGGACTTCCATATAATCCTCAATTCTACCAAAATTTCTCTTTTCCTCATATCCCAAATGTTCCCACAAAACAAAAAAAGTAGAATATTATAATATGCTGTTTTTTGTCATTTAAATCTTACTGTTCATTACGGATCTTTACTTTGTTTGTTAAATAAAATTATAAAAATATCATGTTATATCTAATAAGAATTCGTAAAGTTCATTAAGCCATAATGTGTGAGTATGTGATTTTCTGATGCATATAATTGTCGATTTAAAAAAAATATGAATGAGATATAAAATAAATATAGAAAATCTATGCGAAAAATACGATAAAATTTGGTTTTACATATTAAATGATAATATTTTAAAATATAAGAACAGAAATATAAATAACAAATAAATTATTGTCTATAATGATAGTTATAATAACCGAGTTGGGTCCTCTTGAGGGATCTATCAGTGTACCAAGTGTGGAACAATTGCTTGACTCTAGCGCTGTAAGGAGCTCCAACGAAATCTCTGTACATTTTGAGAAGTTGAGTGTTTTCGTTTGTTGTTGACTTTCCTTCAGCAATCTTCTGTTTATCGATGGCGTAAAGTGAGTTAATTCTGGCCTGAAGAATATCTTTCTTCAAAACTGTTCTTGAATGGAGAACTTGGCCACCACCGCCAACGCATCCGCCTGGGCAAGCCATAACTTCAACGATATGGAAGTCTTTGTACATTCCAGAGTTAATGAAGTCATGAGCGTTACCAACACCGTTGCAAACAGCGATATTGATGTTGTTTCCTGCGATATTGACTGTAGCAGTCTTAACACCATCAAGACCTCTGAGATCTGAGTAGATCAACTGTCCAATTGGAAGTCCCGTCATTTTCTCGTAGCAGAATCTCAAAGCGGCTTCGGCAACACCACCTGTTGCACCGAAAATTGTTGCACCACCTGTTGATTCTGAGAGAATGTTGTCGTATGGAGAATCTGGAAGATTATCCCAGTCAAATTGGTAGTTATTCTTGATCATTTCTACGAATTCGACACTGGTGAGAACAGCATCGACAACTCCTTTGTGCTGTGGCCTCTCAATTTCATCTTTCTTCGCGGTACATGGCATAACTGAGACAGTGAAGATTTTCTCTGGTGGAATTCCAGCTACTTGAGCGAAATATGTCTTGATGGCAACACCACTCATCATATGTGGGCTCTTTGCTGTTGAAAGATTTGGAATAATTTCTGGATGCTTTGTTTCAACGAAGTTAACCCATCCTGGGCAGCAGGAAGTGAACTGTGGTAAAGGAGCTTCATGGTTAAGGAGTCTTGCCATGAATTCAGTGCCTTCTTCTATAATTGTCTGATCAGCACCGTAATTGATATCGAAAACGTACTTGAAGCCCATCTTTCTTGCAGCTGCGACAATCTTTCCTGTGCAGATTGTGCCGGGATCGTGGCCAAATCCTTCAGCTATTGTAACTCTAACAGAAGGAGCTGTTTGGAGTACGCAGATCTTATCGGATGCAAGTGCTTCAAGAACTCTTCCGATAGATGGGAAAGGAGTAAGTGCAGCAACAGGACAAACTGTAAGACAATGACCACATCTGATGCAGCTATCATCGATGGCGTGAGTCACGGAGTCAATTGAGTCAATCTGTTGTACATTGGTGCATGCACGAATACAGAGATGACAATTGATGCATTTTGTATTGTCCCATTGAATTGAATCATTTTGTTGTGGTGGATAAGGAAGTCCTTGCTTAGGTTGATAGTAATTCCATAAATCTTCAATATCTGGTGTTTTTTGCATCATCGTAGCCGGTGCAAATTTTTGTAAATTTAATAAAGATTGCTGCTTAACATCCATCGTGTTTGTTTCAACGACCATGCCTTCCTGGCAATATGTAACACATGCACGTTGGAGTGATGAGCCATTTACTTTTACAACATCGACACCACATGCGCCGATTGGAGGGAGATCAGGATGTGAACATAATGTTGGTACATAAATATTCAGTTGCCTGCATGCTTCAATAATTGTTGTGTTTCTTCTAACATAAGCGTCTTGGCCATTGATAGTTAGATGGATCATAAACTTTGAATTGAATGATCCCCAAACCGATGACGATTATTTTGAATTTAGTTATACAATATGTGTTTATTAAATATTTCGAAATTTTGGATCGTATTTTATGATAGTATTCAAAAATTTGAATACTTTATATGCAATCAAAAATTGAATTGCAGTTCTTACTTGGAAAATCAGATTTATTTTTTGTGGATAAACAGAATCTATGTGTTTCGGAGACTAATCTAACATATGATTCATTCTCAATTAATCAAATTAAATGTAAAAACTTTCATTATTTTGGTGATTTTCTTCCAAATAATGATCATTCATGTTGTTATGATGTGCACATATGCTTACTGCAAACCAAATCGAGATTGTGTCAACTGAAGAAAATCATCAATTCTTTTTTTGAAACTGAAGTTATTTGTTGTATCTCTTATCTCATAGAACGTATCAATACCACCTAAATCAACAAATTTCGAGATGAATCCCATAGAATAATCCTGATTTTTGTCGTCATTGAACAAATTTATCAGTAAAGTAAAGATTTTGTTGACCAAATCAGTACCATTATGGCATAAAAGATCAAGTATTGTAACAATAATGGGTAAAACAGTCTCAATTATGACATCTTTCGAAATATACTCAGGATATTTTGAAATTAAGCGAATAAATATCTCTGCGGCAATACATTTTCCATCAATAGTAAAATCATCATATTTTTCTTTCAATACATCAATCAAACCATTGACACATAACTGACAAGCGGCTTCATGGCAATAATTAACTAATTGTAATATAATATTGAGACATTTATCTGATGATTCGATACTTGTTGATAATTTGTGAAGAATCATCGCTGTTGGGTCAATTCCGAATTCTTCTGCAATATTTTGATTACAATACAAAGCGCGCGATATAAGACTAAGAGATCCTAAACTTATTGAGTTATCTTCATTCTGATAATAGATTTCTATTAGATTTCTTACAGGATTTCCTTGATTTATCTGATATGCAAGGACATGTGTCGCTGTTTCGGGATTATGGATTAGATTCTCAAGAGTTTCGAGTAAAAGAGGTGTAGGGATTATATCAAAATCCCGTTTGAGGTTGTCTAAAAAGAGATCTGTGTATTTATGTTGTTTAAAGCGATTTGCTGCAGTTGCTACTGTTCCAAACGCTAGATATATCTCACCGTGAGTAAGTGCATTAGGAACAATAACCATTTCATGGATAGTTGTTAAATATTTTCCTAATTTGTTAAAATTTTCAATGAATTTTTTTTGAAATGCGCTCTCTATTATATTGAAAATCACTTCTACTAATGCTGTATGGAACTTTTCTGTCTGATTTTTGATTCTCCAGTCAATTTCTACGTTGATAATTGATAAAAGATATAAGAGTACATCATTATCGTTGTTTTCATCTTTGTGGGTAACTAATATCTTGCTAATTTCATATTCAACAGTATCTTCTTCATCAACATCGATTATGTGTCTTAAAAAAAGTAAAATCTGATAGGTATATTGGCGATATTCGATACTATTCTTAAGAATTTCTAGTATTACATCAGTAAATTTCCTTAAATCGAAATCTTCTTGAGTAAAAAGAAAATTTTCTCCAAAATATTGATTTAATTGTAGAAAAAGATTCATGAGTTGGTTCCATCCCATGTTTTCGTAATCTGTAAGTATTGAAGAAAGGATTTTATCAACTTGTAGTTCATCAATATATTTTTCTGAAATTGGATGTTGATTTAGCAGATCATTTTCTTCATCATCGTTAAAATCTCCTGTAATGTTGTCTTCTGCCTGCATTTTTGAAGAATAAAAATGATCATCTTCTCCATCAGAAGAATTATCAAACATTTTTCTCAAAGAAAATGAACCAAAAGAAGAAATTAGAAGGGTATATGTATTAAAACATAGAAATTATGTTTGAAATTGATTGTAAAAAAAAAAAATTATAAAAAAAAATAATAAGAATGACAGTTTTAGCATTGCTTATGCATCCTGGTAGTACTTATCACTAATGAACTTGCAGATAGCATCTGCTGTTTCGACGACTTGGTCACCGTTGAGTGCGACGATCTTGTATTGGATGATTGGGCGGTCTTCGGAAAGAGGAGCAGCCTTATCAAGGAATCTCTGGATAAGGTAGTCAGCGCAAGCTTCTGGGTTGTGGGAATCGCCAGAGAATTCTGGGAAGATTTTGACGAAAGCATCTGTATTCTTGATTTTCTCTGTAAAGACATCGAACTTGTTGCAGACAAGGAAGATTGGAGAGTTGGAGAACTTCTCTTGGTGTGTAATGTTGCCGAAGATTTCGAGGGAATCGTTGATACGAAGAACATTTTGATCTTCGAACATTGGCTTGTCGAATTCGGCGAAGGAAACGCAGAAGATGACACCTTCGACCTGGTTCATAACGTTGGCCCACTTGGAACGTTCGGATTTCTGACCACCGACATCGAAGATTCTGATTCTGGCGCCCTGAAGGTCGAATGTAATAGCTTCGATACCGATTGAGCGGATACGAGCACGGAGAACATCTTCGTTGGATGGGATGTAGTCTTCTCCGGCAAGTTCGTCAATCTTAGCAAAGAAGTATGGCATGTGGTCTGGAACAGCTGTTTCGTCCTTGTGCTCGAAGGCCTTCTTGATTTGTTCGTTCTCCCAAAGAGCCTTAAGCTTCTCAACAAGCTCTTCGTTGAATTCGCAATCCTGTGGGTCAACATCGATGATATCCTGGGCCATTGATGATAATTCAGAGTCCTCAATTTCGATGTTGTTGTGCTCGAGCCAGACAAGAAGGAGCTGCATTGTCTCAACGAGGTTACCGCGAATTGTTCTTAAGAAATCGCGGCAGTCCTTCTCGTTAAATCCATTGAGGTAGCGAAGTTTGAGTTGGCGAGTGAATGTTGTCTTACCAGATTCACCAGCACCGCAAAGAAGAAGACCATAGGCTTCATTTGTATCATCTTCAACTGCAACAACTTTTGGAGCTGGTTCGGCTGGCTTCTGTGGCTCTGGGGCTGGAGCAGGAGCTGGAGCTGGCTCAGCTGGTTTCGGCGGCTCTGGTTGTGGCTGTGGCTCTGGCTGTGGTTGTGGCTCTGGTTTTGGCTCTGGAACTTGCTCTACTTTCTTTGGAACTGGAGCTGATGGAAGCTTCGCGTTGGAAGGTTCAGATGGTTTAGATGCTGAACAACCCATTTGATTCAATTTCGAACCGTCAAAACCGATTTTGCCTTCAAAATATTGACATGAAATAGTGTCAGCAATTCATTTCACTTTATATGATAATTATTGAGTTTTATTTTATTGGTTTATGAATTGCAAATTGATGAATCGCATTTTTTGCAAAATCTTCAAAATCGGACCCTCAAATAAAGTATTATCATTGGCAGATGAAATATGAATAAATTATTAACTATAATTTGCGATATCGGATCAAATTTTTGGTGGATTTTCTTGTTGAAAAAAAAAATAGATATTGATTGTTTAAATGAAGTAAAATGTTTTCATAATTTTGATAAAAAAAAACTTTCGCCGATAATTTGAATTCAAAGTTGAAAAATTTATGAAAAAGATAAATTTAAGCTTGGCATTTCGATAGTTTTTACAATGATCACTGTGATATTTGCACTTAGGAAGCTCTAAAACATATGTTAGAATGATATATGATTCGGTCAATTCTTGAAATTTGTGATTTATATGTTTCACTGGCCATTGCACTCATAATAAAAATACCTTGAGTATTATATTCATTTTTCTTATGAAATAGCTTAAATACTCTAAAATTGTATTTCTCTTATTATTTCTTAATTTGGAACCGCATAGTGTTTTGGAAAATATCCTTAGCGATAGCTATATAAAATCCTAGTTTATATTTTGGACTTGTTGAGTTCTATTAAAAATTAAATACCCTCAATTTTTGACTTTTGCAACTTTTTCATGACCCAGGTATCTAAAATACCATTTATCGCCTGAAAAGCACCCTTAATTTATGCCAATTGACAAAATAAAGATATGTTTAGAATGCTGATATGATGGAGAATCATGCTGCATCATTATTGGCCAGCCATATATAATATTTAAGAAATCTACGAGATTATCTGATTTCATGAAACTCAATGTATACTAAGTTTCAGACTTTGAAATTTTAACATGTTGATATGGGTACATAGGGTTTATGATTCCAGTCATTTATTTAAAAAATTACAAAAATGAATTAATATGATGTGAGTAACAATGGTAATAAACGCTTAATTACTAATATGTTATTTCTTGGTAGGAATGAAATGTTTTGGTGACATTTATAGAAGTTAAGCTGAGAATCAAAAATGCAAAAATTATTTTAAATATTACAAGCATTATTTGATGTCATTGAGTTTAGAGTCGTGTAGATATATGAGTACAATATGTTATTGATGTATATATGCAATAATTGTGAAAATGAAATGTGAATCTCAAGATGAGTTGCATGTTACTGCGCTATAATTTGAATTCAATACGTACATAACATTACTAAATGTATTTTAAGATAATACAAAAAATTAAGCTTGCAAAAAGATATCGAAATGTAATTTTCATTAGATTCAAAGTTCTGAATAGATTTTGATTTTAACTATTGATGAGTTTGTCAAACCTCTATAATAATAGAATGTAGAACTAATTAAATATAATTAATAAAAAAATACAAATTTAAGTGATATTATAAGAGATATATGTGATGTTACCAATATGATATGATATTGGAGAACTGATAGAATTGTGATGTGAGACTAAATATGATTTTATTATGAATAGGAGAATAATATTAGAAGAATTTCTTGAATTTAATGTATCTGAATATGTAATTGGGCATATATTCTATATATATATTGGTAGGTTAACTAGAAATAAGAAGATGAAAGATTGTTAATGAATAATATGAGATTAAGCGAAAATATATTGTTCTAATAGATGAGTGTTGAGATCCAATATATATGAAGAGGGATATGTGAGAGGAAATATGTATATTTAATAAAATAAGCGATGAGAGAAAAAATAACAAAGATTTATATGAAATTTTGAGTATTGAAAAAGCGCGATTAGTGATTTTATGTCTGTTAAAGGAATAGATATTCTAGGAGAAAGATAAATTGAATTAAAGAAGAATAAAAAAAGTTGATTAAGATTGATAAAAATATTGAATTGTATGACAATGGAAAGAAGGAATAAATTGGTGTTGGTATGACGGTATCATTTCGGGAGACATTGCCTCTGCATGTCTCCCAGAATGAACAATGTTCCGCATTCATAATTGAACGCGGAAGTTTGACCGACAAGAGTGTATTGTGCACTCTTGTCGGTCGCAGTGTCTCATTCTGGGAGACATTGCCTCTGCATGTCTCCCAGAATGGAACAATGTTCCGCATTGATAACTTGAACGCGGAAGTTTGACCGACAAGAGTGTATTGTGCACTCTTGTCGGTCGCAGTGTCTCATTCTGGGAGACATTGCCTCTGCATGTCTCCCAGAATGGAACAATGTTCCGCATTGATAACTTGAACGCGGAAGTTTGACCGACAAGAGTGTATTGTGCACTCTTGTCGGTCGCAGTGTCTCATTCTGGGAGACATTGCCTCTGCATGTCTCCCAGAATGGAACAATGTTCCGCATTGATAACTTGAACGCGGAAGTTTGACCGACAAGAGTGTATTGTGCACTCCTGTCGGTCGCAGTGTCTCATTCTGGGAGACATTGCCTCTGCATGTCTCCCAGAATGGAACAATGTTCCGCATTGATAACTTGAACGCGGAAGTTTGACCGACAAGAGTGTATTGTGCACTCTTGTCGGTCGCAGTGTCTCATTCTGGGAGACATTGCCTCTGCATGTCTCCCAGAATGGAACAATGTTCCGCATTGATAACTTGAACGCGGAAGTTTGACCGACAAGAGTGTATTGTGCACTCCTGTCGGTCGCAGTGTCTCATTCTGGGAGACATTGCCTCTGCATGTCTCCCAGAATGGAACAATGTTCCGCATTGATAACTTGAACGCGGAAGTTTGACCGACAAGAGTGTATTGTGCACTCCTGTCGGTCGCAGTGTCTCATTCTGGGAGACATTGCCTCTGCATGTCTCCCAGAATGGAACAATGTTCCGCATTGATAACTTGAACGCGGAAGTTTGACCGACAAGAGTGTATTGTGCACTCCTGTCGGTCGCAGTGTCTCATTCTGGGAGACATTGCCTCTGCATGTCTCCCAGAATGGAACAATGTTCCGCATTGATAACTTGAACGCGGAAGTTTGACCGACAAGAGTGTATTGTGCACTCCTGTCGGTCGCAGTGTCTCATTCTGGGAGACATTGCCTCTGCATGTCTCCCAGAATGGAACAATGTTCCGCATTGATAACTTGAACGCGGAAGTTTGACCGACAAGAGTGTATTGTGCACTCCTGTCGGTCGCAGTGTCTCATTCTGGGAGACATTGCCTCTGCATGTCTCCCAGAATGGAACAATGTTCCGCATTGATAACTTGAACGCGGAAGTTTGACCGACAAGAGTGTATTGTGCACTCTGTCGGTCGCAGTGTCTCATTCTGGGAGACATTGCCTCTGCATGTCTCCCAGAATGGAACAATGTTCCGCATTGATAACTTGAACGCGGAAGTTTGACCGACAAGAGTGTATTGTGCACTCCTGTCGGTCGCAGTGTCTCATTCTGGGAGACATTGCCTCTGCATGTCTCCCAGAATGGAACAATGTTCCGCATTGATAACTTGAACGCGGAAGTTTGACCGACAAGAGTGTATTGTGCACTCCTGTCGGTCGCAGTGTCTCATTCTGGGAGACATTGCCTCTGCATGTCTCCCAGAATGGAACAATGTTCCGCATTGATAACTTGAACGCGGAAGTTTGACCGACAAGAGTGTATTGTGCACTCTTGTCGGTCGCAGTGTCTCATTCTGGGAGACATTGCCTCTGCATGTCTCCCAGAATGGAACAATGTTCCGCATTGATAACTTGAACGCGGAAGTTTGACCGACAAGAGTGTATTGTGCACTCCTGTCGGTCGCAGTGTCTCATTCTGGGAGACATTGCCTCTGCATGTCTCCCAGAATGGAACAATGTTCCGCATTGATAACTTGAACGCGGAAGTTTGACCGACAAGAGTGTATTGTGCACTCCTGTCGGTCGCAGTGTCTCATTCTGGGAGACATTGCCTCTGCATGTCTCCCAGAATGGAACAATGTTCCGCATTGATAACTTGAACGCGGAAGTTTGACCGACAAGAGTGTATTGTGCACTCCTGTCGGTCGCAGTGTCTCATTCTGGGAGACATTGCCTCTGCATGTCTCCCAGAATGGAACAATGTTCCGCATTGATAACTTGAACGCGGAAGTTTGACCGACAAGAGTGTATTGTGCACTCCTGTCGGTCGCAGTGTCTCATTCTGGGAGACATTGCCTCTGCATGTCTCCCAGAATGGAACAATGTTCCGCATTGATAACTTGAACGCGGAAGTTTGACCGACAAGAGTGTATTGTGCACTCCTGTCGGTCGCAGTGTCTCATTCTGGGAGACATTGCCTCTGCATGTCTCCCAGAATGGAACAATGTTCCGCATTGATAACTTGAACGCGGAAGTTTGACCGACAAGAGTGTATTGTGCACTCCTGTCGGTCGCAGTGTCTCATTCTGGGAGACATTGCCTCTGCATGTCTCCCAGAATGGAACAATGTTCCGCATTGATAACTTGAACGCGGAAGTTTGACCGACAAGAGTGTATTGTGCACTCCTGTCGGTCGCAGTGTTCTCATTCTGGGAGACATTGCCTCTGCATGTCTCCCAGAATGGAACAATGTTCCGCATTGATAACTTGAACGCGGAAGTTTGACCGACAAGAGTGTATTGTGCACTCCTGTCGGTCGCAGTGTCTCATTCTGGGAGACATTGCCTCTGCATGTCTCCCAGAATGGAACAATGTTCCGCATTGATAACTTGAACGCGGAAGTTTGACCGACAAGAGTGTATTGTGCACTCCTGTCGGTCGCAGTGTCTCATTCTGGGAGACATTGCCTCTGCATGTCTCCCAGAATGGAACAATGTTCCGCATTGATAACTTGAACGCGGAAGTTTGACCGACAAGAGTGTATTGTGCACTCCTGTCGGTCGCAGTGTCTCATTCTGGGAGACATTGCCTCTGCATGTCTCCCAGAATGGAACAATGTTCCGCATTGATAACTTGAACGCGGAAGTTTGACCGACAAGAGTGTATTGTGCACTCCTGTCGGTCGCAGTGTCTCATTCTGGGAGACATTGCCTCTGCATGTCTCCCAGAATGGAACAATGTTCCGCATTGATAACTTGAACGCGGAAGTTTGACCGACAAGAGTGTATTGTGCACTCCTGTCGGTCGCAGTGTCTCATTCTGGGAGACATTGCCTCTGCATGTCTCCCAGAATGGAACAATGTTCCGCATTGATAACTTAACGCGGAAGTTTGACCGACAAGAGTGTATTGTGCACTCCTGTCGGTCGCAGTGTCTCATTCTGGGAGACATTGCCTCTGCATGTCTCCCAGAATGGAACAATGTTCCGCATTGATAACTTGAACGCGGAAGTTTGACCGACAAGAGTGTATTGTGCACTCCTGTCGGTCGCAGTGTCTCATTCTGGGAGACATTGCCTCTGCATGTCTCCCAGAATGGAACAATGTTCCGCATTGATAACTTGAACGCGGAAGTTTGACCGACAAGAGTGTATTGTGCACTCCTGTCGGTCGCAGTGTCTCATTCTGGGAGACATTGCCTCTGCATGTCTCCCAGAATGGAACAATGTTCCGCATTGATAACTTGAACGCGGAAGTTTGACCGACAAGAGTGTATTGTGCACTCCTGTCGGTCGCAGTGTCTCATTCTGGGAGACATTGCCTCTGCATGTCTCCCAGAATGGAACAATGTTCCGCATTGATAACTTGAACGCGGAAGTTTGACCGACAAGAGTGTATTGTGCACTCCTGTCGGTCGCAGTGTCTCATTCTGGGAGACATTGCCTCTGCATGTCTCCCAGAATGGAACAATGTTCCGCATTGATAACTTGAACGCGGAAGTTTGACCGACAAGAGTGTATTGTGCACTCCTGTCGGTCGCAGTGTCTCATTCTGGGAGACATTGCCTCTGCATGTCTCCCAGAATGGAACAATGTTCCGCATTGATAACTTGAACGCGGAAGTTTGACCGACAAGAGTGTATTGTGCACTCCTGTCGGTCGCAGTGTCTCATTCTGGGAGACATTGCCTCTGCATGTCTCCCAGAATGGAACAATGTTCCGCATTGATAACTTGAACGCGGAAGTTTGACCGACAAGAGTGTATTGTGCACTCCTGTCGGTCGCAGTGTCTCATTCTGGGAGACATTGCCTCTGCATGTCTCCCAGAATGGAACAATGTTCCGCATTGATAACTTGAACGCGGAAGTTTGACCGACAAGAGTGTATTGTGCACTCTTGTCGGTCGCAGTGTCTCATTCTGGGAGACATTGCCTCTGCATGTCTCCCAGAATGGAACAATGTTCCGCATTGATAACTTGAACGCGGAAGTTTGACCGACAAGAGTGTATTGTGCACTCCTGTCGGTCGCAGTGTCTCATTCTGGGAGACATTGCCTCTGCATGTCTCCCAGAATGGAACAATGTTCCGCATTGATAACTTGAACGCGGAAGTTTGACCGACAAGAGTGTATTGTGCACTCTTGTCGGTCGCAGTGTCTCATTCTGGGAGACATTGCCTCTGCATGTCTCCCAGAATGGAACAATGTTCCGCATTGATAACTTGAACGCGGAAGTTTGACCGACAAGAGTGTATTGTGCACTCTTGTCGGTCGCAGTGTCTCATTCTGGGAGACATTGCCTCTGCATGTCTCCCAGAATGGAACAATGTTCCGCATTGATAACTTGAACGCGGAAGTTTGACCGACAAGAGTGCATTATCCAATCTTTTTTGTCATATACCTCAACCAACAAAGACAAAACCTTACATAAAATAGGTAAACTTTGGTTTTCACTTAATAATGTTTATTTTTAATTTTTTGTTCTTTATATAACTTTTTCTTCTACTAAACTCTTTTACAGACTCTACTGAGCTATCCTCACATATATACCTGTGACAATAACACATATATACTCCCTTCATATTCTGATCTCATGACATATTACAGCACAAACTATAATTATACAACATACCTCATAAAGTCTGATTTTACCCCTATCTAAGCGTTCAAAACCTATTTTCCCCGCGTAATCTGATTCTTCTGGCTCTGCTGATTCGATTCTGCTGTCAGATCGTGAAAATATGCATCACACAATGAGATAAACACAAAATACACAACTTAATATTTTCCTTAAAATTGTCAATTCCTCGATCTTGACATATTTATTATTTCTTCCGTTTCCCTCACAAATATATTTAATTTTCTGAATAAGACGTATAATAAAATGAATATCTTAAAAACTAAAATACAAAATTAATGTTGGGTAATGACTAGATATAGTATGCACTTTTGAATTCATACATTTTTTGAAAAAATTGTATTTTCAAAAAAAGATGTTGTTTCAGTATGAACTTGAAGAGAAATTTTAAGGAAAATATTAAGTTGTGTATTTTGTGTTTATCTCATTGTGTGATGCATATTTTCACGATCTGACAGCAGAAATCGAATCAGCAGAGCCAGAAGAATCAGATTACGCGGGGAAAATAGGTTTTGAACGCTTAGATAGGGGTAAAATCAGACTTTATGAGGTATGTTGTATAATTATAGTTTGTGCTGTAATATGTCATGAGATCAGAATATGAAGGGAGTATATATGTGTTATTGTCACAGGTATATATGTGAGGATAGCTCAGTAGAGTCTGTAAAAGTTTAGTAGAAGAAAAAGTTATATAAAGAACAAAAAATTAAAAATAAACATTATTAAGTGAAAACCAAAGTTTACCTATTTTATGTAAGGTTTTGTCTTTGTTGGTTGAGGTATATGACAAAAAAGATTGGATAATGCACTCTTGTCGGTCAAACTTCCGCGTTCAAGTTATCAATGCGGAACGTTGTTCCATTCTGGGAGACATGCAGAGGCAATGTCTCCCAGAATGAGACACTGCGACCGACAAGAGTGCACAATACACTCTTGTCGGTCAAACTTCCGCGTTCAAGTTATCAATGCGGAACATTGTTCCATTCTGGGAGACATGCAGAGGCAATGTCTCCCAGAATGAGACACTGCGACCGACAGGAGTGCACAATACACTCTTGTCGGTCAAACTTCCGCGTTCAAGTTATCAATGCGGAACATTGTTCCATTCTGGGAGACATGCAGAGGCAATGTCTCCAGAATGAGACACTGCGACCGACAGGAGTGCACAATACACTCTTGTCGGTCAAACTTCCGCGTTCAAGTTATCAATGCGGAACATTGTTCCATTCTGGGAGACATGCAGAGGCAATGTCTCCCAGAATGAGACACTGCGACCGACAGGAGTGCACAATACACTCTTGTCGGTCAAACTTCCGCGTTCAAGTTATCAATGCGGAACATTGTTCCATTCTGGGAGACATGCAGAGGC
This sequence comes from Trichomonas vaginalis G3, assembly GCF_026262505.1. Taxonomy (NCBI): domain Eukaryota; phylum Parabasalia; order Trichomonadida; family Trichomonadidae; genus Trichomonas; species Trichomonas vaginalis. Next base: position 6,691,589 of record NC_067207.1, on the reverse strand, counting down.
AATGTCTCCCAGAATGAGACACTGCGACCGACAGGAGTGCACAATACACTCTTGTCGGTCAAACTTCCGCGTTCAAGTTATCAATGCGGAACATTGTTCCATTCTGGGAGACATGCAGAGGCAATGTCTCCCAGAATGAGACACTGCGACCGACAGGAGTGCACAATACACTCTTGTCGGTCAAACTTCCGCGTTCAAGTTATCAATGCGGAACATTGTTCCATTCTGGGAGACATGCAGAGGCAATGTCTCCCAGAATGAGACACTGCGACCGACAGGAGTGCACAATACACTCTTGTCGGTCAAACTTCCGCGTTCAAGTTATCAATGCGGAACATTGTTCCATTCTGGGAGACATGCAGAGGCAATGTCTCCCAGAATGAGACACTGCGACCGACAGGAGTGCACAATACACTCTTGTCGGTCAAACTTCCGCGTTCAAGTTATCAATGCGGAACATTGTTCCATTCTGGGAGACATGCAGAGGCAATGTCTCCCAGAATGAGACACTGCGACCGACAGGAGTGCACAATACACTCTTGTCGGTCAAACTTCCGCGTTCAAGTTATCAATGCGGAACATTGTTCCATTCTGGGAGACATGCAGAGGCAATGTCTCCCAGAATGAGACACTGCGACCGACAGGAGTGCACAATACACTCTTGTCGGTCAAACTTCCGCGTTCAAGTTATCAATGCGGAACAGTGTCTCATTCGAGGAGCCCTCGAAAGAACCTCACATCGACTCTCTTTTCCGGCATCTTTACCGCATAGAAAGCTGCTCGTTCGCAACTTTGTGTGCAATCTAAGAGATGATTGCGGTAAAGATGCCGGGAAGATTGACGCTGCAGCAGAGAATCACTACGGCTCTCTTTTACCGGCATCTTTACCGCATAGAAAGCTGCTCGTTCGCAACTTTGTGTGCAATCTAAGAGATGATTGCGGTAAAGATGCCGGGAAGATTGATGCTGCAGCCCCAGGCCGCACTCAGATTTCATCCCGCTACACAATTGTTCATCCAACAACTGTCATAGAGGTTGAAATTTTCGACCAGAAGTGAAACATATCATTTTTAAGACTGCGGCGCGCAAGCAAGTTTGAACCTTTCAAGGGTGATCAGTCCTTTACTCATTTCAAGACCTCTTGTTGCCTGATAAAACGATACTTCCTTCCTTGTGGGCCATTGAAAACCGCCCAAACCGTCACAACTTGCTTCCTAAATTTTATTTGCGGAGTAATTATCATGCATATTTTATCGGATAATAATATCAAAGCTAAATTTCATATTATTTTTTAAAGATATGCATTTTCTGTCTAAATTTATTTTTTCTGTTTCCAATTCACGGAATAATATTCTTACAAGCATATACATAGCTAATATATATCATTTTAATAATAATAAAACCAAAATGATGTATTCTTCATATAGTTATTTAAAATTCGTTAACTAGAATTGTATTCAGAACGAGGCAAAGTTAGGAGATACATAAAAACCAATAACTTGATAAGTGATACCTTTTTTCCTGATATATCTATATGTGTTAATGTCAAACACGATTTGGAAAAATTAATTCTTTAAATCGGCTTAAGAATAAGACCAACATCAAAAGCATGGCTAATAAATTAATAAATCAATGTTTAATTACCGATTCATGCATTTTTTTCAAAATTTCAAATTTCAAATTTTTGTTTCTCCAAAATATTAATTGTTTCCACTAGATTAACAAATAAACAATAAATTGGATTAATGTAATGCCCAATCATTCATTTTAAATTTTAGATTTAAAACAATATTTTTCTCCATATTATTATAACATGAATCGCTATGATATAAGAAATATATTTTCAATATTGAAATTGAAAAATTCTAAAATTTTTGAAATTCAATTTGAGTGTGATGATCGATAACATATATTTTTTAATTAAAATATTGTGTCGCTATCATATAAATATACTATTTCTAAATTAAAAATAGAAAAAAAAGTACTATTTAATGATGAAATTGCAAATAATATCAATATATATATATTCATGCTGATATATTTTGGGAACAGATTGGCAATCACATAAATAGGATTGTGTTAGTTTGTCATGGATATAAAACAAATTTTCGAGCTAATTGAGCGAATTTAAATCACAAACACTTATATTTTCTATTACAAGGTATATTTGTAATATACAACCAGTAAATAGCTTTCTCTAACTTTTACCAGCTTAGATGATAGCAAATTAGATACGAATTTCATGACCCCTCACCAAATTCCACTAAAACATATACAAATAAAAGTACTAAGTGGGTATCATCTAACCCGAGAATTATAGCTCCTAGGACTCATCCTAGATGGTAGTTCTGGAAAAACACCTGGTTTTTGGAGTTGCAAAAGTTAAAAATTGAGGGTATTGAATACACTCTTTTCAAATTATGATTCTTAAGTTGACTATACGGGATTTCGTAATATGAAAATATAGATAAGATTAAAACATAATAAATAAAAATTTTTAAAAATAACCAAAAAAGAAACTTAGTTAGCTTGATTAACTGCTGAAGAAAAGAATGCTTGAGTTGATCCATTCTGATCTGAAGCAATTACAATGTTTCCATCATCAGACATAACCGCACTATTGATTGCTGCGTTGAAAACGCCAAGACGCTGAACAGGTTTCATAGATTTATCAAATATCTTAATAGAAGAATATTCAGCGCCGCCTGCAACGATTTCTCCTGTTCTTTGGCAGAATTTGCAAGTATATAAGTTAACTGTATCATTTTGGCCCCATTCAGCATAATTAATCACTTCTCCGCTCCTTGTATCCCATAACTCGATTGGTCTCTCCTGTCTCCAAGCACCAGTAAGAAGGATATCATTTCTGAAATCGATTGTATCGCCGTTAATAGCCGGGCCACCGAATGACCTGATCGGTAATGCTGTTCTTGTGTCCCACATCAATACTGTTGCGTCAGCTGATCCAGAGAAAATGATATTTTCGACTTTATTATAAAGTAAAGCGTAAATAGGATGTGAATGTCCGTGGCCTTCTGATGGGGAATCATGTGTATAATCAGTAATTTTCATACCTGTTTTCGTATCGAAAATCGAAATAATGGCATCTTTACCTGCAATTGCGTATTTATCTCCTTTTCTAGAGAAGTCACAGGTGTAAAGATGAGCGTCAGATTTATACATGCCTTCTTGTTTAATTCCTGACTTGTAATTATAAATACCCCATTTACCAGCAGAAGTAACAGAAAGAAGCTGATCACTATTGTTAGGGTTAAATTTAGAGCATGTAACTACGGAGTTTTCATTACCAACTTGAACTGTATATCCAACTTTACCAGTTCTAGAGGAAAGAATCATAACAGAACCGTTCCACATCGAAACGCAAACTTCTTGATTATTTTGAGAAAGAACCAAATGATGTATACCTATACCAGGTCGAGAAAATGTCCAGGAGGCTGCTGGGTTAAAGTGCCGACTGTCTTTTGACATCACAGATTTTGTAAAAAAGTGTCAAAAATTTTCAATACAAAATGACATCACAACTGATTTAGTAAGACTAATAGATTTTTAACAGCCATGTAATTCGTTTTTCAAAAATTCATATGAAAATTTTATTTTTTGACATTTTCGCAAAAGAAATTATATATTTTCAAATTATTTTTTAATGAGTTTTGTGCTATTGAGGATTTTAACTTGATATAAATGCTTTAAATAGCATTTGGAGTTTATATTTGTAATAATTTCAAATATGTCATATATTTTGCCAGATCTAAGAAATTTTTTGGAGGAAATATTCTGTAATACTGCTGGATTTTGGAGAATGTGATTTTGGAGGAAATGAAAAGAGAGCCAAAGATTTTGTGATCATTAAAATATATTTATAATCACATTCTCTCTGGCTCTCTATAAATATATATATCATCTATTCACATGTTATGCATATGCGTGTTGATAGATGGAGAAAATACCAATCAAATATGTTGAAATCATCTAGTTATAAAAGCTAAAATTGGGGGAGAAAAAAAAAGCAATATCTGTGTATTGGAAATGTGTCATTGCGCCTTGTATTACCCTTAAAATGTTTTAAAAGCTAAAATACAAAAAAAAATGGTGGTATTTATTGGGTTTACTTCAAATTTAATTATTTTCAAGAATTAATATTTCCGCCATATGAAAGAAGAATACGAACTATTTTTTTATATTTATTATGGGATGCAATATTAAGAGCGGTTTTTCCATTTCCATTCTCTTCATTGGCATTTGCACCATATGAAAGAAGAAGTTCAACTATTTCATTGGTATTATTATAATCTACTGCTATATGAAGAGCTGTATTCCCATTTTCATCTTTTACATTGACGTTTGCGCCATGTGAAAGAAGAAGTTTAACTAATTCTTTTCTATTTTTATCTGTGGCAATATGAAGGGCGGTACTTCCGATGCCATTTTTTTCATTGACATCTGCGCCATGTGTAAGTAGAATTTATGCAGTTTCTATACTATTATTATCTGCTGCAATATGAAGAGCTGTTCTACCGTCACCAGCTTTTGCGTTGACATTTGCGCCATGTGCAAGAAGAATTTGAGCTGTATCTTTACTATTTTTATATGCTGCACAATGAAGAGCAGTTGCTCCTCGATGATTTTTTCGTTGATTTCTGCACCATGTGATAGAAGAAGTTCTGCAGTTTCTATACTATTATTCTTCGAGGCAAAATGAAGAGCTGTTTTTTGTTTTTCATCTTTTTCGTTGATAGCGGCACCATTTGAAAGAAGAAGCTCAGCTGTTTCTTTTCCATTATTTTCTGCTGCGTAATGAAGAGCTGTTCTTCCATCTTCATCTTTTTCATTTATATTCGCACCATGTGAAAGAAGAAGCTCAGCTGTTTCTTTTCCATTATTTTCTGCTGCGTAATGAAGAGCTGTTCTTCCATCTTCATCTTTTTCATTTATATTCGCACCATGTGAAAGAAGAAGCTCAGCTGTTTCTTTTCCATTATTTTCTGCTGCGTAATGAAGAGCTGTTCTTCCATCTTCATCTTTTTCATTTATATTCGCACCATGTGAAAGAAGAAGCTCAGCTGTTTCTTTTCCATTATTTTCTGCTGCGTAATGAAGAGCTGTTCTTCCATCTTCATCTTTTTCATTTGTATTTGCACCATATAATAGAAGAAGTTCTGCTGTTTCTTTACTACAATTATCTGCTGCGTATTGAAGAATGGTTTTACCCCATATATCCTTTTCATTGGCATTTGCACCATGTGTCAAAAGAAGTTCCGCTATTTCTTTACTATTACTTTGTGCTGCATAATGAAGAACTGTTGCTCTAAGACAATCTTTTTCATTGATATCTCCACCATATGAAAGAAAAAGTTCAAAGATTTCTTTTCTATTTTTTTCCGCTGCAAAATGAAGCATCGTTCCGAATTGGTCTTTTTCATTAATATTTGCACCATGTGAAAGAAGGAGTTTAACTAATTCTATATTATTTTTATCTGTGGCAATTTGAAGAGTCGTTCCGTATTGACTTCTTTCATTAACATTTGCACCATGTAAAAGAAGGAGTTTAATTAATTCTTGATTAATTTGACCTGTGGCAATTTGAAGAGCTGTTTTTCCCATATTATCTCTTTTATTGATATCTGCACCATGTGAAAGAAGAAGTTCAACTAATTCTATACTATTGTTATTTGTGGCAATATGAAGGGCAGTAATTCCGTAATCATCTTTTTCATTGACATCTGCGCCATGTGTAAGTAGAAGTTCTGCAGTTTCTATACAATTTTTATATGCAGCAAAATGAAGAGCTGTACTTTTCCTAATATCTTTTTCATTGACATTTGCACCATGTAAAAGAAGGAGTTCAGCTATTTCTTTTCTATTTTTTTCAGCGGCAATTTGAAGGGCTGTTCTTTTCCTATTATCTTTTTCATTGACATTTGCACCATGCAAAACAAGAAGTTCGGCTATTTCTTTATAATTGTTATTAATGGCAATATGAAGAGCTGTTTCTCCAAAATTACCTTTTTCGTTGACATTTGCACCGTGAAAAAGAAGAAATTCTACTATTTTTATTTTATTGTTATCCGCGGCAATATGAAGAGCAGTTTTTCTATCTCGATTTGTTTCGTTGATATTTGCACCATGTGAAAGGAAATATTCACAAAGGGCTGGAATACCAAACATTACTGAATAAACAAAACAGTTGCTAATATCTTTTGTTTGATCATAATATACTAAAAATGATTCAAGATTCTGATAACTTCCGCATTGACATAAATCGATTTCAATATTGTATTCATTCATCAAGAATGTAACAAAATCAATGTTGTGTGAAATGATTGCATATTCTATGCAATATTTATCTGGTTGTTGATATTTCAAACATTCACTCATGATCTCTGGATTTCCGCCTAAAAATGAAAATTGGAGATATTTTTGGGTTATTTCTGAGTTAAATTTCGATCTTAATAACTTGAAACAATCAACTGCTGCATGATAACAACATAATTCAAGTAAGGAATTTCCAGAGTAATGATATGGATATAAATCACCATCAAATAATTTATTTTTATCAAAATCTTCTCTCTCTGTGAAAAGTATTAATCTTTCCAAGTCATTATCCATAATTACTCTGTAAATAGTATTTTCTGAATGAATATCTAAATCTTTAAAATATGAACTTTCGAAATCATCGGATTTGTCTAATTGAATTCCATATTCTTTATAAAACATGTATTTATATATAGTTGAATATTTTTCACGTTGTTTATTTGATAATCATCTAATATAAGTTTCGCAAGTTTCAGGTATGACTTTGTATAGCTGTTATTATATTGAATAATATAGAAAATGTCTTTTACAATATTATGGGGAGGATATTTATTTGAATCAATCAACTCTGTTTTGATCTTTTTGTAAATCGAGCTTAATTCATCATCGTTATTCGTTTTTAACTGATACAACGCCGTATACGAATCAATGTAATATTTAAAGATATTTCTCATTTCACTATATTCATCTGGAAGAATGTCTTGATCAGACATCGAAAAAAAAATTTTTTTATTAGTCATTTATTTAAATTTATGTGCCTGGATAGCATCTATCAATTTAGATTGTAATAAACAGAAATTCATCAAAAGTGACAGCTCTCAATTTTTTGACATTTGTAAATTCTAAATTGAATGAGAAAAATGAAATAATACTAAGCATAATACAATATTCTAGATTTAATTATAATTAGGAAAAAGTTAGTTTTGAGAGTACTTTTCATAGGCATATAGAATGAAATCTTCTGAAAAATAATATCACATAAACTCATATTATTTTCTAATATATAACTATTTTATATAAAAATCAAATTCAATGATCTTAAAAGCGAAGGATAAACCTCAAAATTTACGAATATAATGAGTGGGAATATAATGCTTATCTATCATAAAACCATATGAAATATCAATTTTTGCTTTACGCCTAATTTTTGACGACAATTAGCAAAAAATGTTAAACGTTAACACTCAGTCCATTTGAATATGAAAAATAAAATTGACTTTGATTAAATGTTTTTATTTATCATGCAATTCTTCTTGCGACCAAAGATTTGAATAAAAGTTCAAAAAATAAGATAGCTTAAAAAATAATATACGGTAGTGTTTACTAATAGATGAATAGTATATAAATTCTATTAAAATGGATTTGATCCAAAAAAATATATAAAATTTGATCATAAATAAAATCGTTTTAAATTACTTCTTCATTTAAATTATAACAATTATTTTTGGTTTTATATTTTTTTGGATCAAATCCATTTTAATAGAATTTATATACTATTCATCTATTAGTAAACACTACCGTATATTATTTTTTAAGCTATCTTATTTTTTGAACTTTTATTCAAATCTTTGGTCGCAAGAAGAATTGCATGATAAATAAAAACATTTAATCAAAGTCAATTTTATTTTTCATATTCAAATGGACTGAGTGTTAACGTTTAACATTTTTTGCTAATTGTCGTCAAAAATTAGGCGTAAAGCAAAAATTGATATTTCATATGGTTTTATGATAGATAAGCATTATATTCCCACTCATTATATTCGTAAATTTTGAGGTTTATCCTTCGCTTTTAAGATCATTGAATTTGATTTTTATATAAAATAGTTATATATTAGAAAATAATATGAGTTTATGTGATATTATTTTTCAGAAGATTTTGTGTTCTTCTTCAAAATTTTATTTTTTTATTAAAAAGAATCTTTACAAAATATACATTTACTTTAATTAATATTTAAAAACGTGCTCTATCAAAAGTTCCAAAAATTCAATATTTTAGCTTTTCTGAGGTGTCACTTTTGATGAATTTCTGTTTACAACAAGATGTAAATCAATCACCATTTGTTATCTTTACAATAGGAAATCGCGATTCATGGATTTGAAGTATTGACATCTTGATTTAGTTCATTCACAAATAGTTATATTCATGGTCTGTAGTGTGAATACCCATTCTGCTGTCATAATTGAAAGTAAATTCCACTCCTGAATCAAAAATTTTCCAAAATTACAACTTTATTTGGTCATGTTATATAGCAATATCTATCTATGTTCATAAAACTAGAACGATGCATTTGGAATTTTATTTTACTTCAAAAAAAATTTTCAAAGCACATATGATACCGAGTAAAAATCCAGACACAAACGGGTTTTTTCTCTGGCTTACAGAGCATGACGATGTTCGGCAATACATTCAGATCAATTCTCTCTTTTTATCCAACAATAAAAAGGAGCTAGGCTCAATGTTGGCCACAAGGGAAATTGAGCATCAGCAGATTTGTGATAAAATAACAAATTTCTTTCATACAAACCTTATTAATGAGAGTCCACATGAACCAATACCTTTCCCAATCTCAAAATTATATTTACCTCCAGAAGTCACTTATCAACTCTCAGTAAATCATCTCTTAACTGTTAAAAGACACAAAATGCACTTAACTGTTTTCAACAAAGCCATAAAAATGTGTAGCGAATTAATGTGTTTATTCTCGATACCGAATCTAATACCTTTGCACATCAGATTAGATATCAAAGATGAATTTTTCAAGGACATGCTTCGTTTGCCGTCTCTAGATCATCATTTGGATGTATATATGGCAAAAAATAGAATTGATTCACTAACTTTGATCAATAATTATATAGATTTCTCATCTCAAAAGAACTTCCTTTCAACATTAGTCTCGAATACAATGCCAATTTACAATCCTGCAATACATTATTTCCCATTGAATTCAAATCAATGTGTTTTCAACAGATTTTTGTTTTCTCCATTAAATCCGTTAGCAAACACATTGAAAGATTTTACATCAACATTCATTGAATATCCAAAATTACAATTTTCCAAAAGAATCAACATTTTATTCCAAAAATTCACAGAAAAATATGAAATTACAGACAAATCCCATATACCAATTATATTCCTATACTTCATGAGAGCTATTTATGACAATTGCGTCTATCCGAAGCCAGAATATTTTTTCGGATTTAAAGATCAACTTGTAAACCCTTCATTTTTCGATGAACTCCTTCAATCAGAGATTAATGTCCCTTCCAACATTCAAATTGATGATCGCCATATTACAAATCGTCAATTTATTGAAACTCATCCTTTATTGATCAGAGCTTCCCAGGAAGTCATCGGTTGTTCATTCCATAATTGTCCACTTGATATTATATATGAAATACACAACGCACTTAACTTTGTGTGCAATTGTTTTAAAGAATCAGGGTTATTAGACTTTGATTCCGCTTTTTCGTTTTTCTTTATGGCAGTCATATACTCCGGTTCGCCACTGTTCATATCTTCTGTAGAATTCGTTGAATCTTTCGTAAAATGCGAACAATTATGTGGCGAATTTTCATCGGCGTTTATGATGATGTCTGCAGCAAAAGCTCAACTTGTTACAGCAGTACAAAGGAAAAATATGTTAATATAATTTATAGATTTTTTTTTGTTTGAATAAAATTTTTTTACCATTGTAAAATATGTTAAAGACGCAGTTTTAATGCGCGAAAATATGTTCAACATGGACTTCAACGCATTTGACAATATTGTTGTTCTTTGAAGCTGCTTTAAGGAATTCTTCGAATTTGATATTTCCATCGCCAGACTTATCAATCTCCTTGAAGAGCTGAGCAGCGATCTGGTTGACAAGAGCTGGGTCAGCACCTGGCATTTGTCCAAGAGAAGCTGTAATGATGGACATGAACTCTGGTTTTGTGATGCATCCGGACTTATCAGCATCGTATAAGCCAAAGCAGAACTTAGCCTTCTCTTCTACAGAGGCTCTCTCGCATAACTGGGAAATGCCAGAAACATATTCGGAGAATGAGAGATCACCGTCTGGATTTGTATCAAAGGCCTCGAAAACCTTCTTTCCATACTCGTGATTAGTAATAGCAAGGGATTCATAGAACTCTTCTGGCTGGATTTTTCCATCGGCAGATCCAGATGCGCTGGCAATCTTGGAGAATGCGTCATAGAGCTTGCTGATTTCTTCCTTATTGAAATGAGTTGTCTTTGTGAGCTGCTCGACTTCTTGTGGAGTTGGCTTTGGGATAGAATTGGAGTTTCCCATCTGTAAAAAATAAATATAAAAAGGGCGATAATTCTGAAGTTTACTTTTGGATAAGCGAAAAGTGACGGTTTTTGAGACAATGATACCGTTCTTTCTAATGGATGCATAGGACACATTCAATATTGATGAATTAACAAATGAATGAAAAATGCTTTGCACATGATATTTCTTTATCAAGATGAGTTAAAACAAACTTGACACGTATAATGAAAATTTTTCTACGATAATAGAAGCCATTGTGGTGAATTCTCATGTTTAATAATGTATACTGACTTAATGATTGGAGAAGATGAAGATCATCCTTAAATTCTTTTTCATTATTCATAATAATGAAATATTTTGAAGGATATAAGATATATTCATGTCTTAAATGCATAAATATGAAAATGTATGTAAGAATTATTAGTTAAATCAATAATTTGAAGGTATTTTTCTCGAAAAAACTTAGTGACAATAGAAATTTTGAAAATCTAGAGATCAACACTAAAACTATATCTAAAATAACATCATTGTTACTTTAAATTTTTCCAAAATTTTTTCAAAATTGATGATTTTCTTTTCATTTTCTAGATTTTGATCATTATTTTTTGATTTTTGAAAAATTTTGGAAAACTAAAAACATATACTTTATTCGCTTTCCATGATTACTATCTTTTTATCGCATAAACATCAAAATCTGAATTTTTTGTGAGGACGATATGTAAAAGTTACGTTACTCCAGAATGTCGGAAAAGCCTTGCTCTATTACTATCGGCACACATAAACGGCCGGTTATTCGCAGGCCGACAACAACCTATAGGAATAATGTATCTGCATCTCAGCCGATATCTATTTCTGCTAAAAGTTCATTGACAAAATTATCAAGAACTTCATCAACCGCTTCTATCAAGAATCGACAGCCACAACCCGAACAACAACAAGTTAAAACAGCTGCTTCAACATTAGATGATCAGGAATGTATCAATATAAGAAATAACGTTATGCAGACAGGTGACTTAAGTCAAGTTTCTGATCAAGATTTAACGAAACTACACTCTCACTTACGCGAATACGTTGCTGATTGTTCGATGAACGAACAATATGATGAAGCTCAAAAAGCTTATAACCTTGCTGAGCTTTCAAAGCAAGAAATTCAAACTAGAAGTAAGTCTGCACTTCCATCTGAACGTTCTGTCCAGTCAACATCTCAACAAAGAGAAGAAATTGAAAAAGATTATCAACAAAAGATTCAAGACTTAAATCAGAGACTCGATCAGAAAATACAGACTCTTCAAGAAAAGCACAAGCAAGAAACAGAACAGTTCGAGAATGTTTGGATTGAAGAAATGCCGCGTAAATACAGAAAACCGAGCCAAAAGCTCTTAGAACTTAAAGAAATGGAGCGCAACTTGGCTTTGGCAAACAATTTCGATGGAGCAAAGCGTATCCATTCTGAAGTTCAAGCTCTTGCTGATATCGAAACTCAAAACGCTCAAAGAGCTCTCGTAAAAGACTACAGGACATACAAGAAGCAAATGGAGAAAAGAATGGAAAGAGACCTAGATAACATAGAAAACATCAGACAAAGGCAAACAACCTTCTTAGAGACACAAAAAGAAAAAAGATTAGATGAATTAGCAAATAGAGACAAAGTTTTACAACAAAAGAAGTCAGAAAGCGAACATGAAAAGTCATCAAGCCAATCATTACAAATTGCTCCTACTTACGCCGGTTCAAGAAAAAGAGATTCAATTCATAAGAATTTGTTAGGAGAATTGAAGCCTCCAAATGATAAATCAATTCTTGAACAAGAGCGCAAGGAAAACAATGAAAGAAAACGTCGTCAGGCTGAATTCCAAAAGAAATTGAATTTCTCCAAGAAGAGTCCAGAAAAACAAGAAAACCTCGAATCATATAAGAATATTACAGCTCCTTCTCCAAAGACATTCAACGAAGAAGTTATGGAAGTTGAAGAAAAAATTAGAGAATCTCATAACGACCAAGACAACGAACAAAACCAGGAACAACAACAAGAGCAACCACAAGAACAAAACGGACAACCACCACAGCAACAAAACGAACAAATACAAAATGAAAATCAACAAAACGAGAATAACGAACCACAGAACCAACAAGAACCTCCACCTCAGAATACTGGTCAAGTATCCCTTGGCGCTTCCCTCCGTCAAGCCGTTGAGGAACGTTTAGAAGATAATGACCCAGAAAAAGACGGATTTCATAAATCCCAAGAAACTCAAATCTAATGCGATTAATTACAGAACATCTTTCAACAAATAATTTTTCGATTTAATATTTTTTCAAAATTTTATCATTTTCTACGACATTTTACAACAGATCTTACTTTGAATTTACGAACTACTACATTTATTTACGGTTATTTTCTTCAATTAGTTATGTTTCGGATGATTATTTTATATTTTGTTTTTGTTATTGCTTAATCGTTGTTTTACATGATTTACAATCATCAAGCAGCGAATTTATGTTTATTATTAAAAATTATATTATACCCTATGATTTTCTGAATTTTACATTTTTTCTCAAAATTGAGATAATTAAAGCGCTTCTATCTCAATAACCAATAAACATATAAGATTTTTGAAACTATATATATAATGTACTATATCTAAAGATATTAGTTATATGTATTAGAAAGAATAGAATTTTAGATTTTGATGTCACAAAATGATTTTTCATTTCATTGTATCTCCCCACAGAGATGGTATTTGAGAAATTTCTTTGCTGATAATTTATGAAGGAATGATAGACTATTGATATATGATATAACAAATGAAAATAAAAAATCGATTAAATATGATACTTCATAATGAGTTTTAGAAATTAAAAAACTTTTCTTTATTAATTATTTCGGAGGAAGTTTAATATGATTGTGGTTTTATCAGCCTATAATATCAAGTAACGGAAAAAAAATCATTATTATCCATAAAGTCAAATGTTAGATGTTTATTTAGTAAGATATAGCATACATGATTACACGAAATGTTCTGAGCTATGAGTTTAATAAAATAGAGCTGATTTGGCTGTAATTGAATTGCAATACATCGAAAAGCAATACAAAACATATTAATTTGTTCTATAAAACTGATATTTGACTCTAATTTCTATAGCCAAACGTTTACATAAGCACATTTTGGTCACTTCCAAATATTACAAAAAGTATTTAAAAAAGATATGGAAAATAGTATCTTATGCATATTGTATAAGATCTTAACAATTTTACCGATTTTGAAACTGAATTTGGAAAAATTGAAAATCATTTAGATCTGATTTCAATACAATAAAATAATGTTTGCTATTTAATAGTTGAGTAGTTGATGTTAATTTGCTTAAAAATGGCGTTTTAATGAAATAGAATTTCAATTTTTTTTTAAAAAAGGCAAAATGGAATGAAATCATTCATGATAATTATTAAGATTCGGATATTTTTAAGTTAGTGAATAAAACTAAGATTGGAATAAGAGGTTAAAAAAATTGTAATGAAGAATGTATGGTTAAATAAGGGAAAAATTATAAGTAGAGGGATTTAGTAATAATATTTGAGGGTTCATTACAATTGGACCAAATATAAATATAAAAGATTAATAGAGATTTAAAAGATTCAGAATATATAGTCATGCAAAGATTATGAATATATTTTTCGTAATTAAAATTTGTTGTGATAACAATAACAAGTGATTGTTGTTTACTAAGCAACTTTTTTTTAGAATCAAATAAGATTTCAAACAAAGTTGCATAAAAGACAGTCATTATCATAGAATGATTGCCTTTTATGCAACAATCACTTGTTCTGACAACAATAACAAGTGATTGTTGTTTACTAAGCAACTTTTTTTAGAATCAAATAAGATTTCAAACAAAGTTGCATAAAAGACAGTCATTATCATAGAATGATTGCCTTTTATGCAACAATCACTTGTTCTGACAACAATAACAAGTGATTGTTGTCCCGCAAGGAACTTAGGGCTGAATTTGAAAAATTTTTTATCATACAATTCACTTCACTTTCGGTCACCTATAACATATCTTCTATCCAACTATAAATAATCTAATAATAATAATAAACTAATATACTAACAAACATTTATTAACTCTATAAGGTTTTTCCGACATAACAATCGACATCCGCTTTTTCTTCTCAATTGCTTAAAAGAATCGTTCCTATAATTGATGGTAACTAATCGATTTTAAAATAAAATAATAAAAACCTTCCACCTGCTTTCTTTGTGATCTGCAGAGATGCTGTTCTTTCTGTCAAAACAGTTACTCGTGAATCGTCAAATTTAACAATCTGGATATTTGCATTTGCATTTTTTTGTCTGATAAAACTAACATAATGGGAATCATAATGATCATCTAATTGATGAGGGCTTCTATCACCTTGATGAACTATAATACCAAATAGAATATAATGCACTTCATTCTTAGTTATCTCATACGGAAATATTTTGTCCATCGAATTGTATTCTGGAGTATAATTCCATTCAAGACAAATTGTAAGTATACATGGAAATAATTGCATTTGTAGATTATTTGCACAAAAACACGGATTCGATACTGTTAATAAAATCTCGGCACAAAAGACGGATGCATCACTTGTTTCTTCGTTAATTCTAAACATGTGATCAATTTCATTAATTTCACTTAAAGAATTGATCATTTCACAAAATAATTCATACGTATCTTGATAAGTGTTTTGAGTCGAAGCCATACCAAATTGCTGTAAAATTTTGGTGATCTCTTCTGTTGCATGTTTTTGTTTTGCTTTAACTTTTTTAGCAATGTTTGAGATTTGCTGACAAATTATGTTGTTTAAGTTTTTATCGATAATATCCATAAATGGTTTTATATGTAAAAGAACCTGGATTAGTGCTATTGCAAAGCAAATATAAGAATCATTCTCAAGTCCAGTCATTATTGAATTATCGAGAACTCGAATGAATGATAAATTGATACGAATATCTAGGTCTGACCGGGCCGATTGATTCGCTTGTAATTGCACTCTTGTTTGAGGTGAAACTGACTGAGTGGTTTGATTCGCTTGTAATTGCACTCTTGTTTGAGGTGAAACTGACTGAGTGGTTTGATTCGCTTGTAATTGCACTCTTGTTTGAGGTGAAACTGACTGGGCGTTTTGTTTGTGAGGCAGTTTAAAACAAAAATATAATGCAATATAAGAATGTGATGATGGATACGTATCATTTAATCTCGGCAAATCAAACTTTGTTTTATCTGGTCTCACAAATATGTTTTTATAAGTAACAAACTTTTCTCCACATAAATACCTTGTATAGGTTTTATAACTTTCGCCATGCTTTGTTGTAACAGCTTGTAAATAAAAATAATAATAAAATGTATCATCTTTAAATTCAAGGTACATAGGGAACGTATATTCATCGTTGTTGTACCGATCAAGTTTAAAGATAATGAATGCTTTTGGATTATATCTATTATTATTCTTTATAAAATCTTCAATTGTTTCATCTGTTTTTAATCTGGAGACAGTTTCTGAAAAAGTTTGAGAGCCTACATTGAAATCAAATCCAAAAACTTCTGGATTTAATATGTTTCTTAAAATTAGTGAGGGAGATATAATTTTATCGAATTTTTTAATGGAATCGAAATTACATCCATAACAATGTCCTGTCATACATTCTAAATGCTCTTTAAAACATTCCTTTAAATTCAATAATTCATCATCTTTTAAAAATAGTGAACAATTAGCACCTGAATAGAAACAAGAAACAAGATTATATAAACATGATGTTAGAGTCGAGAAATTGGTTGAATAGGTATTTGGAGCAGGTAAAAGCAATGTAATGAATGTTTTTAATGAAGTTTCTCCGTGAAGTTTAATAGTTGAAATTTCCAATTGTCTGTCATGAAAATCAGACCAACATTCATGAACTGTCTCATGGTTTTCCATCAGCCCTGTTTTTTGAATAAATATTAGATTATTAACTATCTTCTCCACAGGATGAGAATAATTTCTAGATGGATTTAAAATGTATTTATCAGTATTTTCATCATCCTGTTCTAAAAACTTGGAATTAATATTCATGATTCGTTCATATATATATATATCGCCATATTTATTTACTAAATCATTGAAAATTGAAGTATGATCATATTTTGATTCATTTACTATTTGGTCATAAACTTCCCATCCCATTGTTATAGTTTTTTCACTTACTAAATCCCAAGCGTCATACAATATTCTAATTGAGTTAATCCTGTTTAAGGGAGAGTTGCGATTTTTAAGAAACTTATTCCAGTATAAGGTATTTGCTAAACCTTTCAATGCACCGAAGACATTTTGATCCAAAGGTTGACAACGTCCGGTAGCGCCTACCGGAACCAAATGGATATTAAATCCGAGCCTTTTGGCAACTTCTATTGCGCTGACATGACTTGGGAAAGAGTCATAAACTAAATCGATTTGATAATGTTCCTTGTAATAATTTTGTGCTTCTATACTTTGTTGTGAATAAAATTTGTTATAGAACTCGCGAACGATTTGAAGATATTTAGTCATTGAATTCTCATCTGACCAACCTGATGATGAATAAAAAACATTGACTGTGGGAAAATCCTTTTTAATATTATTCATTTCGTTTTCTGTTTCTACCAAAAGAACCAATGGAAGTTTATTTCCTTTTGAAGTAACTGTTGCTATTGCTGTGAGACAGGCTTTTTCATCAAATTTTTTATAAACTACTCTTTTTGCTCCTTTAAACGCAAAGGTTAACCCAAATTTCGGGTGTTCCCACCATTTTGTTTCATCTATATTGATTAGGTGGGAAATATAAGGATCTTCAGAGTGCTGGATTATCAAAGATTCCTTTAATGCTTGAAATTTTTTAATTTCTTCCTCAGATAAATTATCAGGTGAGCAGCCTCTGTTTGCGTGCATTGCCCGAAAAACAATATCAAATTTATTTCTAAATGTACGACACCATTGATCTGATGCTGTGAATCCATCTTTGAGCATCAAATCCTCAAATTCTATCGAGCATCTTAATGCAATGTTTTTGAGTATAAAACTATTTATGTAAAACCCTTCTTCTATATAATGATATTGAATGATAAATAAAATTATTGACTCTAATTCAGGTGTCATTTTTTGTTTAGAGCGTATATTAATTTTTGGATTGTACTCACGATCTTGCAATAGTTTTTTGCTCCACCTGTATATTGTCCAATATCCTAGTTGAAGTTTTTTGGCTATTGCTGAATATGAAATTTTAGTTTGTTGAGGCACATTATTATTTCTAATTAAAAAGTTTAGGATCTCTTGAAGTTCCTGATCGGAAAAGTAGCAAGGACTCCTATTTAAATGGTCAAAATGTAATTTTGGAAGGTTATTTAGCATATCATTTAGCTGTATTTCATTAACTTCAGTTGCGTTTTCTGAATTCATTTCATTATAAGGTCTTTCATCTCCGATTTCACTATTAATATCATCATTTATTTCTGCATCCATGTCATTATAGTCATCAGTATCTGAATAATTACCTTCATCTTCATCGTTGCTATCATCTTCATCGTTGTTATCATCTGCATCATTGTTATCACCTGAATCTTTGACTTCATCTGCATCATTGTGATTATTTGCATTGGTATCTTGATTAGAATTATCATGATTTTGTTCAATATTTTCATTATGCTTACTTTTGAAGCAAAAATATAAGCACAGTTGAGACCTTTTGGCATCATAATCATCTTGAATTTGCAGTTTAGGATCTGAAATTGAATTAGGACTCAAATATATCTTCTGATATGACACAAACTTTTTTCCACATAAATACCTTGTATAGGTTTTATAACTTTCGCCATGCTTTGTTGTAACAGCTTGTAAATAAAAATAATAATAAAATGTATCATCTTTAAATTCAAGGTACATAGGGAACGTATATTCATCGTTGTTGTACCGATCAAGTTTAAAGATAATGAATGCTTTTGGATTATATCTATTATTATTCTTTATAAAATCTTCAATTGTTTCATCTGTTTTTAATCTGGAGACAGTTTCTGAAAAAGTTTGAGAGCCTACATTGAAATCAAATCCAAAAACTTCTGGATTTAATATGTTTCTTAAAATTAGTGAGGGAGAGATCGATTGAGTAAATATTTTAAATACTGAAAAGTCAACTGAATATTTTTCTTCTTCCATATTATTTAAGATATCGGCTATTAAGTTAATTTCATCACTTAAGTATTGATTTTCAGAAAAAAGATCTTTTCTTAACAGAAAGCATGAACTTAGTGTTTGGAGAACAGAGTTTATAACTGCAAAATTGTTGATATATGTTCCTCGCTTTTCTGTTATTAAACAAATATGTGATCTACCATTTTTCGATTGCTTATAGCTGCTATTGCAAACCAATTCTTCAATAAGGCGAAATTCATCCCATAGTGGGTGTTCTGTTTCTTCGCATGATATTAATGTTAGTTTATTTGTTTGTGTCATCTCATCATGGATATATACTTTTGTGTAGTCCAAAATATATATACTTTCTGTGGAATTTGATTCTTCATCATTCATTTCATCATTAAGCGGTTCGCTTGGATTCAAACTTATATGCTTATATAATTTCGAATTCATTTTTTTTGAGAATCAATTGATCATTTATATTCATTATGCGCTCGTAGACATCACCATGCAATTTATTTATTTGAGCATAAATTTTGCTATTATCAGTGTTATTAAATTTCATAATTCTTTCGTATTCTTTCCATCCATCTGCGATTGTTTTCTTGTCGAGTTGATCCCATGCTTTCTCAAGAATACGAATTGAATTTGTTCTATTTAATTGAAAATTTCGATTAAAGATAAATTCTTGCCAATACAACTTACTTGCTGATCCTTTTAGAGCCCCGAAGACTCTGACATCAAGCGGCTGACACCTACCTGTGGCATCCGACGGAACAAAATAAATTGATACATTATTTTTTACTAAACATTGTTTCAGTTTTTGACCGCCTATATGAGACAGATATTTGTCTACGATTAAGTCTATGTGCTGATTCTCTTTTTCACGAAAATATGCTTGATTGTGTGAGAAGTAATTCTTTTTATAAAAATCAACAATAAATTTGATGTATTTTATCATACCTGTTTCTGTTGTCCATCCTTTATTAGATTCAACAAAATATATATTAGGAAATTTTTCAGCAAAAGTCTTACATTCTTCTGAATCTTTAAGTAGAATCATTAATGGTAATCGTTGTTCTCCGTTAGATGTAATGGTAGCAACTATTGTAATACAAGCTTTTTCATTGTATGTCTTGAAAACAACATTTTTTACGCCTTTAAATCCAAATGTCAAACCAAAAATTGGATGCTCATACCATTTACTTTCGTCCATATTTATTAAGCGCGATATAAATTGGTCATTCCTATGCTTTTCCAATAGTTGTCTTTTTGTTAATTCAAAATCGTTAATTTCTTCTTCTAAGTTTGTTCCTTCACTTTCTCTGGGTTGATGAAAACCTCTTAAAACAAGACCCATTCTTTGTCGAAAAATCGAAAGCCAATATTTGGATGCTTTAAAATTTGGTTTTAATACTAAATCCTGAAATTCGATCGAACATCTAATTACAATGTTCCTCAAGATAAATGTACTGATATAAAAGCCTTGGTCTATGAATTCTGTTTCAATTATAAACAGAATTATTTGATCAAACTCCTCACTGACTGCTAGATGCGATTTGATTTTTGATAATTTTGGATTATAGTTGGGGTCTTGCATTAAGTTTTTAATCCAGTTCCTAATTGTGTAAACAGGGATTCTTGTTTGCTTTGTTATTGCTGAATTTTTAAGAAATGTCTCTTTATCGATCATATACTTTAAAAAATAAAGAATTTTTTCCAATTGTTCATCTGGTATACAAGCAGGGTTCCGATAATATCGCTTTACATCATATCGCTTCAATCCATCAAGAATATTTAAAAGTTCTTGTTGGGTATTGTTAGGATCTGATATTTGAAATTTATGTCACTTTTCATGAATCTGATTTTTTTATTATGATTTCTTAATACGAATCCTGCATTGTCATCCAATTAATGTTTCTAAAAAATCGCACAGACCTTCTTTGTGAAGATTTTTGAAATTAATTTACATCTTCATTTCGTTTGATCAACTAAGCCTTTCATATTTATATCATACATTTATTATTTTATATTTTATTATTCTGTAATATAACCGCATATCAAGGGCATTCAATATATCTTATGCAAAATTATTGAAACTCACCTATATTCACAATAATTCAGTTTCATCTTTAAATTTTAAAATAACATTAAATTGAATATCATGTAGAACAACAGCATCAAATTGGTTCTTTGATATTTTTGGAAAAATTGTTGTAAACAGAAATTCATCAAAAGTGACACCTCAGAAAAGCTAAAATATTGAATTTTTGGAACTTTTGATAGAACACGTTTTTAAATATTAATTAAAGTAAATGTATATTTTGTAAAGATTCTTTTTAATAAAAAAAATAAAATTTTGAAGAAGAACACAAAATCTTCTGAAAAATAATATCACATAAACTCATATTATTTTCTAATATATAACTATTTTATATAAAAATCAAATTCAATGATCTTAAAAGCGAAGGATAAACCTCAAAATTTACGAATATAATGAGTGGGAATATAATGCTTATCTATCATAAAACCATATGAAATATCAATTTTTGCTTTACGCCTAATTTTTGACGACAATTAGCAAAAAATGTTAAACGTTAACACTCAGTCCATTTGAATATGAAAAATAAAATTGACTTTGATTAAATGTTTTTATTTATCATGCAATTCTTCTTGCGACCAAAGATTTGAATAAAAGTTCAAAAAATAAGATAGCTTAAAAAATAATATACGGTAGTGTTTACTAATAGATGAATAGTATATAAATTCTATTAAAATGGATTTGATCCAAAAAAATATAAAACCAAAAATAATTGTTATAATTTAAATGAAGAAGTAATTTAAAACGTTTTTATTTATGATCAAATTTTATATATTTTTTTGGATCAAATCCATTTTAATAGAATTTATATACTATTCATCTATTAGTAAACACTACCGTATATTATTTTTTAAGCTATCTTATTTTTTGAACTTTTATTCAAATCTTTGGTCGCAAGAAGAATTGCATGATAAATAAAAACATTTAATCAAAGTCAATTTTATTTTTCATATTCAAATGGACTGAGTGTTAACATTTAACATTTTTTGCTAATTGTCGTCAAAAATTAGGCGTAAAGCAAAAATTGATATTTCATATGGTTTTATGATAGATAAGCATTATATTCCCACTCATTATATTCGTAAATTTTGAGGTTTATCCTTCGCTTTTAAGATCATTGAATTTGATTTTTATATAAAATAGTTATATATTAGAAAATAATATGAGTTTATGTGATATTATTTTTCAGAAGATTTTGTGTTCTTCTTCAAAATTTTATTTTTTTTATTAAAAAGAATCTTTACAAAATATACATTTACTTTAATTAATATTTAAAAACGTGTTCTATCAAAAGTTCCAAAAATTCAATATTTTAGCTTTTCTGAGGTGTCACTTTTGATGAATTTCTGTTTACAACAATATCACTCTCTTATCACAAAAAATTCCTTATTCAATTGTCCTATTCGTAACAATGTTTCATTATGGGAAATTTAAATATAAATATCATCCTCTCTTACCTATTCACGCTTAATTTTTTTATATCAGTTTAACATTTTTAAAATTCAATTAAAAATTCAGAATTTTTCCACAAAGCTAAATTTAACCTCTTATTTTTAATATCTATATTTGGTTAATATAATATCAGTATTAACTTTACTATAATTTTTTCCCATTCAATTTTAAAACGGTTGTAATTTTTGACAAAATTGAGATTTTCGCATTCTGAAATATCACGTATAATACTCATATCATAAAAATTATTTTCAACTTATTTTAACCCCAAAATCTTCATGTTTTTTACATTTCGCTATTAAGCTTTATTATCTTATTTTGCATATCATAAAGCCAATGTCCACCTCTGATCCTGGTTATTCACCATATTTCGCCCTGAATTTGAAATTTGCATTATTGTTATTTGATTTAAGTGTTTTCGAAACTTCGGCAGTAAAAATGTCATACCATATCAAATCTTTTAAAAAGGATATATTTGAATAATATCTAAGCGTTAAAATGTGATTTATTAATTCGTCAATATTGATTTGTTTTCCCTCATTTCTTAAAAAATAGATTTCTAATAAGAAGCTGAATCGTTTAAGCCACTGACTTTTCAATTTTCGATTTTTAAATTAGTTATTTATTTTTTTTTCAATTTTATATATATAGCATAGTTATATCATAAAAACACTATTTTTAATGTTAGTTTTTATTTTTAACTTTAATGAGATAAATCAAATTTGAATATCTTATATTCTTATAAAAACTACATAGGATTAATCTCTAGCAGGAGCCCCATCTATATCTATAACTATATTGTCTATTTCTCATTTCTTGTATCTCAAAATGAATAATAAGTTTCACCATATAAAAAAAAATTTTTGCAAGGCATGAACTTAAGGGTATAATTTTAAAATAATTTATTTATAATACAAATACAATATATGAGGTAACTACTTAGTCGTCTTTGTGCTTAACGATGTTCTTAAATATGAAATATTTGTCATTTTCATAAACTAATTTCAAAATTTTTCTGTGATTGTTTTTAATATCTTTACCATCCTTATCACTTGTTACGTAGATGAAGTAATCAATGTCCGAATAAGTGAAATTCTTGTAATAAATTGTTTGGACCATATCTTTATTTTTTTCGAAGTTTTCGATCAAATATGGCATCATATTATCATCTCCATAGAATAGTTGTCTTCCTGCCTTAGTTACAACAGGATTCCATCTCATCGGGAATTTATTGTAGAAAACGTCGAATCTTGACGTATTTTCGACTACCCATTCAACAAGATCGGTCTCATTATCTGTTGATCTGACGATTGTGACCTTTTTACGGTTCTCGAAACCTAATATTGCAGAAGTTGCACCAATTATGAAAATAAACAACAAAAATGCATCATAAATACCTATTAATTCTTTGTTTTTCAGACGATTATAGAATCTCCCGTACGATGCAAAAGAATATGAAATAATTATCGGAGAAAGAATTGAAAAAACAATTGCAAAGTTATTGCGATGAAGTGACTGGAAAGTAAACCATCCACAGAAATAGTAAAGTGATAATGTCATGATGAAATTTATAGATCTTTTGAGATTACACGAAGAAATGAATCCAAAGAAATGTAATCCATAGCATGATATGAAGAATGATATAAATGGAACAGCAGAACTATTGGATGAGCTCTTCGACCACATTGATGAAGATTTTTGAAAATCAATGTTTGTCATGAAATAAATGAGGAAATTAAGAATTGCCATTATAATTCTGACATAATATTCATTGAGCTGAGTCTTAATTCTCATTTTGAAGGATGGTCCCAGCCAAATATTATTCAAAACTTTTTTGAAGTCAGAACAATAAACTAAGTAGAAGAACATAAGTATAAATCCATTCTGTGGTCTCGTGATTGAAGACATCATTAGAGAAATACCTGCAAAAATGTCCAATTTTGATTCAAGCAGAATATAAGTAAAAATAGCTAAAGAAAGGGACAAAGTTGATGTCCTAGAAATCAATAAACAGTGTACTAGTGGATGTCCCCAAAATATTGAATGATTTTTTGAAATAATATTGATATAATCAACATTTTTTTGATTTCTGACTTGATAGATCGGCCATTCCATGAAACCAAATCCACCAGGTAAAATAACGGCAAGAGATGATAACAAAGAAGCAAACTTGTTACCAGTAATTCTGTATGTAAATGAAAATTGTAAAATGTAGACCGACATGAATAGGAAAAATGTCTGTATTTGGATTGAAAACGTTACTGGAACTCCGCCTACCTTCATTAGTGCAGCGTAGAATGTGGTTATATACTCAGATGTAATTGTTGAATTTAAATAAAAAGGGTTTCTTACACCAGAAAGTACATCACTTCTTTTGTTCATACCTTTAGCGAATGAAGCTATTAGTGCGAATTCTAAATTCATCAGGTCAGTTGCATCAGTTATAATTTCTCCTTTTTCTGGAAAGATTTTCTGACAAATCCTGAACGTAAAGATTGCTTCAAGTATAAAAAAAATGATAATGATCGGATTGAGCTTGAATTTCTTGAAATTTTTATGTTTATTTTTTTGTTGCATAAATATTGTGAAAATAATTAAAGAAATTACATGGACAAGTAGATGGAAGAACGTAATTCCGAGTATTCTGTTAAAAAATAAAGAAATAATTGTTGATAGAATCATTCCTATGGGAAATGAGGCACCAATCGCTTCTAATAGAGTTATTTTCGCATTATTGAAAAACTTCATCAACTGAAAAGATGCGCAACTTGTTATAAAAGGAAGAAAAAAAGTAATATAGCCTAGAAAAAACATAATGATTATTATATTTGCCGTGATTATTTGAAAAATTGAATGATTAGATTCACATAGACGGAATTATTATTATACAAAGAAAACACAGTTTAATGGTATATAATTATTTTTATTAATAGAAAGCACATTCAATGGAATTCTGATATATTCAATTAAATTTGCTAAGTATGAATAGTGAATCCTGAATGTTTACTAGGAGTATATAACAAACGTCTAAGCTAGCCAATGGATTTCAAAGTTACGCAAAATTAATATGTAATTGTTCATTCCATGCGAATTTATACAAATTCTTATTCGAATACCCGAATATGATTAAATTCACCTTTTAATGGGACACACATATTTTACATTTGCTGCATTCATTGATTGTATTCGCACAACAAAAACTGACATTGATTTAAAATAAGGAATTATTTGAATCGTTCAGTTGGAAGGAGAATATACGGTAAGGTCAGTTAGCACGAGTTTAATTCGAAATTTAACTATAACACATTGCTTTGACAGGTATTTTAATTTGCGAGTTGGGCAAATGCATTTTAATCACCTCTTACACAACGGGCTATCAATAAAAATTCAAACGCATTTAATTCGTTGAATGAATGCTGAAAACCAAAAAATTTTTGATCAATTTCAAACTGAAATTTGAATGAAATAAAAATTGAATAGAAAGTTTTATTTACCATAAAAATTTTACTTGACATCAGTAAGATATTTTTCAATCCTATGATGAATAGGGGACATAGCATGAATTTCAGCCGATTCTCCGATTATTTTTGATCAAAATTTGAAAGGACTTTTGAATTATCTATCGACATGAAAATAATATTGTAGATATGTGTAAGCAGCTTAATATTCATAAATTTTCAATTTGCTATCGTTTTAAAAATTTCAATAAAATATAACATCCAATTTTTTTGATGTATTTATCATCTGTAAGTAATTTTATAACAATTATGTGCGAACTTTTTATCTTTTCAAAGTAATAAGGGTTCAACTCACTTCATTTTTAAAAATGCTCAACTCAACAAACATCACCGAAATTTGGAATCCAGAATTCCTCCGTTCTCTTATTAAAGAGAAGCAGTGGGATCGCTTAGCCCAAGCAACTGTTGATTCAAGAGTTATCGATGAATTAGCTACACTCCTTCTAGAAACAGATATTCTCAACACATTAGTTGATGAAATGCCAAAGGAACACATTCTCTCCCTCATCAAATTACTCCAATTCAATCACACATACACAATTGAACAAATTTTCAATACAATGGAAAAGGAATGCGATGAGAACTCCAAGCTTACAGATGTCGCATACGACATCGTCAAATCTCCGATCGCTTACAATGCTGCTTTAAAGCCAGCACTAAAATGCCTCCCAACAGACGTAATCGCCAAGATTGTCAATGCTCGTATACCAAATACAGACTTCAAGCATGGAAGTAAGCTTCCTGAGCAGTTACTTTATGCTCTTGATGGAAAACATACATATAAAGACCTTCAGGAGCGCAATGCCTACGATTATATGACGATTCCTATCAGTTACAACCGTGAGAAAGTCGTTGATACCATTTTCAACTGTCTCCAGGACACATTTCAGTATGTTGAAACATTAGATTGGGAATCTCCACTGATCAACGCATCCCTCGATTATATTACACGCCTTGTATCCAATTCCTATTCTATTTGGGAGCCAATTGCTTCTCTTCGCGAGAAATTAGGCAAAATTGTTTCATCTTTCAAGATCCACAAAGTCTTCCCAACAATTGCCTTCTCGCCAGTTATCAACGGCACAGGAAACAATGGCATCAATATAATCAACCTCCGCTTCAATTCTCTTGAACAAGCAAGAGTTATTCCTACAAACTTCTACTACACTGTTTTCAAGAACTCCGTTGAGGAAAACAACGAAGAGTTCATGAAGCTCGTCACCTCAAACTTCTTTACGAATAACTCTTCCCTTAGATATCTTCGTGATACAAAAGATGGCGTTTACGACAAACTCTTTGAGGCCACAATCGAAAGGTCAGTCAAGAACTTCCTCGAGACAGGAAACTCTACTCAATTCGAGAGTGTTGCCGCCAATTTATTCCATTATAACTACACAGACTCCGCAACAATTACATTTGATGACGGAGTTAAGTTCATCAACGAAGTCTGCAAGAGAATTCTTGCAAAGAAGTCAACAGTTCTTACAGATTCAAACACATTCCCTAATATCTGTCTCAGAATTGTTACTCTTCTCTCAACACTTTCAATGACAACAGAGAACGCCATCATGGAGAAGACATACGGAACTCCAATCGAATTACTCGAGAAAGATGTCCGAAATTCAATTGTTCTTGGCGCAATCCGTCATCCAACAGAGGAAACAAAGTTCTCACAGTACATAACATCCAACAGAAACACTGCTTTGGTCGGATTGATCTGCAAATTCGCTTCTGTTTCTGATATCTCTCTTGTTCTTCCAGAAAAGAAGCGCGGATCACTCGACAAGTACTCATTGATGCCAGGAAAAGCAGTAACAAGCAACCAATCAACAAGAGTAAGTATTGTTGAGATCTTCCTTCAGCAGATGAAGTTCTGGGAGTCAACAGACTTCCAATTCCTTCAATCCGGATACCAGTTCTACCAGTTGTTCGTAGAAAAGATGCTTGCTGAGTCATTAAAATCCGATGATGTCGAATTCAAGAAAGCAGCACTTTCCTGCTACGAGAGACTTCTTTATCTCTTGATAGCAGCACCAAATGCTCGCAATTTGGCCCATCGCCATACAAGACTCGTTGATTTAATTGCAAATCCAGTTGCCTGGCACATTTCATCACTTGTCGATGACAAATTAACATCACGTGTCATTGAGAACATTGTTCCTCGCATTCCTAATTCGTATCTTGCTATTTTACTCTGCAATGTCTTATCCAGGTCCCATTTCGAAGGATATTTACTTGACAAGCCAGCCACAGAGTACACAGCTGCTATTATGGATTTATTGAGGAACAAACCAATCTCAAAGAACAAAAACTTCAATTTCTACATGACATCAATTGAAGTTTTTGAATTCGCAAAGAGAGATTGGAGGGAAGTCCAGAAACAATACCTGAGTACATTCAATGTCCCAGTAACTGATGTTTGCAACCCATTATTAACTGATCACCCAGTTGACATCCAATACAACGCTCCAGAGCAGTTCCAGGACATTCCAGAGGACTTACTTCTCTCAATCAGCCAATCCGCCTGGTTCAAAGTTGTTGAATCTGTCAACGAATACTACAAAGTATACGAACCAAAGGATTACGAGTCAGATTTAGCACAAATGTACATCAAGATCAGACAGTTCGCCATCGATGTTGCTCCAAGTACATTAATGAAGCACATTGAGTTAGAACTTCCTACTCCAGAAATCAAGAAATTCTATGAAACAGCGATGGGACAATCAGTACAAATTGTTTACAACAAGGCATACGCTCCAATGATCAAAGAGTACTTCCCAGACGCAATTCTCAATTTCGATGCCGTAAATAGCTTGAATGTCAATGAATTCCTTGATGAAAAAAGTGCAAGAAACCACATTCCAATCGAATACGATGGCTTCATCTTCTATTTGTATTTCAAGCCACATCCACAGTACCAAAATGTTTTCTCTGTTGTTGATTACAGGAACAAACTGAATGACTACAAATTCTCTGTTTTGACAAACACTGTCAACTCAACAAACAGTTTGTTTGACCAAGTACAACAGTATAAGACATCACAGTTGATTGGCGAGAAACTCAAAGAAGAATTCACAGCAAACAGATCTAATGTTAAATCTGTTAGAAAGTCGTATTCAAACAACACGAAACCACTTAAAGAATTCATCAAAGTATTCGAGGCATTGAACAAATGCAAGGCTGCTGATTTCTATAAGTCAATTCTCTGCTTGCAATCACTTAATAGTTTCTATCCAACATATAACAACACGTGGACAGAATGCCCGATGATTACAGAACTTGCTGATTTAATTATCAAAGACATTTCAGCACCAAAACTTGTCAAATCATTCGGAAAGATGAGAGTTACTTACTCCGATTTGATTGAAATCTTAAATGTTTTGATAACAATCGGTTTGTATTCACTTGGAACTCTTCAAAACTTCAAACTCCTTGCGAAGTTGAATGAGAACCAAGTCCACGAGAGATTCTCAGGAAACACAGCTTCATTTGCCAATATCGTCAAAGGAAATAACTTAGAGAATATCATCATGGCAATGAACACTTCTTTCTTCGTTTCACAGGCCGATCAACTCATCAATCTCAGCTCAACAATGATCTACGAAGTCATCAAGAAATTGTTGAGCGGATCACCTGTTTTGGATGATTACATCGTTACTCTCTGCAAGATGTCTGTTTTCCCAGAATTAGTTGGATTCCCAGCTCCATCTGAATTGATTGAATTCCTCAAGTTCGCTGCAAAGAAGAACTTGCAGGCGAAGAGAGCAGCTGTTGCATGCGCATCATTCTATGTACAGTTGCATTCACAGTGCGGATTGCAGATCCCTGATGTATTCGAGATTTTCGAACTCGCATTCAAGGGATATAATGATGAGATGTGCGCATTCTTCTGCTTACTCTGCGCTCCAAATGCAACAGAGAACGCAATGAGACAGATACCAGCACTCAGCGATCTCCTCGCTCACGACGCGATGCCAAATTACTTCGTTCCAAAGCCTCCTGTTACAATTCCAAAGGAACTCGGCGCATTCTACGAAAAAGTCGTCGACAGCTTCATTTTGTCAGGACTTGTCAGCAAATTGCCACAGTACATCGAGTTGGCAACACACGTCCTTGGCGAGTTGAACCTCGGTGAGTCTCTTCCAAGCAGAATCGCTCCATTCATCGAGAAAGGCCTCAACGAACTCAAAGCCGGTGAAGACAACTCCGCATTCCTCAAATTCGCAACATCATTCACAGCTCTTCACGAGGAATTCAAGGGATGCTTCGATAGCTATAGCAAGGCAATCAAGACTCTCACACTCCACTCTTACGTCATCCTCAAGGAGAACGCAAGGAGAAAGGCAGACCAGGAGTATCCGAAGTCTTTCGCAAAATTGGGCTCCAATTTCAATACAATTGAACAGGCAATATTCAAACCATTCAATGAATTCAATGAGCCTTCTGAAATGGCAGCGGTTTCAAAGTTCTGCCGCAAGATCTTGCCAACATTCAATGAGAACATGCCAGCAGTTGCAGTCACAGAGTACATTAACTTGCAGACAACTGTTGCATACTTCGCTGGCCAGGAAGTTGAGAATTACTCACTCGAACAAGACAAGAAGAAACAGTTGACATCATTCATCAAATCATTCGCAGGAGAATTCGATATCTGCACTTATCTTCCTGATCCAATCCGCACTATCTACAACCGCTTACAGAGTTCATTCACAAGCGAACACACTGTTGAACTATCCAAGTTACCACGCAAACTCCAGAGAGCAACACAACTCGCAAACATGTTCGTCAGACAAGTCTTGGATAACATACCAGAGTTAGGCGACGACGAGTTAGTCAAGGTCATCGCAGACTTAGGCATATTCGCAAGACAGGAACAAGTTATCGCCAGACCATTCGCTGCTCGCTCTAATGTATTGCACACAAGAGCTATGGCAACTGGATTCGGCGCTGCTCCTCCACCATGTCCAGCACCAGCAGCTCCACAGGCTGATTTCATCGCTCCACAACTCTGCTGCTTCTCCGCTGCTGCTCCAATGGCATTGGATGCTTGCATGGACGCTGCACCAGTAATGAAGTGCAAGAGTTTAGGAAGAGCTGCTCCAATGGAATTGGAAGAGCGCTTCGCAATTAATGAAGCTGATGAATGTGCTGAGGATGAAGTCATGCTGGAAGAACAGGCTGAACCAATGGAAATGTGCCTTTGCGGCGCTGCTGCACCTGAACCAGTTGCTAATGATGCAGATGATGAAGAAGCTGAGGAAGGTGCTCAGGTCGAGGCTTTGTCTGTTGAAACTGAAGAAGCAAACGCCGAAGAAGATGTTGATCCTCTTGATTTGTGGAACTAATTTCTTTTTAGATTTATCTATCTTATTTAAAAAAAAGTTTTTATATTTTAATTTGATAATTTTTTTAAATATAAGTTTTAGAGGTTAAGAATTCATACATTGCATCAAAATACGGATGGATTACTTATTGTCAATTCGAACAACATTGTATTTTAACCAAATTTGATATTAATTGTTCGGACTATTTATACCTTGATGGTTTAATAAAATGAGTTAATTATGCCACAAGAATTCTATCCTCAAGCGCAAAATTCATAACTATTGTAGTTTTGATGGTAAAGTTGAATTCTCAGAACAAAATTTAAATATCGATTTGTCATTACTTCTCGTAATTTCAATCAAATAATTATGACAGGATTTTCAAACACGCAAAAAGCCGCTGATTTGTCAAATTTTTTCCATACAAAATGAGTTTCCCTGATGAATTTCAAGAGCCAACATTAGAGAACGAAACTGAAGAGGACGAAGAAGAAGAGGAGGAAGAGGAAAATGACGAGGATGCTCCTCCTCAGGAGAGAGTTCTCCCGTTTGAAATCGATAATTACGAAGTTTTCGCCAAATTAACGGCAAAACTACATAGTGCTTGTTATGAAGCCACAAACAAAAACACAAAATCAAAGTGCGTTATTAAATATCTTCCAAGCAGATCGAGATTTAGAAAATTTAAAGACGAAAAAATCGAAATTTTAGGTATTTTAAATCATTCTAACATTGTTTCTATAGAGAGAATTATTATGCAAGAAGATTTCAACGCTATTGTCATGCCATTTTACAAGAAAGGCGATCTTTATGAAAGAATATTCGATAACAAAAAGATCACTCTTGAAAACGCATCTAAGATGATGTGGGGCTTAGTGAATGTAGTTAAGCACATGCACTGCTTGAGCTGCATTCATGGAAACATCTCTCTCAGCAATATCCTTGTTGAGTCAAAGACAAAAGTCATTATCACAGGCTTCAGTATGGCCACCATGAACAAGTTTATCGATTCCCACGGTCCAATGACCTTATATACCGCACCAGAAGTTGAAACAACACATAAATTAACATTTGCAACAGATGTATTCGCTCTCGGCACAGTATTTTACTACTTACTGATGAATACATACGAAGTCAACAAAGATCCCTCGAAATTACCTCAAGATGCGCAAGTTTTGTTGTCTGGTATGGTCAATCCAAATCCTAAGAAGAGATTTACAATATTCCACGTGGCATCAAACAAGTTCTTCTACGATCATATCCCAGAAATCGATATGAAGAACGCATTGGTCAATGTCGTTGGAAACCGCTGCCTTGAAGTCAATACAGCTATCATGGAAGGCGAAACTATGATAGAAGGAAGCGATGAGATCTTGTTCTAATTTGTTTTATTCTTTTAAAATTTTATTCTTATATTCTCTATTAAATATTATTGATTTTTACATTAATCCATCAATAGACCCCAAACAATAAAAGCCTTTTTTCCGTTGATGAATGTCTGCCGCAAAAGATATAACATAATCTCATATTTACCAAGATTATAAGCATGTGATTAAGGAATGACAAATAATTTAAGCTTGTAGAGATTGATTTGGCAGCCTAAATTGCCTTAGTTTCAGAGTGATAAGCAATAAATTTGATGAATAATGTTGTATTTATGTGATTTATACTTTGAAAGATCACTTTTTTGCTTGGGAATCGTTCTACTAGTGTTTCATTGTTTCGAAATTTTTGAAAAAATTGTTACGTTATTTTCTATCAAAAAATTCAGCGAGGTACCTCAAAGTTTAAATTTTATATGTCTAAAGCTCCGGGAGCACGTCAGGGGGTTCTTTCTGACGCTCCCAAGGGTATTAATAAGACTCCAAAGAAATCTAAGGCAGCTATGCATTTTGCAAATGCAGCTCTTCCTCCTTTACCAAAAATCGAATATCCAAAAACATCTGGGTGTCTTTCTCCAGTATCTAGGCCATTAAAACCTCCTGAGGAGCTTCTACCAGACTATAATCCAGACAATTCATTTTCTCAAATCGAACGCGTAACTCAACACATTGGAAAAATCGTTTCTAATTACGAAGAAAAGATGGAAGATGATTCCCAAAAGATGCGTGCTGACTTTGACATGCAATTTGCCAGCAGTATGCTTCAGCCAACAGATATTGTTAAACAATCACAAAAAATTGTTGACGAATTACTCTCAAAGAATCGAGAATTGAAAGAAACACAGAATAGCCTTATGGATGGCATATCACTCTGGCTCAAACAAGAAGAACAAACATTACAAACAGCAACACAACCAATAGATGTTCCAATTGTTGACGATGAAGTAATTCAAAAACTCGATTCTAATACTAAAAACGAAACAGCTCTCAAAGCTGTATCAATCCATACTGATATTGTTTCAAAATCAATTATGCAAATACGCAAATTAGAAAATAAGATCATGGAACAAGAGCAGACGATCAAAGCTCTCAAGGAAGAGAACGCCAAAAAGGTTATTTCCGTACAAAGAAGGATTGACAGCAAATTAGATGAAGCAACTAAGAAAGAACTCGACGAAGCAAAGAAAACAATCGCAAGACTCGAAGCTACGAACAAAGAACAACAAGAAAGAATAGAAAAACTTATCGTTGATTCAATTCAAGTAAATACATCACGAAGCTCAAACAGTACAACACTTGCTGCTAATTTCGAAGCATCAGAAAAAGATGTACTTATCGAAAAACTTAAAAAAGAAATCTCCGACCTTAAAGAAGAAAATACAAATGTAAAAACTACGGTTAGACTTACTCAGAACGAGAAAGAGTTTTTACAATCTAGAATTACAAGCTTAGAAGAACAAATCAAGACAGATAGAAAGAAATTTGATCTTCAATTTCGTGAATTAATTAACGCAAACGCTGATAAATCAGGAAAAGCAGGAAAAGACACAGCTTCTCTCAAAATGATACAAACATTACGTACAGAAATCGGTGAATTACAAGAAAAAATGAACAAACAAAAGCAAGAAGATCAACAGAATCAAGAACTCGAAATCCAAAGACTTAGGAACGAATTTGAAGAGAGGGAATTGACGTTCAAGCAGAAGATGGCCTTGAAATATGCAAGCAAGAACCATAGAGCTGATTTTGAAGATTTCAAAAATAATGAAATGCAATTACGCGAAAATATGAAGCGAGACCATGACCTTGAAATCGAAAAGCTCAAGAATGACCACCAGGCTGAGATGAATTCCACGATCGAGGACTTTACAGAGAGATTAAACGAAATGAAGAAGAAATTAGACGAAGCAGAGATGTCAAACGTCGACCAAGACACAGCCGCAAAGATAGAGAAGATAACCACGGACTACGAAAAGCGTGCAATTCAGCTAGAAAGCGATTTCAACCAAAGAATGCAAAATCAAAGGGAAGAATTCGTCAGATTCAAGGCCAAAATCGATAAAGACATTGAAGAAAAGGACAACCTGATACAACAACTCAGCGAACAATTGAAGAATTCCAATTCCGAAGTAGATATGTACAAATTAGCCAAAGACAAGACAGAACAAGAGCTAGCTGTGTACAAACAATTGGAATTGGAGAAGAGCGACCTCATTATTCCAGAAACAAACGAACTTCCTAAAGTAGATATCGCAGGATTAGCTGGAGAGATCAGACAAAGGGTCGAATCGGAGTTCCTCAAGCAAAGAATGGCCTTTGAATCAGCACTTAAGAACAGAATGTCGCAGCAAAGGTTAGATCAAGAAAAAGAATTTGATCAGAAGCTTTCTGACCAAGAGAAAGAGTATGAAACAAAGATCTACAACATGGAAACAGACTACAAAGACCAAATTGCACAACTCATGGGTCAAATCGATGGAATGAAGATGGCAGACAGAACAAACAATTTACAAGCGCAAACAGCCGAATTAGATGCAAGAATCAAAGCCCTAGAGATAGAGAAAGAACATCTCTTGCAACAGAACAAAGCTTTGGCCCAACAAAATCTCGATGATGTCACTAAAGCTCAAATCGACCAACTTTTGATTGAAACTGAAGAAAAACAGAAAGAAATTGACAATCTCCAGAAACGGCTTAAAGATTTGAAGGAAAGACAGAGATATGTATCTCCTGTTACTCACGACAGACCAATTCTTCTAACAAAGAATGCTGTTTCTCACATGTATTTCGATAATTCTCGTGATGTTGTCAAAAAAGATCTTTCTGTCAAAACCGAAATTTGTCTTTCAATGCCTCCAACTAAAGAAATCGATTCATCGAAACTACCACCTACGCTGATCAACCAATTATCCAATACTGATCCTCCTTTGCTACAAGACGCAGAGACAATAACAAACAACACTCATTTCCAACAGTTGAGAATTTGTTTGGACAGATCAGAAGGATACGTTTTCGTGGAAGTACCAGAAAACAAAGGAAAATCCGAAGAATCAACAGCAAGATCTGCTTATACTCTTTCAAGAAGATTCTCTCTCATTTTGTCACAACCTAATATACACTTGGATGGTGAAACAAACTCTTCTTCAACTGAGGAATTACCTATTATAAATAGTAGTAAACCAAGAAGAAACAAAGAACAATTAAGAATTTCTATAAACGAAGAAAAAGGTTCTATTGTTATAGAAAAACCAGAAATTATTCCTCCACCTAATATTGTACACACAGAAATTGTTGATGGACAGACACAGAAGACAATCAGGCCACAGAACTCTTCAATTCTTATAATGGCTGAATCAAAAGATTCAATAAATATCGATGAACAAAGTGAAACAACACAAACTGATGTCCAAACAAACGAACCTGTTGAGACAAATAAGCTGAGGAAACAGATTGCTATTAGTGATTCATCGAATTCGATTAATATCAAGTTGAAGACGAATGATTTGACATTTACAAGTGAAGGAACAGTTTCTATTTCTCCACAAAAAGAAAACAAACAAATTGAGAAAATTCCAGAAGTCAAATCTGACAGACAAATTAAAACTCCTGAATTGGAAAATCCAATTCCATTCAACTCTTTGCAGTTGAGGCCTTTGCAATCTTCTGTAGAAGTATTCGATCTAGGTAAAGAAGCTAATGAAAGATTCGCAAGAAGACAACAAATAGAAAGAATAAGAAAAATGGTTAAAATTCATACAGTTCAAGCAAGTGTTGAACCAAAAATTGATGTCGAAGTTAATGAAAAAAGTGACACAAATGAAGGTCACTTCACCAAGGTTTATACAAACATTCTTCAGCATTACGACAATGTTGATGTTTCTCCAGCATCAAGAGCAAACATCAGTTGCCAGATTGATATAATTGAAACTCCAAAACACAAGATTTTGAAGTTTATTCCTCCTATGGAAATCTTTTCGCTTTTGTTGAACGAAATCAGTCCAGAACAACCTCCTGAAGTATATCCAGCAGAACAAGTAACAAGCGTTCCTAAGACAGAAGTCCTCAAGCTTGTTACAGCTGCAGGAGATGTCATAGAATTCCCTCCACGACCTTTGCTGAGTCTTTCTGACGACAAAAACGTCATCGATGTCGGTCAAAATATTGTTGCAAAAGAGGCGAAAACAATTGGAAAGAACTTAGAACTTGTTATGTCTGAGATGCAGTCAATACAAGAAGAATTAGACACAACAAAGAAGGATCAAATGATGAATACTTTAGGAAAACAACTCGACATCGAAAAAGACAATTTAATTTCACAACTCAAAGAAAGAGTTACTGAATTGGAACAGCTCCAAAAGAAGAAGATCTCTTTGCAAACTTCCAAATCAAGTATCCTTCAAATCCAAGAAAAATCTGAAGAAAAATTTGAAGAAAAAACCGAAGAAAAAAGTGACAAAATTAATGAAAATGAAAATGATGATGACAAGAAATCTGTAACATCCAAGAAGCTGGAATTATCAACAACAATGAGTGTTGCTGAAGAAGAACCAGCGAAACAAGTATTAGAAATCAATCCTGTTATGGAAATTTCGAGAAATGAAGAAGTTACAAGTTTGGCATCAGAAATACAATGGACATACGATAAGAATGAGAAAGGAATGCCAACATTGAGTGTTAACCAAACAGAAGAAATCTTTATTTCAGCGGAACCACCTCCACAACCTAAATCCAAACGAGTAACTGTATCTTTGTCGAAGAATAACAACGACGAACTCAGAAAACAACAAGAAGAAATTGATAAATTAAAGCGTAAAATTGAAGAACTTCAAAACGCTAAAACTCCACAACAAATGAAACAAGTTGTTGGAGATATCAATGATTCATTACAAGTTGTTGAAGAAAACGCTGATGAACAATCAAACAAGTTAATCCAATTGACAGGAACAAGAAACAAGAACAAATCTAGTTTAACTGTTTCAACAGGATTAAACACTGTAATGAAAGATGCAGAAATGATTTCAACAGATGCTTTTGATGCATTTGAAGAAAGTAAAAACTGTTCATTGGAAGCAGCAAAACAACTCAACTCAACAATCGAAGATTTCTCAAAGAAGATTGGTTCAGAAGGTGCTACACCTACAGAACAAGTCCAATTAGTGAAGAAAGTTAAAGATATCGCTGCTGTTATCGGAAAAACTCCTGAAGCTCCTTCAAAAACTGACATCAAAGAATTATATGCCAAGGCTTTGGAAGAAATCAAGCGTCAGGAAGATCTGGTAGACAGTTTGAGACGAGAGATTGTTAACTTGAAACAATTCTCTTCTGATTCTTCAGCGTTTGTAAAAGTACAACAAGTTGAAAAAGAATTAAACGGATTATTCGAAAACAGATCACAAGAAAACAACTTGTTTAGTAATTATCAAGATGCAGCAACATATATAAGATCTATGGCTGATCAGATAAAGAATGATGGATCAGTTGCTTCTGCTGGAGCAACATCTGAAGTTGAGCAATTAAAGAAATTGATGAATCAAGGTCAACCACAGTGGTTTACTATCAAAGATTTGCTGGGAAAGATAAGAGAGAAGATGGCTAAAGACATACAGAAATCATTGAATGAAGAATTGATACATGATCTAACACAAAAACTCGATGAATTAACCAAAGAAAATGATGATTTACACAAGGAAAGAATACAAACAGAAAGAGACAGAAAAATGGAAAGAGAAAAAGCAAGAATCGAATACCAAAAACTCAATGAATTGTATAAAAACGCTCAAAACTATAATGAACTATTACTTAAGATACAACCAAAGGATAGTTCTACACCTAATGTTAATGATGACGAGAAAGAAATATACGACAAACTCCAAGAAAGTCAGATAAAAGAGAAACAATATTTAGAGCAATTGCAAGAGAAAATTGAACAAAATTCTAAATTGCAACAAGAAAATTTGAGACTAGAAGGAGTTTTGAAACAACAAGAAGAGTCATTCAACAAGTTATTCCAGCAATCTGCAGATAACCAAGCAGACAAACTGATGGCAGGAATCAGATTGGAAGAACTCCTCAAAGAAGATGAAATTTTGAGAAAGAAGATTTTGGTTTTGGAAGGAATAAGAGAAGATTTGAACAAACAAATTGGAGAATTCACTTCTAAACTTGGTGATTCACAAGACATAATCAACAAATTACGTTCTGATATCATTAAACTACAAGATCAACTAGTAAATCAAGATGTTGCTGGCCAAAAGAAGATTGTCGAAGAATTAAAGATGGATCCGAAAACAGAAGGTTCAAGGATGGTCAGACTTTATCAAAGTAAAATGGACAACATGCAACAACTCTTAGAAAGCAGAGGAAGAGAGATAATTCAGCTTGGTTTCAGAAGAGCAAATGACCAGAAAGAAATGTTATTATTAAAGGCAGAAATCAACAGATTAAAGAGAGAACTCAAGTTCCAATCAATGAGATACAACACCTCCAAAGAAGATGCAGAGTTCGCAAGGAAATCAATCGCAATGAGAGATGAAGTAATAAGAGAACAAAAACGTGAAATTGCAAGGTTAAGATCATTAATTGAAAGATTCGTCGCAATGAAACAAATACAAGCTTTGGATTCTAAAGAAGGAGAATCATTAATTAACGAAGTTCTCTCTTCAAGAGGAAGACTTAAATACGCGGCTTTGATCGCAAAGAGGAACCAAAACAAACCAAGTTTCTCGAAATACGATTCTTTGCTTCAGAGAGACAGACAACATTATATAAACGCGGAAGCAAAGAGAAGAGAATTCCAAGAGAGACAAGAGAAACAGAACATGAGAATTCTTCAAGACGTTGCTTTGTTGGCAAGAGAAAACGAACTCACAATTCCAGAAACAGTTGTGATGCAGATGATGCCAAAACCAAAGCCTTCTACAAAGATTTCCGCTCAACAGGCAAAGAAAGAATACGTACAGATGACAGCAAAAGAAGTAGATGAGATGCTTAAAGCAGATTTCCCGAAGCCAATCAACGAATCAAAATTCCAGAAAGAACCTTCTTACGCAGACAGACTCAGAGCAATTGGAGAAAACCAGGACAAATACCCTCCTGAAGTTGTTAGATCGATGCTTGTTGCTGCAAGACATGGAAAAGTTGTTGTACCTGCAAGTACTTTCAACAAAGAAAAGGCATTCCCTGTTATAACAGGAAAACAGTTGTCTACAAAGTAATTATTGTTTTTTTTTATTGTTTTAATAAATTGTTTATAACTTTTCTAATCATTTTAAACGTCTCTTCAAGATGCTCATCCTTAGAGGAAGAGAAAAATTGTTCAATTTAGCAATTTAGGGGAGTTTTCGCACTTGTGGTCTGATAAAAGTAATTGCACACCTAGGCTGTTGAATCAGATACAATACAAAGAAGTATGTTCAGCATCAAAAAGAATCTAATGGAGTGAAGAAATGAAACAGAGGATTTCGAGACGATAACAACGCCAGAGTATTGAGATCGAAAATATGATTTTTGAGAGGAAATTGAAGTATCTCTAATAAAAGCGTTTTCGTTTGTTCCACTAACGCTTTTGTACTCGGATGTGTTAGGATAATATAAATTCCAGACGCTAGATGGAGTGCTGTCACAATGAAGAACTCTAAGATGGACAAAATTTCAAAAATATTTTTCTTTTTTTTCTTCGTGTAAACTATAGAAATCTGACCATAAAAATTTACCAAGGCTGAATCTGACAAATCCAACTATTTACAAAGTGTCAAATTTGAAACTTTACACATGTCGGATTTGGCGAGATTTCCAGCACTCTTTAGTGATCCCTTAGGGATGGATTTTACAACTTTCTGCCATTCTCTCAATTTTCCTCACAAAAAATTTGCAATTTATGTGCGTTTTCAGAAAAATGCCCATAAATTCGCAATTCTGATTTCAAAGGGAAATTATCTGAAAATGTCCATAAATTCTCAAATTTCAAAGTGGTCAATGACCATTAAACACAGCTGACTTTAAATCAATTGATTTCGGGGGCAAAGAATAATTGAAAAAAAATTGACAAAGATTGTCTTGCCTATATACAAATTTAGGGCTTTCCTACAAGTGTATTAATGCATTGAATTAACATTAAATTATTATGAGATGTTTATTCTTAAAAAATAGCATCGTTATTATAGCTTTTTTCAATATAAAATAATTTTATTATTTGTCAGTTGTAGCACCATGTTCAACTAAGAATTTGAAAATATTTGTTGCTTTAACATCGATGGCAATAGAAAGAGGGCATTTATTAATATCGAGAGAATATCATAAAACAATGATAAATATGAAAAGAAAGAGAATTCTATAAAACAATGATTAATATGAAAAGAAAGAGAATTCTATAAAACAATGATTAATATGAAAAGAAAGAGAGTGTTATAAAATAACGTTAAATATGAAAAGAAAGAGAATTTCATAAAACAAAATTAAATATGAAAAGAAAAAGAAATTCATAAAACAATGATAAATATGAAAAGAAAGAGAATAAGTTTCATGTTAACATCAGCACCATGATCAACTAGGAATTGGACAATTTCTATCGATTTCACTTTGATTGCAATACTAAGAGGGCATTCATTAATATCGAGAGAATATCATAAAACAATGATAAATATGAAAAGAAAGAGAATTTCATAAAACAATGGTAAATATGAAAAGAAAGAGAATCCAATAAAACAATGATAAATATGAAAATAAAAAGAATGTAATCAAACAATGATTAATATGAAAAGAAAGAGAATTTCACAAAACAATGATAAATATGAAAAGAAAGAGAATTCTATAAAACAATGATAAATATGAAAAGAATGAGAATAAGTTTCATGTTAACATCAGCACCATGATCAACTAGGAATTGGACAATTTCTATCGATTTCACTTTGATTGCAATACTAAGAGGGCATTCATTAATATCGAGAGAATATCATAAAACAATGATAAATATGAAAAGAAAGAGAATTTCATAAAACAATGGTAAATATGAAAAGAAAGAGAATCCAATAAAACAATGATAAATATGAAAATAAAAAGAATGTAATCAAACAATGATTAATATGAAAAGAATGAGAATTCTATAAAACAATGATAAATATGAAAAGAAAGAGAATTCTATAAAACAATGTTAAATATGAAAAGAAAGAGAATTTCATAAAACAATGATAAATATGAAAAAAAAGAGATTATAAATTTTGTTGATATCAGCCCCATTAGATATCAAACACGAAGTAACGCTATAATTACAAAAATACATGCTTTCTGCTATTGAATAAGGAGTTTGACGCAAATTTGATTTAAGGTACTCAGCAATTTCATAGTTTCGATAATTCAATGCTGTATTAATCATGTTATCAAATGATTTACCATCTTCTATCATTTGCATAAAAATGTTTTCATTTTCACCTTGAACAGCATATTCTTCGGAGTAATAAGTGTATTGAGCTCCTAAATTTTTCAAGTAATTGAAACACAATTCTGATCCATATTTAATTGCACAGTCAAGTGGTGTGATATCATTAGTATTCTGATTAATATCAAGATTTGGGAATTTACATTTAAGATCATCAACTTTATCCCATGCAATATAGTATAAAGGAGATTTAGTTGAATATAAATTCAGAATTTCATCTTCTTCAATTTCAGGTTCGAAGTTTTCGAATTTGAAACCTTGATAATGTAGAAGAGTAGCTAATTTATTATTTTGCGGTTTATAAATGTATGAAAATGCGTTTAATATTTTTTGATAAAGTTCTGAAAATAATTTGATTTCTTTAATACGAATTTGTGAAAAAATATCTATGATATAAAGTGCCATTTGGATAGGTATTTTGTTATTTGTTATTAATTCGATAATTTGTGAAGATATTTGTATAATATTATTGCAATTGACGCCCCAAATAATTTTTGATGCTTGATCTGGGTATTCGAATACATTAATTGGCTTAAGGTCAATGTAATTGCGCAAATTTTCAGTTTTTGGCTCTGAACTTGACATTCTTTTTGAAAATTTTGTTTGTGACACTTTTAAGGGCGGCTTCCGACCAAATTGTCACTTTTTAACCCAAGATCGAAAATTTCGTAATTTATAACCAAGTTTTTTTTAAATCTATATTTAAGGCTCCACGTTCATAAATTGAGAGGGTCGTAATCCTCCTTTTTTTTAATGGCCTATAACTCCACGAATACCCAAAGACAAGGGGTCGGAGTATGACCAAATGAAACTATAGCTTCAACAGCATAAAAAGGGGTTTTTCGTCGAAAAACTTGGTAATTTACCTCCAAGATCTAATAAATTTCGAAAATTTGAAAGTTGATCCTATTCGTTTTCTTTACCCATAAGCTCTTACACTGCACCATTGTTTTTCGTTATTTGCATTATTTATTTCATTCTCGATAAATAACTTCTACAAGTCATATATGTACATTAGAATATATTTTATTACATATAAGGAGCAAAATTCTGAAACTATACAGAATTCTTTTGAATATTTTGTGCATATTTTTAATCATCTATAATAATATGAGTTTGTTTCATTTTATTCAATACCAGTCAATTCAAAAGATTAGGTGAATTGATTGCTTTAATGTAATTTATGATAGCTTATAGTTTTTGACATAATTTTAACAAAGATCATATGTAATTTCAATAATATCTTCTGCTGGATCATGTTTTTCTAATGCATATACAGGATAATGCTGAAACCCTACGTTTGAGGTCAAGATCGATAGTTTTTGATATTATTCTCTTTTGAAACTAATATTTTTGAAATAATAATCAAAAATTATTTACTTTTATTTGATTTTATAGCAATCATCATTAGATAATAAAATACTAACCAGCCCTTGGGGTGGGGCACGATCAAATACTTGAAAATTAATTTTGGAGTCCATTAGTGCATAGTATAATGGTTAGAATTCCCTATAATAAATCTTGTTTTGGAGTTCATTTGCCGAACACAGAATTTTTTTTTTCGAAATCGAAATTCTTTCAAAAAAATATATCTTATTTTTTGCTTTTTAAGATAGTCATTATACACAAAATATTAGTAAACTATTTTTATTTGAATTACTAAAACTTTCAATTTTTTTATTCTCTGATTTAGACTCTCAAATGATATTTTATCCAATATATATGATTTTCTTCTGCTATGAGCTATATTACAATGAACATTTCATCATACACCAAGATTCGGCATAAAATTTCGTATTCAATGTATGTTACTATCATTCTAATATAAAATTTATGAAACTCCGAAGCTATTTTTGCATAGGGAATTATTAAATATTTAACACTGTTGATAAATTTATAAAATTCGATAATTCAGATTTTACAATTCGTTTAAAAGGATATATTTTTACATTAAGCTGCGTAAAAGCATAGTAATGTTTTAATAGTTCTTAAATCAGTATTTATAGCAGTGAAAATTGAAATACACTAAATTTATAGAGTTTGCTTTGGTGTTCAATAAGAAAACCCTTGACCGAAAAAATCCCCAAGGACGGGAGTTCGAGTAAAGACTTCGATTTTTTTACTTATTTTTCTGAAGTTTACATAAAAAATTGAAAGACTTTGCAAAAAAAGTTTTTAAACCAAATTGAATGCAATAGAATTAAAATAAACATTCAATTGCATTCAAATATTTTACTCAATTTTTTGTAAACATCTGAAAAATAAGTGATAAAAGTCGAAGTCTTTACATGGGATTAATAACAAATACCCATGAATAACTTAGTAAGGGAGGTAGGCTTACTATTATGTTATGGTATTTTTGGATTACCAAGGAAATTTATTTAGGGAAGGAAATTAATTTGGGAAGCAGAGCTTCGAGCTCTTGGATTCCTCGAACACTTCCATAATAAATGGTCTGGGCGTAATTGTATTGGTCGTTTCAAGTGGAGAATTCTGGGGCTCAGTTAGATCTTCTTTCTTCCATAGAATGATTTTGAATACTAATTTAATTTTTGAAATAGTTTTAAAATAAGTTTTATGATTTTTAAA
Organism: Trichomonas vaginalis G3; assembly: GCF_026262505.1. NCBI lineage: Eukaryota > Parabasalia > Trichomonadida > Trichomonadidae > Trichomonas > Trichomonas vaginalis. Next base: position 6,646,998 of record NC_067207.1, on the reverse strand, counting down.
GACATTCGATTTTATCACTTTTTTTTCTGATTTTTACAAAAAATTTGAGAGAAAAAATTACAGAAAACTTTTGCAAAATATTTGAAGGCTATAGAATGATGATAATTTTTACAAATTTTTATAAAAAAATTCTCAATTTGTGGGACAAGTTCGAACTCTAGTACTTGATCTCCAACTTTGACGAATGTTCCCTTGATTGTCACTGGAACGCCCTTTAGTGCTGTTGTCATGAAAAAGTGAACTAATAGCTTGATATTAAATATCAATGAATAGATTTTAATAAATTTTCATTGATATTAAATATAATTGAATTAATCTCAATTTTTATTAACACGATCATTTTCTGAACTCCAATTTCTCAATTTATAAAATTTAAACACTCTATCCTCTCAATATCGACTATCATAAAACAATAGGTTTGACACTTTTTACGGGCTTATGAAATAAGCCCGTAAAAAGGATCAGAACTTATTAAAATATGTATTCACACTTTTTATCGGCTTGCAGCTTCTCATAAAAAGTGTGAAACATATTTTGAATATTTTATTGTTCAAAGAATCTTTGATATTTTCCCATGATAGAGATGTAATTCTTTATATAAATTCAAATATGTAACACATGTACCCTCAATTCTTGACTTTTGCAAATGATAATCAGACTTTGTTGAATTGTTATTCCTTAATAATTGGATATTATTTTCTCGAAATATCAAATAACGATGATCAAAGTTAATAAGTATCCTTTTCTATCTATTTATGTGCATTATTCAATATATATAAAGGTAGATATTGAAGTATTAATGGAAATTTGATCTAAAGATCCAGAAAATTATGAGGCAATATATATGTACAACTGCATTATTAAGGTGCTCTATGGATGAACATTAATCGTTGAAAGAAGTTTAGCTTAGATATGATGGTTATTGTTAATACCCTTCTATAAGGCTTTTTTGTAAAAATGATATATAAGTTGAAAAGCATTATAAAACATAGATTTTTATATAAAATATATGCAATACAATTTCATAAAAAAAGTTAATTTCATGGATCTACTAAATAAGTGAACATCTTTCCGCCTTTGACTTCAATTTCACCTCTCTCTTTAATACTGAACTGTCCACCATAAATGAACTCATAGACAGGTCTAGAGATGTGGACCTTCATTGGAATACCGTGATGTTCCATTTCATGTGCAATGTTGATTGGCGGGCCAAGAATTTCGAATGTTGGTTTCTCTGTTCCAATAACACCCGCAACAATTGGACCGCCTGTATTGATACCAACTCTGATCTTAAGGTTCTCATTTTCATTTGCATCGATTTCTAATAGTTTCTTAATTGCCAAACAGCCGAAATCAACAACTTCTCTTGCATGAATTTGAGGCTGATTTACTTCATCGAAAATACCGCCTGCAGCCATGTAGCAATCACCAATGCATTTAATCTTTGTCATTGTTTTATGTGCATTTGTAATTGCATCCATTTCTTTGAACACAATATTCAACATTCTCATGACATACTGAGCATCATGAGAACCACACCATGGAGTGAATTCAACAACATCAAAGAACATAACAGTGACTGATTGAACAGAGAATGAAATATTCTTTTCTCCAGCTTGTACACGAGAAACTAATGAAGCAGGCAAAATGGAAGCCAACATTGTATCTGACTTCTTTCTCTCTTCTTCAATTAATTGTTCATGTAAAATATTTTGTGTGTGATCTCTTCCAGAAATGATCTTTGTTCCATTGACAATCACAGGGGTGAATTCCATGAAAACAGTGTTTCCATCTTTCTCAAACTGGAGATTTGTGATTGTTGCCAAAACTGTATCAACTTTGCCTTGGAATCTTTCATTTGTAAAGAATTCTTTTGCATTTTTACCGATCAAATCTTCTGGTAAAATATCAAATGTTTCTTCGAAAGCAGAGTTAATACTGATGATTTTATGAAACTCATCATCATGTAAAACCATGACACAGTCATTCAACTTGTTCATAACTTCATTAGAATATGCAAGATGCTTAGCAGTATTTGCAGCATCTTTGTTATCATAATCACCTGCAATCAAATCCATAATTCTTGAGTTAGACAAAACAACTCTTGGTGGGCAGAATAACAGCAATCTCATTGTGAATGTCAATAAGATATCTTCTTTGTGGATTAATATAATTGCAACACACATGAATATAAATGATAAAGCAATGCATGCAAATCCAACACCGAAGATAATTGATCCATAACTATTGATACCATCCATGATCTCTGATACTAATGATTTGCCAATTCTGAAGAAGAAAGCTTCATATAATTCAATAGGACCAATCTGCCAAATCTGTTCGAATTCTGGATCATTTGGAACTGGATATGTTCTTTCAGATTCATTCTCCATTGACACGAAGGCCAAATTCTTCAGTAAGAAACCTGATGTCAAATACAATTGAACAGCAGCAGTGAAGCAATGAGCACTTTCTGGGATTGTTGTTGGTGGCTCTTCTTTATCTTTGCATGCAAGGATTTTTGATGCTGTTTTGAGAGCATTTGTCATTCCTGTGAAAGGTAATTCATTCTTTTCATGACCGCCTAATCTGAGTTTATGGAAGTATTCAATGAATTTAGGAATACTCATCTTCATCATAATGATTTTGTTTGTTAAATTAATTGTTGTGTTATAGAATACAAATATGTGAGAAAACAGAATACAAATATCCTGAGCAACCGTATAAATTATCAACGTGTTGGCTTGAGTAAACTAATGTTGATGAAGACTTTAAGAAGCAATACAAGACGACACCAACAGAAAGACATCCACACAATGCAATGACAGTGAAGTTGAATAAATTCCATGATTCACTTGTTGTTGAATCAGTTCCATCAGTGATTTGTGAGAAGACTTTGATGATGTTTTGTTCTTGTCTTGACATTTCTTCATTGTTTTGTTCAGCTACATTATCTGTTGTTGATGATTGAAAATTCTTTTTAAGATGGTTAAATGATGCAGAAACTGTTGAAATTACTGTTTTTGGTAATGTAACAATAACATTCATGATTTCTGTTTTGTTCGATTTGAGTTTCCTGTATTGTAACTTAAAGATAATGAACCAAACAGCCAATATTACAACAATCAAAACAACCATCAAAGAAATAATCCAAACTTTTTGACTTGCATCTTGGTTTAAAATATATTTAAGACACTCTAAGAGCGAAGTACTCATGATTTCTGTTGCATCATCATTGTTGTTTGTTGCTGTTAAATAATCCGAACCTCTTGCATCATCATAAGTAACGTCTGTATCTTGGATTAACAAACCAATATGTGTTGCAACCATGGCAGCGACTTGTGCAACAGATGATTTCAATAAGTATTTCTGTGTCTTGTTCGTATAGAAATAGAAATCAATTGTTGAACTAAACATGTTAGTTCTAACTTCTTCAAGTGTTGGATTTCCAAATTTATATGATCTTAATGAAGCCATCATAGAGTTTGTTGATGATACTTGGCCAGCTAAGTACTTCAATACTTCTCTTGATCGCACATCATCACCAAAACCAGTTAATGGAAATCCATCCTCCAGGTGAATCACATCCTTAACTTTTTCTGTCGGTGACTTTGGATCAGGAAGTTCTTCGAATAAGAATTTAGCAGTGAAAGCTGCCAACATGTTAATTAAGTTTCTCATGTAAGAAATACCGTACATGAAAACTAATGGTGCATTTAAGTCTTCTCTGAATGTTCCGTAGTAAATAATTAAAGCTAAAACTGGAACAAAAACAGTGAAGAACCAACCTAAAACAGTGGACATATACATACATTTGATGGCAGGAATCTTTTGTTTCTCGATTTGTCTTGTTAATGTTGCCAAAACTTCTATGTTTGCATCTTCTTCTGCTTGTTGCTCATCATTAAGTTCTTCAATAGTATCCATTTCGTTCATTGATGCCATTTTTGAGCTGTCATTATCATCAATCTTTTCTGGTAAACTTGGGAAAACAAAAACACCTAAGCCATGATCAATATCTGAGCAAATTTGTTTGCCCATTTGCAACTGATGAACATTATCAAGCCAAATCTTGTATTCTACAGCATTTGCATTGATTTCGCCTTGGAACTTTGCGTATTGACGAGCAACAAATCTGTTATTCGGATATAAACTCTTCAGCTGACTGACTTCGACATCAGCAGCTTCAACAGCTTCATTTGCTGATTTGATGGCGTGATTGATTTCAGCAACTGATCCTTGAAGAATTAAATCCCAAATGTTACGAAGACGATTCTTTGCTTTGTTGAAAACTTTGGATAGCTTTGAGATTTTACTTGTTAATTGTGGAGTAATCTTTGTTTCTCTTGTCTTCATGATGTAACCGATGTTAGCCATGATAATTGTTGATAAAGAGTCTTTCTTGTTAAGAGAAGCAATGTTTTGGCCGATATAAATCAATGTTGATGTTAATTCTGGGTAAATTGCAGTGAATTTTGCGTATTCAGCCCAAAGATCAATTGATTCTGGCCATTGGACAACAGTGGCTTTGAATACGGAGTAGTTAATGCATGCGGGATGGCAAAATGTGTATCCTGTACCAACGACACGACGGAATTTGCCTAATGAGCCAAAAACTGAGATATCTTCGCTTTCTTCGAACTTATCAAGTATGACCAAATCGCATTTGAATCTAAAACGGATGAAAACTTGTGTTAATAAGTAACAAGCAACGGCGATACAAATAAATATAACAAAGAAAATTTCTGTCCATTTTTTTCCTGAAAGTAATGGATAAAGGTTCATGACGCATAATATGAATCCAAGGAAAGAGCCACCTAAAACCATGACTTGATGTAATTCTAATACAAAGTTGCCTCCATTGAAGCCAGTTGTAGCACAATATACATATCCAGCAGCTGAGATGCATATCATGGCAAATGATGGCCACTTTGGGAAGTAAGTAGTAAGAGAAGAAACAAATGTGACAACAAGTGTTGTTAAGAAGAACTTCCATTGCGGACTTGCTTCAATAGACATGAAGGAGCATGGTCTGAAAGTTAATGTGATAAGATATGCTTTAACAAGAATCCAAAAATTCGGAATAACGATTAAGATACCAATAATGCATGAAATAATAGAAGCAATATCTTGTGTTCTTCCTACAGCTAGCGAACTTATGATTTGTCCAATATATTGCACGGAGATTGGTAATAAAATGAACGGGCCAACAGCAATATAAATTGAAAGAATATCTGTAGATATCTTTGGAACTTTACTTGTTGTTTTATACATCCATGCCGTGACGAATAAATAGGTGCTAAATACAAAAAGGATTCCACTGATAACGTCTAATATGATATATTCATTTCCAAGACGATATTGGACAGGTACTATGTGAAATGCAACTGTTAATATACTCATTGCTCGATAAGTTAAAGTATTGGGGTCATAGATATCGTTATTTGCAGCCATGAAAGCCCCACCAATTAATTGAAGCATTCTGACGAGTGATACAAAGTTGAATAAGAAGGGCATTCTTGGAGCGTAATTATCAACGTAATTGAAAAATGAAACCATACAATCGATAATTTGTGTGCCTAGTGGAATGTCAATTAAGCCCTCGTACTTAGTACTTAATGACAAAGAAAATTCGATATTACTACGAGCAGTACTTGAGGTTTCATCCATTTGTTATCTTATAATTGAATTGAGTTATTGAGAATAATTTGAGAGAGTAACTTTCAATTCTAAGCATTTGCAAATATGTTGTTTTTGTATGTCAAATACACTCATCTATATTTTAAAAGAGCATTTTTATTTAGAAGTTATCAAAAGCGAAATTGAATAAAGTCTATTGGATCTAAATAATTTCTAAAGTTGTCATATTAATAAAATCTTAAAAAATCAAGTCTAATTTATTGGACAATTTTTGAATAGGACACAATTTTTTGAATATAACTTCTGGTATGAGAATAACGAAAAAAATTGTTGTCGAAAATTTGTATATATTCATGTATTAGACAAAATACTTCGATTGTAAAAATTAATTGTAAAGTACTCAATATAGAAATGTTTATCAATTGAGAAATTAAGCAGGCATTCAACATAATTGTATGTTTTTGCTGCACTTTCGTTTATATTATCTATTATCAAAAGTAAAATAGCAATTTGTAAATTGAAAGAAAAGATCATCATTCATGTGTTATGGAATATTATTTCAAGTATTTTAAAATAGAGCAGTTCAAAAGTTCTTTTCAAACTAAAAATTCTATGAAATTACACAAAATACTTCTATTTTTATATAGCATTTCTTGAAAATTATACAAAAAATATTCACGCTTTGTCTCATTAACGCTATAGTTCAATTCAATTTTTTGAAAAAAATATACGTTTTTAACTTTGTAATATTTACAGACAAATTACAACTCATCACTAATAAAGTACAACATATCATTTTTAATTGAAATAATAGTTTACGCTCCTTTTTTATATAAATGTTTACAAGTCTTTCCTGGATATGTATCTTTTATTCACATTATGATTGAGATATTTATCTGCATATGTATAGTTTCTTTTCATCAAGATATTACAATGATATTGCATTTTTTTATTGTTTATATTAAATTCTCTTAATTATATGAATGTTAAGAGATTTGAGTAATAGATGTTATATTTGATTATTCTTGACACAAGATATAGCTGAATATTAAACTAAATTTAACAAAGGTTTGCAAACTTTCACCAATTTCATTAATTTTATAGGCTATTTTAGAGATATCTATAAAATTTAATTAGGGCGTAGAAATCTTTGTTAATTATGAATCCAAATTGATTTTTTTTTTCATGCACTTTGATTCAAATTGGAATACATCCATTACATTAAGCACATCCTTCCTTTATTTTTCTTTCACGTGAAATTCTTTGTTTCTTTGCTTTTTTCAAATTCCATGTTTTCTTTCAAGCCTTTCTGCAGTTTAATGCTTGTTTTCCTTTCTCTACAGTAAGTAGACAGTATTTATATAAAAATTATCGGAATGTACTATTTCCCGTCTTATGATTGTTATTGTCATATTTTTGTAGTTTATTGGGCTTTAAATGAAACAAATAGGAGGAAATAGATCTAATGGCAAAAACAAACCAGACGGTCCAAGTAAAACACAAGAATGCCTAAAAATTCTCGATGATTTGCTTAAAACTGATGAAACCGAACTCCCTTCCGAAATTTACGAAAAGCGAAAACTTTTAGAAAAATGTGCAACATGGAATGATCAGTCGGCAGGACGAATTGATATATTTGTAAAGTTTATCGAATTATATACGAAACAAGCTGTCATTCAAGATCCAGCAATTGATAGAAAAGAGAATTACACATCCATTTTCTTTAGGAGAGGAAAGTTAGTATATGACACAGATCTGGAAGATTTCTTCATGCGAATTATCCTTAAGATGGTTCAAATTGACAAAGAAAAATTCATACAATTCTTGGATTGTATATCTTGCAGTAATATATTCCAGGCAAGAACTACTTTGGAAACAATAAAAAAATCTTTGGATATCTTCGAGAAAAAGCTCAAGATGGAGACTGAGCTACCTGATATGCTCAAAGCATTGAAAACTAAAATTGAAGGTTTCATTGAGTCAAGTGAAAACGAGAAGGACTCATTACAAGATTTCTCAATTTATCCTACAAGCGATAACTTTTTCGGGTCAAATCCTAAAGTTCACAACAAAGCATACGATGGATTTGACTCCAGTGAAGAGCAAGTGAACTGTTTAGTCAAGTTAGAGCAGCTTGATTTTGTTTATGATATCAAGAAAGCTTTGCAAAAGTATTTTACAGACAAATTGGATGTAAGAGATATTTTCCTTTACCATAATGTATGCATGATCCCTTATTCTTTTCATGATCCAGAATCAATCATGAAATATGAAATGTTTCTCCATTTTGAAGTATTTGCATGTCCATATTGGAATATAGTACTCATTAATGATAAGTTAACGAAGCGTTTGGCTTTTGAAAGTTTGTTATTCTTATCATCGACTCCGCAATTTCACCATATTGATGCAATCTGCTATTCAAGGATGCCCAGCAAGATACAGAAAAACTCTTCAAAGGAATTCATCGAACTATTTTGAAACGGAATCGTTCCTGTATCTTTGATCAAAGGTAATATCGTTCCAGGAAGAAGATATTACATGTTTGAATCAATAAAGATTTGGATTCCTTCTGAAATCAGAATCAAAGCCATTCTTTCTATCAATTACGATGATTGTGGAGAATTATTTTATGCAATTTCAAATAGCAAACTTCTTAATTGGAAAATCCATGATCCTGATTTCATTTTAAACGTAAATCCTTACGTTTTGCTCAAAAATGAATATTTAAGTTCATTTTTGGTTGATAGTCATGACCCTATTCCTGCAAATGAGATCGAAGTCTCTAAATTCTGCTCTTTTATTCCAGAAAGCAAAGATATGTCTGAGAATGATATGATTGACAAGTTCACAACTCTTGATCACGAGCAGTACAAAGCATGTATCAACTTCTTTTTGAGGAATATCACATTAGTTAATGGTTGTGCTGGTTCAGGAAAATCACATCTTGCTAATCATGCTGTCAAATTGTTTAACACTGCAAAAACAAGTGAAATTCTTGCGGTTGTCACTCAAACTAAACATACAACTGATGAAATTATCAGTCATGCTCTTCCTTTCATGGAGAAAGGAGACATCCTCAGACATGCTTCTTTGAATTTGACTTCGACAGAAGAAATAAAAGAAGTTTCTTTCACTGATGAATTATTGAAAATGTCTCCTCATTTTGATGAACGAAAGACAATGAAGCGTTCTCTTGCTTTTGCAAGGAAAGGATTGCAAGACTTCAATAACATTATTCCTCAAATTTACGACTTAGCTCTTCTGATCAAGAATAAGATTGCAGATGATGACAAAAACTATACTAAGATATGCAGTAATTTCCTTATTCTTAAGTATTTCATCGATTTCGACAGTTTTGCTGACATTTTTACAAAAGATGTAAGATTCAAACCAAATTACAAACCTACTTACGAAGACATTATTCATTTTTGGCTTGATAAGGACTTTTACAATTCAAAAATCACACATAAAGATCCTTTTGCAATCCCTATTGATGATTTCAGCAATTGCTATCCAAAGGAAGAAGATATCTACAAAGACAGTGAAATTGTTCCTGATTTTCCTGATGAAGATTGCAGCAGAAAGATTAAGTTCACTGAAACAAACATCAAAGAACTTCTTGAAGCTGAAGATGACGACGATGATGTTGATCATTTTGTACCAGATTTCTCGGATGCATTGACAATGAAAACCAAATCAATCTATTCCTTAGGCGCTGTTCCATTCCAAACAATTGCTTCTGATTCAAGAATGTCTTATTTCAATATGTTCTTGAAAGGAATTTATCAGAACAAAGCATGGTCACCTCTTCAACAGATTTATATCTATATCAGATATGTCTTGAGGAATTTGATCGATTGGAGAAACGATTACAAAGCAATTGTCAACATGAGAACAAAGGAATTGGAAAAAATAGAAATCAATTGCTTGGCTGATGTCTATCGTAAATACAAGGTCATTGTAATGACAGCATCTTATGCTTCTAAATACAGAGAAGCGTTAGAGAGAGCTGGAGTTCATTACATGATCATCGAAGAAGCCGGTGAACTCACAGAAGCAACAACAATATCTCTGATCCCAAAGAATTTGACACATCTCATGATGATCGGAGATTACAAGCAATTGAGACCATCAGTCGAATACGAACTGAGAAGTGAGCAAAACTCTGCTTATTCATTCGATATTTCGACATTCGAAAGACTTGTGAAGAAAGCACTTGATGTCAAATCTCCTGATTTATTCTACTTGAATGTCCAGAGAAGAATGCATCCAGAAATCTCTTATCCTATCAGAAAATTGATTTGCCAAGAAATGGTTGATGGAGATAATTCCAAGAGATCATTGGAAGGATACAAGCTTCGCGACAGAGTTTCATTCATCCTTCACGATTTCGAAGAATCAAGTTCAAAGGAAACGAGATCAAGATCGAACGAAAATGAAGCAATTCTTGCTGTTTATACTGCTTTGTTCTATCTTCACAGAGGTTTTCAAAGCACTGAAATCACAATTCTGACTTTATACAAAGGCCAGGAAGAAGAAGTCAAGAAGCAGTGGAACAAGATTTTTAAAGAAAAAGAAAAGCAAGCAGCATTCTAAAACTTCAATCCAATGGAAAGAATTGATGAAAATGGAGATTTCGTCGAAGATGGTAGTATCAAAGTCAAATGCGTTGATAACTACCAAGGTGAAGAAAATCATGTCATTATTTTGTGTTTGACAAGATCCAAATTGTCTCCTTTTGTTGGCGAGTTTAGCAGAGTTTATGTTTCCATTTCCAGAGCCAAGTCATATATGGTTGTTTTAGGAAACAAGAATCTTTTCGATCAATCGGAAACGAAGAACGGATTATGGCCAGAAATCTACAATCTCATGAAGCAGAAATACAATGAATTTGGAGAAGGAATCATTGTCAATCGCTTCCTCAAATCAATAGAAAATGAAAATGACGCTGTTGTTTTAAAGAATTCCAATGATTTATGGGATTTCAGATTTGATGTTGAAGAAAAGAAATGCAATCATATTTTAGACTGCGGCCATCAGTGCCCTCTCAAGTGGAGCCACAATGATAATATCCACAAGCTCATTCATTGCTATGAAACATGTCTACACAAATGCGAGGATTGTGGTGCTCAATGCCAAACACCATGTTTTGGATGCAAACACATTTGCTACAACATAATTGATTTTGAAATGCCTTATTGCCATCATATTAATAAATTTGAATGTAGTATTGTTCATTCTCATCCTGAAACTCTTAAGTGTCAGCATCCTTGTGAACATAAATGTTCCAAACACAATGAACCATGCAGATTCCTTTGTGGTCACAACTTCACTCTCCAAATTCCTAAGGAGATGATCTATCTACTCACAAAGAGAACTCGTTCTTTACTTGATGAATTAAATGAGTTTCATGTTTCGGATTCTTATAATGATTCATCTGATGACAGCAGTGATTCAAATGCCCTGGCACGCTTCATTAATCTTCATAATGGTGAGGACAAAGAAGACCATCATTATCTTCGTCATTTTTGCAACAAAGAAATTTCTGAGAAATGTCCAATTTGCGGAAGCACAATGAAAGGAAAATGCGGTGACAGGTTGATTTGCACTGCTCCATGTTCTCATATATTGGAATGTGGCCATCAATGTCCAGGAACATGCAATGATTGTTGCAGAAATGGCCACAAGGAATGCAATAAGGAATGTACTTTTATCTTCCCATTCTGCGATCATAAATGCGAAGAATTGTGTAAAACAAGAGTTGATCATGATCACATTCATTGTCCAGAATGCAAGAGATTGAGAGAAGGAAACAATGCACCAAGAAGCTCTCTTTCGGATTTGCCATCAGGCACTTATGAAATGAGGAGATGCCACAAGACATGTCCTAATTGCCATCACCAATGTCTTACACCGGAAGGAGAACTTTGTCTCTTTGATTGCGAACACAACAGAGCAAAGAAGAAACATTTCGATTTGAAGAGAGGTGAATTCTACTTCAGGTTTGATTGCGGCCATTTCGTTAAAATGGCCAAAGCCAAAGCAGATATTCGCAAGCAACTTGATGAAATCTTCAACAAGAATTGGGTTGAAGGAACAACACCAAATCCTTTGCAAGAACTCCACTGTCCAATGTGCAATCAAGGAAGAATTTCACCTAATTCTCAGTGCTTCAAAAACGAATTGGATGAGATCAACAAATTCATGGAAAGATACAAAGCCATGGGCCAAAAGGATAATGGTGTTAAGCCATTCATTTGTCCAAAATGCAAAGTTTTAGTCGGAGCCAAAAAATGCGCTAAGTGTCAGACAACTTTCCCAATTGGATAAAAATAATTTTCATAATAAAATTTATTATTATTGTTATACATATTGTTAAAACGAGTAATCAAAAAAGATCTAGTTTTAAAATAACTCAGTTCTCAAAAACTTCCCTTCTCATGATCAAGTCAGTGAATTGAACTCAAAAGCACAGAATTTGCTGAAAATTTGCAAATAGATATATCACATGAGAATAATTTAAGTTGATAAAAACATATTCGACGTTTTGATGTGATGAATGCAGCATACATTGTTAGTGATATACCGAATTATTACTAACAATGGAATTTGATCATTGTTAGTTGATATAAAGCAAAGATTTTTGTTGAATGATATTATCTTATTGATCGTTATCATAGAATGCAATCCTATATGAAAAATGTTTATAAACTTAAAAATACAAAATTTTTATCTAACATAATGAATGCCAATAATGGTTCCTGATGTTGCAATTAACGCCATTGCCAAAGATATAATCAATGACAAAGCGTAGAATCCATGAGCAAATCCAAGAAACATGAAATAAATCGTGAAAATCAAAGAAAAAACAAATAGACAAATTAAACTTGGATCTCTCGAATAAGGAGTAATCAAACTGAGAGTGAATGAAACAAGGAAAGATACAATAAATGAACTACCAACAGCAATAGCCGAGAACGACCAAAGTTCAAAATTCTTCCTTTTTGTGAAAGATGATTCGAAATAATATGATTCTGATAAAGAAGCCGCACAAACACAGACAGTTACATATACCGATCCTATAAATGAAGAAAATAAAGAGATCTTGCGTTTAGCTCTATCAAATTCTCGCTTTGATTTCCTTATAAAGTGACCAAGATGAAGAATAAAGTACAAGGCATAGAAGTTCAAGTATTCTGAGAGATTGGATCCATTAATGATATCAAAAAGTACAAATAATGATACTGGAATAAACATCGAACAAAATGATGAAATTGGATTGCGAGAAAACTTACTTGTGAAGAGATGACCTGAAATAAAAGATGATACTAATGTAAATGGAAGCAAATTAAATCGATTGAACCTCTTTTTGTCGAAATACGCAAGATATAAAAATGAAAAAATAAGATTGAATGTAAGCGTTGTGCCACTTACTGCCAAAGCATAAAATTGTCCTTGGTCGCATCCAATAATCTCGTGAACTTTGGTTTTCATAGTAGAATAACAATAATATGTTGACATTAAAATAAACGAGGTTCCTATAATTGAAAACACTCTAAAAGCATTTCGGTAAAACGGATCGTGAACAATCTGAGTGCTTGTCACCCAATGAACTGAATAAGTATATTCAACTGACGAATTTTCGATTAATTGTATTGGGTGCGAAGAAGTTAAGTTGATATCGACTATATTTCCATTTCTATGTGCTAATTCGAAATGAAAGTGGGTAAATAAATGTGGAATGTACTCATTTTGATTGTTAAATTCGTAAAATCCTATCTTTGAATATAATGTTATATTGTGAAGCATTAAATTCATCCAAATATTGTTTGCTATTAAGTCTGAAACTCTTTTATATCTTTTCGGAGATATTTTCACATCACATCCATGAATTGAGTTTTCATTTCGCTTATATCTAATGTTAAAAGGAATTTTGGTCAATCTTTCTGTTGGATACAAATTGGAACGTAAAATTGCCGTTTCATTCCTGCAAAACGGGTAAGAAGAAAAGCTGTAGTGTATAAATGGATTCCTTTCGTCTTCAAGTTGCTTTCCATATAATGAAATTTGCTGATCAGGTAACAACATTATATGGAAATCTGCAAAATGAAATAATTGAATCAAAATATCATATTGAATCCTGCAAACACATTGGCTACTACCAATATTTTTGAAATCTAAGAAAAATACTAGTTTATATTTAAAAAAATATTTTTTACCGATTCAAATGTTTGATTTTATTAAAAAAAACACATACTGTGTATATTAAACAAATAAAGGGTGAACAATCTCATGGAAGTTTTTCATTTAATTTATACACGTATTGAGTAGCCGGATTTGATGGGAGATTCGGGTTTGGTCGTTGAGGGAAGGAATCGGTTATCATTTGTTGATAAGTCATATAATCAAAGGATCCGATTTCACCGTCATATATGTATCCATTACTGTAAAAAGTAAAAGTATTGTCAATGCAAGTTGGAAGCTTCTTTTGGGAAACTTGTTTTTGACCGGATTTATTCTTGTAGCCATATTCTTCTGCAGAATTTTCCAAAGTATAATCGTCGAGGTTCATTTGAGGTGAAGGAAGTGGTAAATGATAAATTTCTCTTTCTTTTGGTAACACCATCTCTTCAACTGGTATTAACAATTGAGGATTTTTTTCTATCTCTGGTATTTCGACCTGTTGTGCTTTAACAGCGTTTACATCCATAAGTTTATTTGATTTCTCAGTATCTACAACAGGTTTTTCCTTCTTTTGGATTAAATCCGTTCTAAAATTGTCGGGAATTGAAATTTCACCTTGTTCAAAGAAGAGTGCGATTGCATCATTTAATACACCATGAGCTAACCCGATAAAATAAGTTACGCAACGAATATTGGTTGCAGTGATTACAATAAATTCATCAATTTCAGACATTTTGTCACTTTTTAAAGATTTCTTATCTAGTATTCTTCTAAAGTGTAATTTACATACCGATATCAAATTTTTTATTTCTCAAATTTGAAAGCACAATGACGTTGCCATTTATTCATGGTATTTTTTCGGCGAATGAAATGAAATAATGAATGAATAAATAAAATACTAGCATGTTTATAGTGTTCTCTAACTACTTTGCGTATAATTATATAAAAACAAAGAAATGTATTTTTATTGATCACATAAAATTAAAATCCAATAATAAAAGATTTTCCTTGTTGTAAGGAACTTTGAGTATGTCATAGAATCGACACTCGTCCAAAAATATATATATTAGAATTGATATTTTCTTTTCTCAAAATGTTTTCGCTCATCACAAGGCATTTTTGCTCGAATCTGATATGAAGTTGCAGTAATAGCTTTATTTCCGCTTAGTTTTTAAAAAATTGAATTAGCTTGTTTATTTAATCTTAAATTTGATTATCATAGCAAATACAATAAGCGAGAATGGACTTTCGCAAGTTCGAATAAGAGAAAATGTTTGTAAAACAAAAATGTATAGGATTTTTCATGATTAAAGCCATTTCATATCAAATCCCCATCATTATTCGCAAATAGATGAATAAATCCTAAAGAAGAATTAGAAGGACAATGCCAGTGATCACTTTTGAAAAGGTTCTTTGCCAACAGAAAACTCCAATTCAAAACACCGGAGAAAAGTGACAAACATCAGTTTCCAACACATTTTTTATCTCCGATGAAAAATTTAGGTTTTTAAAGACATTAAGAGTTATTGATTAAATCACAAATGTAATAAACAGAAATTCATCAAAAGTGACAGCTCTCAATTTTTTGACATTTGTAAATTCTAAATTGAATGAGAAAAATGAAATAATACTAAGCATAATACAATATTCTAGATTTAATTATAATTAGGAAAAGTTAGTTTTGAGAGTACTTTTCATAGGCATATAGAATGAAATCTTCTGAAAAATAATATCACATAAACTCATATTATTTTCTAATATATAACTATTTTATATAAAAATCAAATTCAATGATCTTAAAAGCGAAGGATAAACCTCAAAATTTACGAATATAATGAGTGGGAATATAATGCTTATCTATCATAAAACCATATAAAATATCAATTTTTGCTTTACGCCTAATTTTTGACGACAATTAGCAAAAAATGTTAAATGTTAACACTCAGTCCATTTGAATATGAAAAATAAAATTGACTTTGATTAAATGTTTTTATTTATCATGCAATTCTTCTTGCGACCAAAGATTTGAATAAAAGTTCAAAAAAAAAGATAGCTTAAAAAATAATATACGGTAGTGTTTACTAATAGATGAATAGTATATAAATTCTATTAAAATGGATTTGATCCAAAAAAATATATAAAACTTGATCATAAATAAAATCGTTTTAAATTACTTCTTCATTTAAATTATAACAATTATTTTTGGTTTTATATTTTTTTGGATCAAATCCATTTTAATAGAATTTATATACTATTCATCTATTAGTAAACACTACCGTATATTATTTTTTAAGCTATCTTTTTTTTTGAACTTTTATTCAAATCTTTGGTCGCAAGAAGAATTGCATGATAAATAAAAACATTTAATCAAAGTCAATTTTATTTTTCATATTCAAATGGACTGAGTGTTAACATTTAACATTTTTTGCTAATTGTCGTCAAAAATTAGGCGTAAAGCAAAAATTGATATTTTATATGGTTTTATGATAGATAAGCATTATATTCCCACTCATTATATTCGTAAATTTTGAGGTTTATCCTTCGCTTTTAAGATCATTGAATTTGATTTTTATATAAAATAGTTATATATTAGAAAATAATATGAGTTTATGTGATATTATTTTTCAGAAGATTTTGTGATCTTCTTCAAAATTTTATTTTTTTATTAAAAAGAATCTTTACAAAATATACATTTACTTTAATTAATATTTAAAAACGTGCTCTATCAAAAGTTCCAAAAATTCAATATTTTAGCTTTTCTGAGATGTCACCTTTGATGAATTTCTGTTTACAACACTATCAAAAGATATAAAGCGCATTATTTTATTATATATAACATATTTATGCTTCTTTTTTGATCAATTTTTGAATGCATTCAAAAGTTTTGAATAGTATTCAAATTGAATGCAATTAGTTGGATCATATTTGAAAAAGTAATAAGATTGTTCGATAGAAATAATGTCCATAAATGCATCATTTAGAACATTTTAATGAAATGATAATGAAATCTATAAAAAAATTACTTGACAACTTTTAATAACATAAATAATAGCACAGATATTAAAACAGGCATTCAAATCAATTTGCTTTAGGTAATTTTTCGAATTCAATAAATTTTCCTTTTCATCCAAGATGAATGACGTATTCTTTTTATGAAAATAAGCTGTTAATGATACATTACTGGTCTTTGGTTGTATGTAATTCAATTATGATTCAAATCTTAATTGTTGTAGCATTTAAATTTTTTTTATCTGAACTGAAAGAGTTTTAACTCTTGATGCTATAATAGATAGTAGGGCATGCAATTTTTACAAATCTCTACTTACATCATTCGTTGAAACGCTTTTAATTTTAAATATTTTTTTTTTCAAAATTTATCACAGATTTTTCATTGTCCAAATTAATGCACATCTTATAATTGTAATGATATTTAAACAAAAGCAATTATTGAAAATTTTATTGCCTAGGTTCATTATTTTTTATAATTCACCTTAAATTTGCTTGAGCTAGTGAGATAAATAATATATTACATGAAAATCTAAAGAATTATCACGCAAATAAATTGTTCTGTATTTTTTTAAAAGGCTATTAGTTATACTTCTATCCTGAATCCTTTAATTTAAATTGGTAAATATAAATTTCATTAATAACTAGGAAAATGGACACCATAAAGTTTTGATTTTGAAGATTCACCATCAGAATTAATTAACTTTATTATCTAATCAAATGTAATATCCATATCAAGGCAGAAAAGATTGTAATATAATCAAAAATGCGGTCTTCGAAAGTGAGCAGCAAAAAGAAAGTGTTTGTTTTTAATTTTTATTCAATTCAAATTTAAAAGATTTTTATTATAGTTTGAAGATGAAAAACAATGCGTTTTCTTTTGTGGATATATTAATTATTTATTTGAGAAGTTATTCAAAAATATAAAATCCAAAGATGTCGACAACATTATTATTTTTTGTGATTTCATTTATTCTTATTTTTTTGAGAGTATGAAATTTTCTGAGATTAATACATTCAAATTTTAACACACGCTAAAATATTTATATTTATGACTTGTTCCCAGACATCATTATTATTTATATTAACATTCAAAAATTGTGAAAATTATATTTATTTTTGTTTCATATGGATATCGATACAGGAATGGGAATTCATTGGGGAAAATTTTATCAGGCAGGACATATGCTTAACTGTAGCCCTAGGTTACCCAATTTAATGCACGTTTTGCGCGACATTTTATATTTCATGATAATGTTCCCTGTTGCTTCTGGATTTCTTTTGCTCGAAAAAACAGGCATTACATTTAGAGATATAATTTATGATGTCTTAGATAATATTTTGTACTTCAGATTTTTCGATGACAAATCAAGAGCTTATTTTTTCTTTGCATATTCATTAATCTTAGTTTTATCAATAGTATTGATGTTTACGTTCTATAAAACAATTTTAATTGGCCTTTATTTTCCATATATTATCAGAACAATCTTAGAAGTTATAAATCCGTTATTTCAAATCATGATTTTCGCAATACTTCAAGATGAGATAAAAAATTCAATCACTGGTTCTATAAAAATTTTACAACTTATTTTAATCATAATTTCAACTTTTTTTATTCAAGCTTCTTATGTTGTCCACAAAATTATATGTACACATGCACTATTCAATCAGTCAGTTTTTTTTGCAGGCTGGAATTTAATACCAATATCGTTTTTCGCGTATTCTTTGATAATTTTATTTCAATTTCGTTCACTTATCTCGGCATGTGGCTGCAAAGTTAAAATTGTAATATGTGCGTTATGCATTGTATTATGTGCTCTTGAAATATTCATTGTAATTTATTATCCATTCTACAGAAAGCAAGATCAATTCTGCATGATTTTCTTCTGGGTACTTGCAGTGCTTGAATCGATCGCAGATATCTTTACGATTTTGTTTCCGGAAGCTTTATTATCTGATATCATGATTCTTGAAGTTATTTTATTAATATTAGCATTCGTATT
This sequence comes from Trichomonas vaginalis G3, assembly GCF_026262505.1. NCBI lineage: Eukaryota > Parabasalia > Trichomonadida > Trichomonadidae > Trichomonas > Trichomonas vaginalis. The sequence goes on along the minus strand of NC_067207.1, from coordinate 6,628,165 downwards.
ATCAGAAATTATCATTAGCAAGTTTTATCACACAGTCAATTCTGACAAACCTAATGACAGTTTGAGAAGAGATGTAGAACTATTAGATTTGAACAAAGAAAATGAAGAATTCATGTGGGAAGATGCCAACAACAAAAATTCAAATACAAGACTTGTTTTTCTTATCCTAAATGACCCTGATCAAGCAATTAAGTTTGCAAAGTTTTGTTCCATCAATAGTGAAAATAAAGATCTCAAAGTCGATTGTTTCAGATACTTAGCATTAATGCATAAGCTCGATTCAGACAGTATCCGTGAAATCATGGAAATGACATATAAAGAAGTTTCTCTTTCAAAGAGACAACTCCTTTGCGATCTTCAATATGAAGTCATCTCAATTAGGCACGATTCTGATATTTTGGAACAATTCATAAACCATTTAACAGATATAATGAATGAGTGTCGAGAAGTTTATTTCAGGATTATTGATATGATTTCAATGGATCAACCAGATAACATTGAATTAGAATTGATTCATTATTATCAATTATGCAAAAAATTTGAGAAACATGCTCAAGTTTATTCCATAATCATCCTTAATTCAAGAAAATTAGCACATTCTTTGTCATCATTTTACACACAATATAAAGCAGATGCAAATCTCGCAATGGCCTGGAGATCTGCAGCTGAATCCCCTGAAATGGCAGAAGATTCAAATGGAAACTATAAATTCAGGAACAGCAAAAAGTTTTCAAGCAAGAGTTTTGAAGTTCAAGCCGCACAGAGTTTTTCTAATCAATTGCACTGTCAAAAGATAAAATCACTTGGTGTAAGATCTTTCTTGTTTTTCTTGTTCATTTTTATTGCTGTTGTTTCAACAATTTCAATATATAGAATTACCCCGTCAAAGTTTACAGTTATTGCTCTTGGATATAGTGCCAATATTTCCCAATCCATGAAATCTTTATTATTAAATCCAGCAAATACAATTTTTAATATGTCAACAAGAGTTTTATCAAATTGCTCTTCAGAATATGCAGCGAAAATGTCCAACATTTCTGATCTAAAGCAAATAGAGAATTTCCACACATTTATTTCCAACATTTCCAATCAAATTTATCAATATAATCTTGCACAAAATAATAAAGAAAATTTACTTAAAGTATGGGCATCGACATCCGATTATTTATTGAAGAATTTGACACTTCATGCCGCTGAATCTTCATTAGCAACAGTTTTTGAATCAATAACAAGTTGTAAATGTTCAAATACTTCCGTGAAAATAATTAATGTCGCTTCTGAATTATACAATTCAACGATTTATTCAATAAGAGATTTATATGAAGAGTTATATACAAATTTGAATAAAGTCGTTGACGATTATACTTTTATATATCTAGTCTATGCAATAGTTGTCATTACAATTCTTGCTGTTTTATTAATCGTCATCGGATTTATATCAATCACAAGAAGAAATGTTGAAAGAAAATACTTTTGGAGTTCATTAATTGAAATAGATTCAGTTTCATTATCAGAACTTCGAAAAAGATTGTTAAATGGAAGAGGATTGATGAATGAAATAAAGACAAACGAAGTATCAAAATTTGAATTCGACAATATGCTTGGAAGTGATGAAATAGATGGTTCTGTCGACAGTAGTGATATACTTTCTGAAGCTGATATTTCAGTGTATAAACCAATAAATGAATTAGCAGCATATGAAAGACCTATCAATAGGAGTCGTAGAGTTATTAAATGGCTCAATGGAACAGCTGCATATCTTGTTTTTTCTATTTTATTCTTTGCAATTTTTGGTGCTTCCGTTGGTACTTATGAAAGACCAATTAAATTCTATTTCGATAGGATGATTTATTTTGATATGGTAACTTCCACAGTAGTACAAGCAGCTTCAAAAACTCAAGAAACTGTAAATGAAGCAATATTAGACTTCACTAATGTTGTTATTTCCTCAGAATCAACAGAATCGAACACAGTTAATGTCAGTAATGAATTTGTTGAAAAAATAATTAACAATAACTTTTATTATAATGAATCAAAAATTCATCAAAATGACATTCAAAGACTTAATGTATTATTAAATCAAGGTAAAGAATTGATTCATTATATTTATGGCAACATCACCGCATTTTATGAATCAAACTATTCCAATATTACATTATTAGAGCTGTCTTCCGAACTTGCTTATATAGATTTAAACTACACTGTTGGAAACATAAGTCTGGTATTAGAAAATAGGATTAATAAGTACATATTTCTATATAAGGTATATCTTATTGGCAGCAGAGTTTCTTCTGCAGGGTTATCTGTTTTATTCATCTTTTATCTTGTTTTCAGACTATTTTTATATCATATTGAATTCAATGGATATAAGAACATGTTATTGATCATCCCAACAACTTCAAAACAAGCTATTACGATGGCTATTGATTTATTTAATGGAAGCAGCAAAGAATCAAAGTACAATGAAGTTTCTTTGAGTCGTCATATAATTAAACAGTCATTGAATAGTATTTTGATGGTTTCAAGTACGGGAATTATTCAAGATATGAACACAAGTGCAATTTCTCTCCTTGATTGTAAGAAAGAAGATGTAATTCAGCAAGATATCAGAAATATTCTTACTGATGTTAATGAAAATGTTCCATTGCAACTCACATATTCGCAAATCTTTGATAGAATTGATGATGGAACATTTGATCTTACATTGCTTTCTTCATATAATAGTATTCCTAAATCGCCAATTACAGAAATTGAAAACAGTTTAATGATTAGAACCCCTAGAGGTGTATTAAAACTAATCAGTTGCAAAATCTTGAAAATAAGTAATATCAAGATGTGGGGTGATACAATGTCTTATGCATTTATACTAAGAGATATTACTGAGTACTCAAAGAATGAAACGGAACTTAGAGATGCACAAAACAGAGTTGATAGCTTATTGACAAAGATTATGCCAAAAGTTATTGCAACAAGATTGATGTCGAAGACAGAAAGTGAAGATATTATTAGTCAGGTTGATAAAGCTGTGATTATTTTCATTGGCATCCATGATTTCATTTCATGGTGTTCAACAAGAGGTCATGAAGAAATCATGCAGATTTTGGATGTTATTTTCTCAAAGTTTGACAAGAAGATTGCAAAATATCCAACTCTTGTTAAAATTAAGATGATTAATGGTGTATATATGGCTGCCGCAGGTTTGTTCAATGAAGTTTCCTCGAGAACACCTGTTCACGAGGCAGTTGAGTTCTGTTTGGACTGCGGAAAATGGTGTATGAAAAGGATTGGAAAAGGCGGAATGCCAATTCATTTGAATATTGGCGTCAACTATGATGGCCCAATTATTTCAGGTGTTCTGGGAAGAGAAAAGCCATTCTTTGATGTTTGGGGAGATGCTGTGAATGTATCTGCAAGATTGGAAACATCTTCTTATATCGACACAATTCAAATGCTTCCTCATACTTATCATGCTCTTCCTGAAGGAATTTATCCCGCAAGAGAACGTCATGATGTGTTTTTGAAAGGTAAAGGAACAACGAACACATTTTATATTCCTATTCCTGATGCTGATGAAAGCAACTTCCGTACAATTCACTAAGTTTAGTATATCTATTTATTTGATTGTAAAGCGATTGTTTATTTAATTCCGATTTATGTGAGTTATGAAACTGCAAGAATATTTTATTTATTTGTCATTTGAAACAATCATGAACATTTTTATATTGGTTCTAACAAATAATCTCGCGTATAAAGAAATCTTTCTTTGTCTGTCCGAATCATTATACCCTGAAAAAATGCCGAAATTCAATAGATCCATCAAAATACTTCAACAATAAAGAGTACATGAGCAAAAAAAAGGCTCCTTATATAATATAGAATTTCACAGCTTCTAACATTCGAAAATAACTAATTCAGTTGAAGTTTGATTCACAAGCGAAACCAATATCTTCTGTTTTAGCAACTGAGCTCAAAAACAGACAATGTCAAGATTTTGAGTTACTAATTGTTTTAAAAAATTTCTAGTGAATTTTCAAAAAAATAAATGGATAACAAACAATTTAGTTAATATTAGTTACGAAGAGACTGATAAGCGAGTAACAAGTACTGAGAGCGTTTTCCAGCGAGTGAGTTAGAGAGTTCTATTTCGTGAAGTCTGTCCTCAACTTCTGCGTCGTCAACAAGTCCGAGTAATTCGTCCTGTTTCTCGTTCAAGTTCGCGTATCCGAGAAATGTGTTGAATGCGTCGAGGCAGCGAAGTGCGACAGTGTTGACGCCGCATCCGATGACGTCTGCAAGAACAGAGAAGACTCTCTCGTTGAAAAACAAAGATGCACGTGGATTTCCGCTGAAAACAACCATTGTAGCGATGAAGAACGAGGCTTCTTGTTTGACCTCGTATGGGGAGTCTTCGGCTGCATCAAGAGCAAAGTTTATGAACTTTTCGTCGATCAGTTCAAAGATTCCTTCTGGATACGACTCTAAAAGGTTGGAGTAGACCCAGAAGACATCCGCAAGGTAATCGGAAACTGAAAGCTGCTCAAGAGCTGCAAGTAAACCATTATCAAGGAGACAAATGATTTGTAAAGGCTGAGCAACGGCCATGTTGCCTGCCAACTTGAGCGCTTCCTTCGTAAGAGCTTGGTTTTGAATAAATCCTACTATTTGGTCATATAAACCCAAATTATAATAAATAAAGACAGATGAGGGATGTTTCGAAGAAATATCGACAAGTATCTGAAGGATGAAGGACATTGTTTCGTCACTCTGGCCTTCAATTATTTCAATAATGGAAGGAATGGCTTCCTTCACGATTTCGGACTCAATCGGGTCAGGATTGCTGAAAATTTTGTGAACTGACTCACAAGCTAAAGTAGCAAGATCTGTCTGCTTGTGGTTGCCTGCTGTCTCGACTAAAATTGTATGAATTCCGAGACAGATAATTGAATCGCGGGCGTAAGAACTCTCTTCCGAAAGAACACCAATGAGGTTGATAGCTTCGCTTATTGTGGCTGGATCCTCCTGGGAGAGAAGGTTCATAAGAGAACATGTTAGGCCACCGTCAACAAAAGCTTCTTGGGTCTCGCCAGCAAGCTTGAAAATCTGGGCAATTGTATTTAAAACGGTTCCTACAGCAGATGTCTCGGAATCGAGAGCTGCAACAAAAGCTTCTTGAACATCGGAAATTGTGATCATATTTTGAACTATTTTAGGGCACTTTGGTGCGCTTTCGCATAGATCTTGGCATATGCTGACGATGGACGCATCAACGCCAGAAGTTAAAGCGGATACGACACTTTCGACTGTAAATGTTAAGCATGCGTCTATTAATGTATTGCTTTTCTTTGGTGCAACGTAAAATCTGCTCTTCGGTTTGCAAACTCTGGTCTTACACAAGTTCATTGATCTTCGAAGATCAATTGACCTATTTCGACGAAATTCTGCAAGTTCTTCCGCGTAGGATGAAAGATCGCCGCCAGATATGCTGTGGACGAGTGATGGTGCTTTCGATGGAAGCAAGAGGAGAGACATGGCAAATCTCTCTTGTACTGAGAGTTTATAAATAAAAAAGTTCTCAAATTTTTGAATGTGAAAAAAGTCCAACTTGCCTGTGATCTAATAACAATAAAGATATTAATAAAATCAATTTGATCGATTCTACTCTTTTGATAAGATGAGGAAATCATAACCCAAAATTTGAAAATTAAGATTATCATTATGAACCTAGCACTTCATTTTGTTTCATTTTTCTGAGAGAAATTTCAATGGGTTTCATTTTTCAATAAGTATATGTTCTGTTTTTCAATATGTGAATTTGGATAATTTTAGATTCGGTATTGTGATCCAATGTATTTTTACTATATGATTATTTGAAAATTAAAATTGTGAATGAGCCGTTATATTCAGGTGAAATTTCTATCTAAATGGATGATTAAAGAGTACGTAGTGTAATAACATTATATATTTATAAGCTGCTAATTTTTTGGAGTTTAAAGAATGTAAATCATTCAAAAATCTTGATAGTTTTTGATAAAAATACGTCTCTTATATAAGACATTCATTAGCAAAAACTTGAAGTTTCAGATACGTTTTAATAATTTACGATACTCAAATTTCCATAAAATATTTTTCTTTTCAGTTCTATTTTAATTTGGGCGTAGTATTAATTATTCATGAATTAAAATGAAATTCTTCAAGAATTTGGAAAAATTCATTAAAATTTTGTCATGCTAGAAATTTCTTTTGTCCTTTCGAAGAAATTTTCATATCATTGATTAATATTATAAAAGTATATGTGAAATCCGCAAAATAAATCAGGTATTGTTGAGAAATTTCATCTGACAATTTTTATTTCATCAACAAAACGTGTTCATTCTTTGATGGTAGGTCGTAAATTATGATCTTATTCATTTGCCCTCGTAACCAAATTCAACTTTCTATCATGTTTACATCGATACGAACAAGCTTTCAATCACCGAAAGTTTATAATTGGCTCATGTTAATTATCTTATCGACGCATTGATTACGATATGTTATAAGATATCTTCACAATATTTCAAGTAAAACATATACATTACCATATACAAAAATGAATTTTGAAATGTAATCAGAAACAAAACGTTTATAAAACAAAATAAAAATTACTCCCTAAGATATATCATAGCCAGAGGCTCTTCAAACACAGATCCCGATGGAGCAGGTCGAGATCTGTTATCATTGAACATTGTCCATTTCTTTCCATCTTCTTCTTGAATAAATGCTTTATAGCGCTGTGTAAATGTATGACCAACGTGAGCAAGAGAGCCGACTAATTTATACTTATCTGACGAATTTCCGGTGAATTGGGAAAGGTTTAGTGTTTGTCCATAAATAAGTTCATTCTCTAAGTAGTTATAGTCGTGCGATGATTCCTTAACGAAACGGTGAACATAAATCACTAAGATTGTAGGAAGATTTATTGCTTTCGTTTGTTCTCTAACTAATACTTTCTTCTTGCATTGTGGACACTCCCATCTGTTATTTTTATCTCCCTTCTTGGCTGCATAATAGTCATCAAGGCAATCTTCGAGTTTGGCTTTTCTAAATAGCTTTTTAACTAATTCTACTGTAATTGATGAACATTCTGATTCGTATTCATTGCAATACTTGCACTTTGGGCACATTTCACAGTGGCTTTCCTTAAATTTGAATAAATCTTCTCCTACGATGTTCTCCTTAAGCATTACATGAAGTAATGATGCTAATTCGAAATGTCTTATTGCGTTAAGTTCATCTGTTTTCATATAAATTGCTGTGTTATAAGCAACAGAAACTTCGGAAGTTTCAGAATTAAGATGAGCAGTTGGCTGCTTCATTATTTCAGTAAAGTATCTAACAAAAGCAATTGCTGGTGTGTCATTATTCTCATTTGGCTGTTCTGGAACCGGATAAGAAGAAACAGCTTTTCTAAAAGCAGGTATTCTAGCTAAGCATTGTAAGAAAGCAGTAAAGATACTTCCTTCTGAAATAATTGACATTCTCATGTTGCCAGGGATAGATCCTACAGATGCGATTGATGCAGTTTTGCCGTGATTGGCTGGATTCATTTTCATTGAGCCTGGTAATGATACTTGTATTTTAGCTCCAAACAGCTCAATTATCTTCTGGGCTGTGGTGTCATCTGGAATGACAACATTAGTCGAATCCGATAAGAATGTAGCAGTGGACGGGTCAAACTTTCTACGTTGACCAACCCTCTTCTTGATTTCTTCTAATGTCCAGTTCGGATGAACAGTTGATGTCAAATTTTCTTTTTCATATATAAATATAAGTTTGATCGGATAAATGATAATGGTAGGGGCTTGAGTTTTTGGATCGGCAAGTAATGGTCTAAGTATTTGTGGTCCACCATGGAAGTGGTTAAATACAGTTTCGGCAATGTTTTTATCTAGTATTTCGAAATCGACATGCTCCTCAACAGGCTCTTTGTTTTGCAGTTTTGCTTGCAATTCGGTGTTATTTACCTCGCCTGGTGATGTATTTGACTCATCTTCGATCCATGAAATAAAAGAACGATACCATGCACTAGTTACTAAGAAGACATTTCTTGCAGAGTTGCTTCTGGGTGTTTCGCCTTTTAACTGAGGAAGAAAAGGAATCATCTGATCACGAAATCCCGATTGCATTTTTGAAAAATAATTTTTTGAAAGTATGTTATCAAATATTTTCAATGTATAAGAATGAAAACGATTTTATTATTTATAAGGTTAACTTAAAATATATTGAGTTGTGAGGGAAGATAAATATCGGTTTTTCAGAAAATTGAAAACTTTCAGAGGTAGGGCAACGATAGAAAATTTTTGGAAAAAAAGTTCGGAGATCTTAAACGTATCATATTCCCTGCATGGTTTGGTATCTTCCGCCATGCGTTGTGCCAAACATATTGACACTTTCCAATAATTAATTTATGGTATGAGTCACAGAGTTAGATTATAAAAAGAAAGTAAATAATTGCAATTAGAAATCATATATGTCGGAAATCAAATGTTGATGAGCAGAAACCTTTTACTCATCATAAAAGAGATAAATCACTAAAGATTTGTATACATTAAAATTTGATATTTGGTGCTCGAAAACTGTCTGATGGGACTCCTCCAAAATGAGCCAATCTATCGCTGAGGACCAAATTAGATGATGTGGATGGTGTATTCTCTAATTCTAACTTAGGAAGAATGGGAACAAAACGAATGACGACAACAACATGTCAAACATAGATTAAATATCTATGAATCAATAAAGTATACGTGCATTGAAGGTGATAACAATCACTTGAGGCTTATAACTCTTTGACTAAATTATGCAATAATTAAATATAATCATTTTTATATTTTTATACTGATAGTAATTAATATACTATCCTGCTTAATAAATGGTATGATCAAATTTGTTTGAAAATTTAATTATGTATATGAAACTATGTCTTCTATATAAAAATCAAAATTTTCGGACGAACCTAGATTGAACCTTTATGAAAATCTATCATTTTTGTTAATTGAGTTAATATGAATCTTTTACATATGTATATATAGCATTGATAGCTTATATAATCATGGTTTATTCCATATTAACATATTTTTTCAGTTAAATTTGTTAATAATATCATGTAACAAATTAATTCAAGATTAGAATGTCTACAAAATGCTAACAAATAAGAACAAAATACGATTTCTCGACTTAAATTTTAATATGGAGTAGTTTTTCGTTTAAATCTAATTAAAAATGAATAAAAACTTATCTTGTACTATTTTCATTCAAAGATTTTAATAATGTAAATCATGCATTTTCATAATTCAGTACAGTTCTTTTTAGAATTAAAGTTGATGAGGATGATATTTGTGATTTAAAATAATTTGTTAATGTTCACCTTTTATTCATCACCTTGTGGTATGCCCTAAAGCAATAGCATTATCAATTCTGCTGAATTGATCAACTCAAAATTCCAAAAAAAATTCAAAATTTCAAAAATGAAATTAAACAATTTGAATTTTCACATGAAAAAATCAATTTCGAAAAAAATTTGGAAAATCAAAGTATTTGATAATTAGTCAAATAATCAATTTACATCGTTTTTACTCATAAAAAACAACTAATTTTTGATTTTGATATCATATTTGATAAATACTCATTCCAGAGTTGACATAATGTATTAATTATTGTTAGAGATATTGCTTTCGCAGCAAAATTCTTATTTCATGAAAGAAAAAAAAAATGATTTTATTCCAACAAAAACAAGTAAACAGATGAATGGAAACGTACTATATTTTCATAAATGTAGTAATCAGCGTGTCAGCTTTTGTTTATCATGTTCGAGTCAAAATGTATTAACTTGTAATAAGAAATATTCGAAGATTATATGAAGTATTGAGCATTCTTTGTAGAAATATTTGTAATTCATTACTAACATATATAATAAAGTTGTTTTTTTTCCTTATTGCAATAATTTTGTCTGATTTTAATAACTTTTCATGTATACGAGTTGTGTGAATATGCATCATAATATGCGTAAATATACTTATTTGCGACGAATAATGTGGTTGCATAATGGAGGTGCTAAATTTTGATTTTTAATATGGGGCTTTGGTATGTATAATCATGTTCTTATCTCAACGTAGGAGTATTGGTGCAATATGATTAAAATTTACGAGGTTGATCTTAAATTGAATAATTCTGGAGTATAAATCACAATGCAGCTAATTCTATGTTAAAGATAGATACAGATTGTAGTAATCAATTAGGGAGTACAAATTCATTCTTTCATTTCTGTCGTATTGAGCAGAAAGGAAGAGATCATAACCCTAGGAAAAAAAGCCCAAATTTGTCACTTTTCATAGTACGTTAAACTCAATTCGCTCGGCGAATGCCGAGCACACGTACTCATCATTCAACATAATATTCTCATTCTTTGGTTATTATAGTGCCAGACAACACAAGATTTCAAAGAATTACTTGAGTTTTCAATTAATCTTAATCCGATTTTAGATTTATCGAGAACTCCATCATCACAATCACATACTTCAGTGCGGTAACTACAATTATCCATATACAGAAGGAAGTTCTTTTCGAACAACTCATTTGGAGTCTGTTTTGGAAAGAACTTCTTTCTGTCCGACTTAATTTCATAGTTCCTGATCAACCAAAAGACAGAAACCACACACTATCTACTTAGGAAAGGAGTTCTTTCTAAATCTTCCTTAAATTGAGATTTTACGAGAGATAACCCTTCTATTGCACTTAAAAATGAACATTTTGATATCTTTAGTATCACACATGGTCATATATAGTATTTCATCTACATGAATACATTCATCTTTCGAAGTCTCTCATTAAATGGGAGGCTTCGAAAGATGAATCGTTTTATTCATACAACTTTAAATCTCGAACACATTTAGAGAGTGAGTATATCATTTTATTCTTGTTTTGAGTTTATTCTGATTCAAAATTGCAGTGAAAACAGAAGTTCACACATCATATCTGAATGTGAGCTCATCTATACTTATACGATCTCAATACCTCCACTCTAAGCATAAGAGGTGAAGTTATATAAAAATTATCAGATGCGTTGAAGTCTCAAAAGTATTGCCTGAATGCTTGTTTCATATTTGTCCAAGTAGTTTCAATGAATAAATGTATTGTTTTTTATAATTTCGATTTATTTTTAAAATATTCAATATAAACCTTTATTGTGTTATTTACATCTCATAAATTCTCTGTCTAAATCATATAAAAGCGCGTTTTACCCCTATGAATCAAGAAATTCATTCAATATTCATGGTATATTTATTAAATTTATACGATTTACTAATAATCAATATTATATCCTCATAAATAGCAATATATTTTGGTAATCTATGATAATCATATACAATATTTGAAATCAAATTTTCATTAGTTTAGGTTCCTTGTTAATAGTAAACCATTATATTTATTACTAATAATAAAATCTATGTGTCGTATTGAAATTCAATAAAATTACTTATTCGGTCCAAAAAAACAAATTAGATAAAATTTTTCTTTTTTTATGTAATTTTTGTTTTTCATTTTTCTCAAGATCCTAAGTTATGTTCTAACTTTTGGCATCATATCCTATCATGCTAGGCTATATATTATAGCATATCCAAAAGGCAAGGAAATCTATCAGAGAAGCCTTTTTTACCTATCGTTGCCCTACCTCTAAACTTTCTCTCATATTGAAAATTTAAGCAAAAAATTTGGACTTCATTTCAAATAATCATTAAATTAAGATGGACCAGTAGAAGTCTTTTGTTTTTTTCTAATCTTCTACTTTCTCTTTTAAAATATGCTTTTTGAATGATTCTCAAAAACACATTAGAAATTATAAGAAATATAGTATATGTAATGTATGTAAAATATGTGAAAATAAATTTCTTCAAAAGATATTGAAAACTTTCTCAAGGTTTATTTGACTGTAATGCTTTCATTTAGCTATATAATTTTGCAATGTTTATTTATTGAATGCCATCTGCTTGATTTTTCAATTGGCCTTTGAAAGTTTGGTTTTTATCAAAATCAGTAATTTTAATGTAGTTTAGATTAATGTTTCATATTTCAAGAAATATTAAATTCAATAAAAAATTATCAAACTCGATTATTTTTGTTAGCAATAATATCTATGTCATTTTTGATTTAACATGGCAAATGTAAAACAAAAGTGACAAAATAATCTCATTGCGTTTCGTCTTCAGAAATTGTAAATTTTTCACCGTTCTAAATTTTACTTTAAATTATAAGTCGGCCCACATCATCTTTAATAATCATACTAAAAAAACTCAGACCAATTAATCTTTCCTTAAATTTGATCATGAAATGCGAAAATTTGAATTCACCTTATTAGTTGATCGATAATTATTTTTCAAGTGTGTAGCGTAAAATCATTCGTTAATATCATAAAACAAACATATTCCTTTTTAAATAATAAAAAAAAATAAAAATAAACAAATAATATAAAACATATATATATTACCACCAAGGATTCCAATATTTTGGCATCGAACAGATGTTCTTTGTATTTGTTGCCTGTCTAATTAATTTGTTAATTTGGCTTGTTACGGAAAGCTTCTTCTTACTTGGGTATTCATAGCCATCTAACTTCTTCTCTACGCCGGATATGTATTCCTCGATGTTTGTTCCTGATTTCCTTGAGATCAAACTTGGATCTTTTACAAAAATTTCCAAAATTGACAAAATATCTTCTTTGTTTTGCTGAAGCAAAGAAAGAATTGCTTCACTGATATGTTGGAAAGATCCTTCTGTTTTAGACAATTCCAATGCATTAATGAACATTCTTGTCAATCTAAATGGCATCTGCTTTCCGCTGTCCGCACAAATTTCTTCTTTTATCGTAGAAAGAGCGGAACTGAAATTGATGTGAGAAATTCTCGCGGAATTGATGTTCATCAGGATATTACTTGGATTTCTGTTTCCAAGGAAGATGACGTAGCCAACAACAGAGCCAATAGCAAGGGAAACAGTGAATTCAACTCTTCTCGTGATCCAATCTTTCGAAGAATTCGCGTTTATCAACAAAAGTTTTTTGACATCGTCACCTTTTGTTGTTTTCATACTTTCATTAAACGCATATAATTTGTCTTCATCAGAGATATCCTCGTAACAAATCTTTCGCTCAAGTTTGATAATTGTATCGTCTTCTGTCACTTTTTGTTTAGAAACCTTCAACAAATTTTGTGATTGAGATCTTGTCATGAAGCCTCTTGGATCGAAAACAGATGAAGAATTCGTTGCTGAATTCTTTTTAAGTTTCTTACTTTCATTGTCACTTTTTGTTTCTTCGAAATCATCAATTTTGTTCAATCTTTTGAGGTATTTCAAGTATTCCGTGTTAACTTTGATGTTGTGTCTCTGCCTGAATGTAGAGACAGCTCTAAGGAGTGTTTCTGATTGCGGAATCCATCCAATCAATCCAATCCTCTTCTTAATTGGCAAAACATGAAAAGTTGTCATTGAAACTTTTGTTGAAAAAACCGTCGTTGAATGGTCGATTATTGAATTTATCAAATTAAACAAGTGCATGATGTTTACGTCCAATCTCGGGCAAACATCATTACCAAGAGAATACAAGTGATGGCGACCTGTATTTGACACGAAATTCAACAATCTTCTTCTGTTTTTGTTGTTCAAAATTGCAACTTCTTTCGAAATTGACTGAATGTATTCATTCGAATTATTCTTCTCTGGATCATATGTTCCAGGCATGACCATGTGCAGATCAACAGCAGAATCCAAGTATTTACTGAAATCTTTCAACATAACACAACGAGGAAGTGGAATACTCTTATCCAATTGTTTGTCATCGAATAAAAGTGACGAAATGACATTTTCAAAATGCATTTGGTCTTTTGACTCCAAATAATTCTCCATCCAATTACGGGATTGCATCAGTTGATGTCCGAAGTTACGAATGAAACTAACCTCGTAAAAGTTTTGTGGTTTTTTGTCGAGAAAATTGAAAACCTTTTTCAATTTTTTCTGGCACTTTTCCAAATTTTTATTTGCGTAAGATTCCAAAATCGTATTTGTCAATCTCTGGTATTTCTCTGCCCACACGATTGCCATCTTTCCGAATTCCTTGCACATCATAAATGTATCTCTCGTCAATTCCGGAAAATTGAAGGAAATATGATCGTAAACCGTTTTCAACAATTTATTTGCTTTTTCGAGATTCAAGACGTACGAAATGATTGCCTGGAGTATTGCGTGTGGATGTTTATTACTGCAATCAATCAATAAGTTCTCAATGATGCATTTTAGATTTTCATTGTCAGAATTCGAGTGAACAATCATTTGTTGGAGAATTATCAACCATTTATGTGTTTGTATATTCTTATAATGATCAATAAATGTCTTGTAGATTTTGTCATCACTGTCTTTGAACAGAATATTCTGTATTCTCAACAAAAAACTCACATGATCATCTCTTGTCAATTCCAAACCTTTCAAACTCGCTTCGAAAGAGTTGTAGTTCGCTTCTTCATCGTGATATGATAAATAAATTAAGTTATTTACCATGGCCCACTGTTTCCAGATCAATGGATCGTTTTGGTTCACGTTTTTCGCGTGGAAAATATGTTGTCTTCCTTCAGTAATTCTGCCACTTTTCACCAACCATCCTCCGATTTTACTTTCAACGGAAGAGATGACTGTCGGATCTGTTTCTTGGCTCAAGTCGATATCATTGTACTTTATGTTGTTATCTTTGGCGTAGTTCACTTGTGCACAGTAAAAACTGTCTTCTGTTGGTGTCAAAACCGTCACCAATTTTGGCAAAAGATTTTCACAATATTCTATGTATTTTTGGTCCAAAGAACTTTGTAACAATCTCTTCCATTGTAGATGTGTGTCCTCGTCTTTGAATATCAATGAATGGATCTGTAAACTCGTCTGTAAAACATTCAAATCTTCCGCATAATAATTAAAACGGTTTTGCCACTTATTTACGATCATTTTCATGAATGGGTCCAATTTTGATTTGAGTTCAGGGGAATTAAACCTGAGTTGTTCGAGTTCGTGGTAGTAGATGATCTCTTCAAGTTCAGAGAACCTCGTAAGAAGAGAGAAATTGTGGAAACCACGGTTGTAATCATGGAACAAAGTTGGAATAATTTTGTCTGCACAGGCGTGTTGTACTCTTTCGATAATTTCTTTTGCTTTGGCTGTTTGTTCTTGAAGGACACAATAAACAGCTCTGTAAAACAAACTATCGATATCATCGGTTTGTAATTTTTTGGCGGTTTTTGCAAAATCTTCCATCTCGAAAAGTCCCCAAAGAGCGCTCGCGTGGTGAACTGAGTCCTTTGGAGTGGACTCGAGGAGCTCCTTGAACTTCAATTGGGAGAATAAGTGTGGATTCTTGATGGAAAAGATGTTATCCGAGTCGCTTAAGTCGTGAAGAGTGAAATTATCAGAAGAATTCGACTCTTTCGACCATTTCTTGAGGTTATCAATATCAAGCGTTTGATTACTCTCGTTATAATACGTGAATGGATGAGATAAAATTCTATTATATCTCATTAATTGGCCTAGGACTTCTCTATCGCCATTTTCGTACAGTTTCTCCAATGCTCTCAAACCTTGGCTGAATCTACCGGCTTTTATAGCTTGATTTGACACTAAATTTAGCGGAACCGGGATATATAACCCGGCAACTTCTATAATTTCGACAGCCGAAAGGAAAATAGAGCTTAGAGATTGAGGAGTTGTTTCTGATGCAAAAAATGTTTTAAGGACGGTTGACATGGTTGTCACTTTTTCATCCATTTCCTTTACGTAATTCATAGCGATTGAGAGGGAGAAGAAGACTTCTCTTAGGGGAGGATACTTCTGGATGAGTATCTCGCATGCTGTGATAGCTTCTGAGACTGATGCGTGAACGATTCTCATAAATGTGTCATTACTCCAAGATGTCCAGTCATTCTCTGAGAACTGTGTGGAAGGGAGCTTGAGGATGACTTGGTAGTTACTCTGCGAAAAGGATTTAGTCATTGCGAACTCTCTAAACATAGTTGGGTTCGCATTCAAAGTTTTTCGCGTAGAAGCTTTACCAAAATTGAGAATATCTTGTGTATACTCAAATCCTTCTTCTAAATATGGTAAAATTTTCATCATGACAGGATTTGATCGTATGTCAAAAGTGTCATGTAAAGCTGGAATGTAAAGTAAAAACTGACGGCCAACGTTTATGGCAATTGCCACTAATACGAGAATGGACTTGTCTTTGAGGGCAGGATTGACACTGGCAATGTTTATAAGGGTTTGGATGATCATTGCATTGTAGGATTCGCAATGACTGTCGATTAAAATATAAACTATATCTTGGAGAACGTAATTGCATGATTTTGTGTCTGTTGCGTTATTGTATAGCCATGTTAAGATGGGTGGGAACACAATATGAGCGACATCATTAACAGAAGGACCGAATGATAAAATAATATCAACAATTCTTTGAATAATCAATGGAGATTTGTTGTCAAACTCGTCGACAAAGAGATCTGCGATTGAAGGAATGAATGGTGTGACTGTTTCTCTGTAATTTTGCATCATTATATGAAATAATTGAATAAGTTGTAAAGAATCGATTTGTTTCCATCTCTGACAGATGAATTTGACCAAAACAGGAATAACTGACTTGAAAGAATCCTTCAAAGCATTAGAAATAATTGAGATATTTGAAATAAAAATTGAAATTGTCGTTAAGTTTGAATGTAATATAGTATTTTCAACGCAATTGATCAATTGGTCCTTTGCGTAATCCGAAAATTTGTGTCCTGACTTGAGTATTGTCATTAATGCTTCAATACTTGGAGAATGCAATGTTACAAGGGATTCATCGGACAAAAGATTGACGATACATGTTATAGCGATCGAAAATGAAGCGTCTACAATAGATTCTAATGGATCTGTTTCAGATGAAGAGGCAACGTACTTAAAAGGAGACAATTCCTTACGAAGACGCTGCTCCATGTTAGTGTTTGAGATAGAGTTAATGATATTAGGGGCAATTGGTCCATACAAAGAGAAAATTTTCAATAATAAATAGTGAATTTCGGAAGTTGTAGTGGACATCATTGAAATTGATATCAATTGAGGGAGTATATCACGTGAAGATATTGAATCTTTCATTCCCGTGTAAAATAAAATTGTATAAATTAATTTCAATCCAATTGTGAGGTGTTTTATCGAATAAGAGACATTTATGCACTCCTTGAGTATTGGTGTGAGTCTGTCAATGTCTAAATTCTGTGGAGAAAGCTGAATTATGTAAGTTAGGATTCTTAATTCGTAATTGTTGATTTTTCCTTGGATTGAGCATAAAATATCATATAAATGGTCTAAGAATGGCATAAGTATCATCTTGGCGTTCTTTGAAACAACAGGATCTTCGTTTTTCGTCAAATCAAATAAAGATAAAAATGTTGTAGCGATTTTCTTACGATCAGAGCCTTCATTCTGTAGATTATTCAATTCTTCTGATAAATACTCGTTCAAAAGTATCAATCCGGCTGGATTTTCAATAAATTTTACACAATAATTGAAAACTTCTGTCTTAACTCGCTTGGAACTGATGACGAACAAGGTCTGTAAGCAAGGTAGTATCGATTGGGCGACAGGAAGTTTCACCATTTGTGTAATCATTCTCTGACATAACTTATGATCATTTTCTCTTGAAATTGAAGTAATAATTCTTATTGCTGTGTCTTCTGTTGGATTGTAGTTATGGCATTTGATAATGAAATTGGCCGCTTGTGTCCTGATTTCGAGATTTGGATTCATCATAAACATTGAATATTGTAAAATGAGTTCTAGAGGTAGTACTTTCTCCATATCGAGCCTGGAGAGTGCGTCAAAAATGAGAATAATCTGTTGTGGAGTGTAATTTCGATTAAATAAGATTCCGTTTGCGTATTGGATGAATTGTTGATGGATAAACTCTGTTTCTGTTGGAAATATTTGAGTTAATTCGATAAGTCCGTCGATCATTAAAGAGGAAATCGATAATTTGAAAATTTCTAAAAGATTTTTCCTGAACTTTTTGATGTTCGTAGTAAGTAACGATAGATAAGCAAAAGCGCATGGAGGACAGCTCAGAAATTTGAAGATAAATGGCTTCATTGAATTCAAAATCGTTTTCTCGGATTCAGAAAACTTCCCTTCCCTTTGGAATACGATCTTTCCTAAGAAAATACTTCCCTGGCCTTGTACCAGCGATCTTTTCTTAAGCATTGGTAAAATGCAATTTAATACCTTTTCGTAAGTAAAAGAATTATAATAATTAGGTTCGATGCCAAGCATGAACGTTGTTTGTATTAATCCAGCTAGTCTCTGTATTTTATCCGTGCTTTTGAGGAAATTAAAAGGTAATTCTTTTGATTCAACGAAAAATTGATTTTCTGGCTTGAAAGAATACAGTATATCGATAAATTCGTGCAATGCGTATATTTCTTCTGGATGAGCTTCGCATACAACTTTATGAATGTAAGTAACCAATAAATTAATGCATTTTTCGCCTGATATCGTATCCTTCTTTAACAGCTGAAGAGATTGTTGCGCGTATGATCTTACGTCTTCAAATTCTGTTTGTATTCCGTGAATAAAAGTTTCGACAATGTTTCTTGCATGAGAAGCGAAGCAAAATGGAAATAATTCATAGAGCAAAGAGAATAGCATAAATGAGCCAAGAAGAGCAACTCTATCGTTAGAATCATTCCAATGCCAAATTGAATCGATCAATGGCTCAATAACTAACTGTATAGATACCCTAAGAATTTTATTCATCCATCGTAAAATGTTTCTAAGAGAGTTAAAGACTTTTGGATCATCTGTTGGTTTTAAAGTTCCAATTTCTTGTGCAATACGGCTAGCCTTCGTTACTTTACTGCCTAAATCGATTTCTATAATTGCTTCGCATAGTTTTAATGTCGTAAGAGTTTTAATTCTTTCTGAATTTTTGACGAAGAGTTCTTCGAATATATTATTAAGAAATTCTTGCTCTTCGCACGCTTCGTATCGAATTTGATATTCTTTTTCGACAAAATCTTTGAATTTTATGATAGATACTTCGAAGATTGGTTCTTCGCATTGTTCTATCAATGTATCTGCATACATGATATAATAATTGACTGTATCTGGTGATAGTGTCGATATCCAAACGGAACTATCGAAGGAGGATGAATGCCTTCCTCGTTCCATTCGAGATACAACTTTGACAGTAAAAAAAGGATGAAAATAAAATCGTTGTGTTATTCGTTATATTGCATATTATGTATCTTTATCTGTTTAGCTACTTGTAATTAAAATAAATCATGTAAATTCCAAAGTTTTGAAAATCAATTGCTTTGATAAAAACTTATAAATCATCTGATGACAATACTTAGAACATGCCGCTTAGGGTTTGGAGAATTATGGTGGAGATATCCAAAAATAAGAAGAAATAAGAATAGAAAGAAATGGTTTAAAAGAATGGATAGAAAAATGGTTAGCGGGAACTCATGCACTCAGGTCATCATACACTTCAACAGGGGTTCCAAAGATATATATTAGTTTTTGCATTACATATAAAAGATTAGGATCGTCAGCGTTAGTAACTTTGACCCTAATTAAAGACCGCGCCTGGTACGAAACAATTTCAGCAGAGATAAATTGAACTGCAGCTTTAGACTGCAAAATTAAATTCGGGATTAGTTTTTGTGCAATTTGGTTGACACCAAATATAAAATCGCCAACTGCGCCTTTGATATCTTGGCCAACAATTTGAAGGGCAGCAGGATCACAATCCTTTATTTGCAAATTTTTCGTAATTTGTCCATAGCGTAAATATCGGCCATCTCTAATAAATATGCCAGCACCTTTTTCCCAATTAAGCTGCTGGAAAGAGTAAGCATGGATAATAAAATCTGAAAGTTTAACTTCGTAGCAAAATATGCGCGTATTTGATGATATTTGCTGTAACTGAGATAGTAATGCTTGGTTTTGTTGCATCTGCATTTGTCCATACATGATATCTGAAACTTCAGATCTTCTCCTTGAAGGTACAGGTGCAGGGTCGAATAAAGTTAGTGTGGGCTCAGTACGACGCCTTCGCATTCTTGATTGAGGAGTTGTTTGAAAAATGTATTGATCTGGATCAAAACCAATCTGTCTAATGAAATCTGCAGGAAGCAAGTCGCTAAGCCTCCTATCATGAAAAAGATCGTTGATATCCCCTACAAATGATGATTGGGCAGTGCTATCCTGCTCATTCATCATTTTGAAGAGGTATTCAAAAAATAAATGAAATTTTTACATAAGAAATTATTGTTGGATGTGTGAGAATTAAATTTGGAATCCACATGTCAACTTTTGATGAAATCCGACGGTTTTTCTCCTTCAATTTTTTACGTATATCGTTCGATTGCAATCTTTTTTCCGATTAAATTGTTTGCAGATTAATAAGGAGCAACATGATACTAATCCAGATTTTTCAATAAATTTCCAAATCAAATAAGGCAAGCAGTCTTTTGCTAAACGTAAAGGTCTCAAAACGAGAGAGGGTCAAAGTTGCTATTTGTCACTTTTCCACAAGAATATAATGGGGAAAAAGTTATCATATAGTTTATCTCATTCACTGAGGTGAGAGATGCATGTAGTGTAATGTTATAAACAGTGGGATTGCTGCTCTAAGTCCTAGGTTCGAGACACATTGGCTTCATTTTTCTCTTTTTTATTGACGTAAACTATTCAATTTTTATGTTCTCCATTCAAATTTCAGAATTTTTTTTGCAGATTTCACGCTACATTCGAAGTTACCTTTTGTAACAACCACCACTGCCTACGAAAGACGAAAGTGTGTCACGATTTCACCCGGAAATCCGACGGTTGTTTAAGAGTAAGCACTTTTGGCACCTACTCGTCTCAAAACATGCAACTATACATTCCATGTGTTCTTTTTTCCAATGAAGGGAATGATATCCAGAAAGATCGGAACAAGCTTTGGTCCATTCCTTTTTGATTCATCTTGTAAAATCTGTGAACCAATTAAATTTTTTACCAAAAACTGCGTGAAATTGTGTTTATCAATGTACGTATCGTTTGTATATAGTTTAGTCATATGTATTCTATATAATCGGGGAGTATTTGCTAAATGTATATTTTTTTGAATTTCAATTTCATTTCAAACCAACCCTCTAGCTCCCATACTTTTATACAAACTTGTTGGATCATGAAAATCGGATCATAAATTACATATCAATTCATGTACAAGAAATTGCTTCAATTCTATATTTCTAAATGTCTTAATGAAATGAAAATATCATGAGTTATAAATATATAACATGGTGTAGGTAGATTGATCATTTTGGCACATAAAATACCTTAATTATGAATATTTCGCAATAATTTATTGAAACTATTAAATATAACTTAGTAAAAGTTATAAATAAGGATTATTAGAGAATAAATGCATTAACATAAGGATAAATTTTTATTTCAAATTTTAAAGATTCTCATAAGATGCGCGTTTTGACATAAACTTGTCCACAATTATCCAAACATAGGAGGCAATTGGAATGAAGACGAATGCTGGTGACAAAACCATTCTCAATATGCCTGCTGATTCAGACAGATTTCTAATCAAAACTTTGATATGAATTCCGATGCAAATAATAACAAAAATCATATCAACAAGGAATGGGAATAAAACGAAAGGATTGTTAATAGCAAGTGATGATGCCAAATATGTACCTGGCATTATAACTAACAAATTAAACAATAAAGTATAAATCTGGCCCCATAATATTCTCACAGCATCTCCTCCGCAAACGAAACCATATGTCCAAATTATGCCGACATGTCCATCAATTTCGATGAATGTTGTTGGCATGAAAATAGGATAAACAGCTAAAACAATGAAGAATATTCTAAGAGGTAAATTAACATGACTAAATCTATGCTTAAATATTAAAAGTGAGAAAATAAAACTATACAAATAATGAGATTCACTTGAAACTCCATTAACCCAATCTTCATGGTCATCAATAGACTTTGGAAGGGGTGTTGGAATAACAATAAATGTTAACAAAATCCAAATTAAAGCCATGTCAAATATCCAATATTTCCAATGAGAATTTTCATAATCTTTTTCTCTTCTGCTTGCGATTGTTTGGTTAACAACAAATTCTAATTCTTCCGTGTAATCTCCATCAAATTTAATATGCTTAACACCTGGCTTGTCAAAAGTGAAGTGAAGTGAACAAACAAAACCTTTTTTAGAGTTTGATTTTCTGCACTCCATTTTTCCTGAAACATCTCCTGATACTGTTATATTTGGCTCTTTATCTTGAAAGGCTCTGATTCTTATGTATGAATCGAGTTCAGAGAAAGGAGTATGTCCAGAAATTTGGTTTGTTGGGACAGGTGAAGTGACAAAAATTGACTTTTTCTCTTTGTTTTCGATATCTGTGTAAACAAATCTGTTGTGATCCAAAGAGAACATTCCGAAGTTGTTATCATATGCAAGATCTGCTCCAACAACTTCTAAGTTGTCGCCTTGATGTTGAACAAAGCTTTTTTGTGGATGCAAATGTCCGGAAATGAAATATTGTGAAAAATTCGATGTTTTAACAATTTGTGGGAGTGTTCTTCCACTTGAAGATGTGACATCATCGAAGAGGTTAACAGGGTAATGTGATAAGAAGATGACAACGTCTTCTTCCTTGACATCTATCAATTCTTGCTCAATTTGATCTAATAATTGGCGGTTGTATATCGGGAAGAATACAAATGGAGGGTGAGCTGATGGCCAATGGAAAGCATTGATCTTAACTATATGAATCTTTTGGTTCTGGTATGTATAAACATTTTTAGAAACTAAAAACTCGGATTTTGTAAGATTTCTGCCTTTGATGAAATTGTGAGCAGGTGTATCATAGCCGAAGACTCCGAATTCATCGTGATTACCTGGTATATCGATGAAGTTTTTGACTGTTAAGTTCGAAATCGATTTGTTGTAAAGTTCGTGATCTTCTGGTTGTTGATGTCCGTACTTGGGGAACTTTGTGCCTGGGAAATTATCACATAAATCGCCTGTAATAACGAAAAATTCTGGTTGAATGTCTTCAATCCAGTCTCTGGCTGAGTTAAAGTTATCCAAATGTCCAGGAACGACATGGTTGATATGTATATCTGTTAAGTGAGCAAACATAACTGGGTCTTCTGATAAATTCCAGTTTGTAATTTTCGGAATTGGAGTAATTGCTTTAACTTTTCGTGAGTATGGAATAATAATCGGAATAACCATGATTATTGCGGCAAAAATTAGCCAAAAGTACTGGGATATTAAATATGGAATCCACCGAAATTTAGGGTTGATCATTTAATTTCTGACAATGTCAGAAACGATTAGAATTTCAGAATGATCTGAATGAGTTATCCGACATTTCAGCGTAATGATTCTCAGTATGGATTAGTGATGATTCTCTTTTGATTTTTGAAAAAATCGATCTTATTTTCGAGGAAGTATAAGAATTGATATCAAATGATGAATTGTATTAGTTCCAATATCTTAAGAAAAATATAATCAGATAGATCTTTCTTTATGAGTATAGTTTATTAATATAATCAACATTGAAATAAAATAAATATAATAAGATTATAAGTTAGAGGCTCAGCCCGATTCTTGAGATCTGTGTTAGTATCTGAATAGAATTGGATTGCACCTAGTGTATTGGAATATGTTCCGACAGAATCTTTTCCTTCATTTCCAATAATCACGGCATTTAATGGAAATTTGTTTTCTTTTTTAATTACGAAAAAATATTCAGTATCTTTAGCACAATCTCCAACTGAGTTGGTTTCACAAATTTTAGACGTTTCATGATGAATTAGATAATCACCATTTTTGGTTCTTCCCCAAAAGAAGTATCCTAATGGAAATCTAAAATCTTTATAAGTTTTAAAATTCTTGACCAAGATTGAAAGCTTTACAAAATAGTTCGAAAACTGAAAACCGCTTCACTCATTCAATTTTTGCCCTATTTTGCTAAAATTTTTAGCTCTCAAAAAGAACTATCATTGAATTATTATATGTTAGTGGATTAATTTATAAATTATGTCATTAGAACGATATTACGTTTTAATTAGAAAAGAATGTTAACATTTTTCATTCCTGATATTTTTGTGATCAAATTGAAATTCTTTCAAGAATATATCACACAAATATCTATAGTGCTATAGAATGAGGGTTATTTCTGTCAGACTTTGGAGTGACGAAAAATTGAAAACATTCAAATAATGATTTTGCAATCCCATATAATCTGCTATAATATGATGTGAATTAATCTTGAAGCCCCTTAAATATGTATTTCCAATATGTTAAAATTTTATATCTGGCATTCAAATCTTCAGAAATTTTCAAAGATAAAAATCTGCTCATTATTAATATGTCTC
Organism: Trichomonas vaginalis G3; assembly: GCF_026262505.1. Taxonomy (NCBI): domain Eukaryota; phylum Parabasalia; order Trichomonadida; family Trichomonadidae; genus Trichomonas; species Trichomonas vaginalis. Next base: position 6,603,676 of record NC_067207.1, on the reverse strand, counting down.
ACTGTACATATTGCGCCAACTGCAAGTGTGGTCCTGAATGCCAATGCGGCCCATAGTGCCAATGCACACAGGGCGGCCAATGCGAATGCTGCAAGAAGAATGGTTGCTGCGGTGAAGGTTGCAAGAAGGCAAAATGCTGCGGATGCTCCCACTGTGGCCCGAACTGCCACTGCGGACCTGACTGTGTCTGCGCAACAGGAGGATCATGCGAGTGCTGCCATGACTAAGGAAAGAAATAATTAATTTCATCAAGATTAAAAAAATATTTTACTCATTATGAATTAATACTATTTTTAATGAGATTGCATAATGTAATTATCTATAATTATATTACACGACTAGATAAAGTAACACAAAACATACTTGTATTAAAAAAAACATAAATTTTAATCAAAGTGCAATATAAAACATTTATTCTGTATTAGGGATTTCTTTTATATCAACAATATCCTTATCGCCGAATTCATCTTGAAGACAGTCAAGTATTCTTGAGTTTAATGTGATTTGTTTTGAAGGACAGCCAACGCAATGTCCGAACATCTGTACGGTGACAATTCCATCGGTTATATCCTTTAGCGTGATGTCGCCTCCATCAGAAAGGAGTGCCGGTCGAACTCGTTCTTCAATTACTGCGTTAACCTTGTCGAAAAACTCTTTTGATGCTTTGGCAAAGAAACTTGTGAATATTGGAGAGTTAGTTGCGTGAGAAATGCAAGATAACATTTGTCATATTTTCATGTATCACTCAAATCTAAAATTTTTGTCACTTTTCTTTTCCCAAATTTTCCCCTCTTTTCCCAAATAAAAGAGTGCTAATACTGTTGTTAAACAGCCATTCTGGATGTTTTTACAATAAAACTCTTAGAATTGGACCATTATGGCCTTGCAAAAGAATTGATTTTCGGGAAAATTCGAAATTATTTTTGCAAATGTTTCTGCTATCACTTTAATACAAACATTTGCATAGAGTTCATTGTTAAATTTTCATTATACAAGATTGTATAACTGAAATGAGGGAATCAATTGAGAAATTTCCTTTTTTTCAAAAGCTTAATGAAAAACATCAATAGATAAGCTAAACCTGAGAATCAATACGATAATTGTCTGAGCCATAACGAACATATGGCATTGATTTTACATATTTATAAGGAAATCTTGATACAAGAGGGGAATCTTCTGTGGAAAGAGTTTCATTATCCCATCCATTGTTTTCAACGCAATAAATTACTTTCTTAATATAAAAAATATACTTTGAAATATCAATTTTTTCAAAATTATTTTCAACTTCGCAAGAACTAACGTATCCAAATAGGAAGAAATTGCTTGCTAAAGCTAACTGAACATTTGGCAAGTCCATATGACTGAATAATAAACAAAATCCAGTTCTTTCTCTCATGAAAATTGAATTATACATCTGAGATCCGCATGGTCCTACAAATATTTTGATATCAGACCAAAATAGAGCGTTTTCAGTCAAATTTTTTATTGGATAATTAAATAATATGAATCTTTCATCAATTTTCTTGACTTCTTCGAATAGTTTATCAATCTGGATAATTGAACGACGATCTTCTTTAGGTCTATTAGCTAATACATATTTGCACGGTTTAATTTTATCAAATCCGAGCAGATTTTCAATATGTTTTCTTAATCTTTTGATTCCTCCAACTGTAACCCCATGTGTATTTTCATGGCCTGTGATTGCAATTAGTTCATTTACTTGAATTTGTGAACCTACTTTTAAATCTACAACTTTTGCATTGATATGAAGGAAATTACACCAATCTTGAGCTATCTTTAGCCCTGTTATAGGTTTCATTACGACAAAACCAGATTTATTAACGTAATCAGGTACATACATCATTGAAGTAAGAAAATCATGGACAAGATGTCCAAACATGTAGAATTCTTGAATATATATAACTCCATAAAACTCTCTACCAACAGTAGTATGGTGGTCTCTATAATCATCATCTTTAACATTTTCTCTTAAATGAATGCCGCATCGTTTTGTAGCAGAAGTTTTGGATATAAATGCATCTGTATATGTAATAACATATACAATTGATCGCAAAACTACGTTTTCTTCGATTTTAGAATATAAACTGAAAAATCCTTTACTAACAAGTGCATGACCGATCTCTCTTTCTGGTATTGTGTCGACGTAATATGATATTTTTGAATAATTTGTGTTATAAAATACTTGATTTTGCATCACACGAGTTTTTGGAATAAATTGAACAACATCTAATTGTATTTTGATTCTGATATCTGAAGCGATGAAAAGAAATACTAGTATGTATAAGAAAAATATTAAAATCTCATTATGCATAATAAAAAAGTGACAAAATTATTACAAAAAAAATCTAAATGAAATTTCGGACTTTTTATATTCATGAAAAACAAACTAATTTACATTATGGCAGTCCAAACGGGAACCGCGGTAATTTACCGGGGTTTCCGCACACCGGTTCCTTTTTTTAGGAATTTTTTAGATTAAAAAATATGCTTTGTAAATCATTTTTTGTAAATCGGCAAAAATTTGGAAATATTCTGACGACAATAAATCTGGGAATAGTATTTTAAATACGAGAACAACCTATTTAAAAGTGTTTCGCTCGATTTTGTATAATTTCAAATTTTCGCATATAGCTTTCCGTGAATTACCGTGATTTTACCGCCACATCAATAGTTTACGACACTTTTTCCGTAAATTGAGTAGTTTACTGCACTTTTTCCGTAAAATTGAGTTACGGGAATCTGTAAGATTACCGTACCTCACTTCTAGTTGAAAATGTTGTAAACAGAAATTCATCAAAAGTGACACCTCAGAAAAGCTAAAATATTGAATTTTTGGAACTTTTGATAGAGCACGTTTTTAAATATTAATTAAAGTAAATGTATATTTTGTAAAGATTCTTTTTAATAAAAAAATAAAATTTTGAAGAAGAACACAAAATCTTCTGAAAAATAATATCACATAAACTCATATTATTTTCTAATATATAACTATTTTATATAAAAATCAAATTCAATGATCTTAAAAGCGAAGGATAAACCTCAAAATTTACGAATATAATGAGTGGGAATATAATGCTTATCTATCATAAAACCATATGAAATATCAATTTTTGCTTTACGCCTAATTTTTGACGACAATTAGCAAAAAATGTTAAATGTTAACACTCAGTCCATTTGAATATGAAAAATAAAATTGACTTTGATTAAATGTTTTTATTTATCATGCAATTCTTCTTGCGACCAAAGATTTGAATAAAAGTTCAAAAAATAAGATAGCTTAAAAAATAATATACGGTAGTGTTTACTAATAGATGAATAGTATATAAATTCTATTAAAATGGATTTGATCCAAAAAAATATATAAAATTTGATCATAAATAAAATCGTTTTAAATTACTTCTTCATTTAAATTATAACAATTATTTTTGGTTTTATATTTTTTTGGATCAAATCCATTTTAATAGAATTAAAAAAAAAAAAAAAAAAAAAAAAGGGAGTGGGGCTTCCAGGCACTTCGTGCCTTCTAGCCCTGAAGATGTTTAGTATAAATGAAGTTCTTATATACGGGTCTTCCAGGAGCTTTTCACAAATTATATATGTTTTCATGTTTTGTCAAGACTTCTTCGTAAAATCAGACAAAAATAATGTTTAGGGTAGAAGGTTAGATATAACCTCTTTTCTAACCTCTTTTCTACCCTCTTGAATTTTCAAGACTTCTTCGTACATGTTTTGTCACTTTTCTGTCACTTTTCAGGGAAAAAACATTTTTATTAAATATAAAATGAATTTTACAAAACCACCGTTACCCTTCTTTGGAAATAAGAGTAGATGTAAAGATATTCTATTGAGAGAACTTAAGAAACTACCGAATGGTCTAACATTTGTAGACTTGTTCGGTGGAAGTTTCTATATATCTCATTTGTGCCATACAATATTTCCTGACTCAAAGATTATATGCAATGACTTCGACAACTATATGGACCGTCTCAAACATATTCCAGACACAAACAATATATTGAAAGCGTTAAAAGAAAAGATACCTATAGGTAAGATGGAACGTATACCATTAGATAAGAAAAATATTGTGAGAGAGGTTTTGAAAAAAGCAGAATATATAGACTGGGATAGTATATCTGCTAGACTATTATATAGTGGTGCTATAAGAGTTCATGACATTGAAACACTTATGTCAAAAGTTTTATATCTTAACTATACAAATGTTTTCAAAGAGGACATAGAAAAATATATTGAGGGTATAGAGTTTGTGAGATGTCATTGGACAGAGTTGTATGAAAAATATAAAGACAAGGAAAATGTTTTCTTTATAGTGGACCCACCGTTCTATAACACATGGGATTTTCAATACCAAGTAGACTGGACTTTGAGAGACTCTTTAGAAACTTTAGACGTTTTACATAACCATCCATGCTTTTACTTTACATCCGATAAAAGTGGTTTGGAAAGTGTCATGAGATGGTTAGAGGACATACATGACTATGAGTTTAGATACGATAAGATAGAATATGAGAGAGGTCCTATAAACTGGAGAAAGTGTCATAACAAAGAAATTTTACTAGTAAGTAAATGTGGTTTGAAATAGGACTACTTGTTTTAGGTTTTTTCCATTGTGTCATTTACTTATTTGACGTGGCAGAAAGATATAGAGAATATGAAGATGAACCAATGCCTGCAAATGTTCAGTATATGTACTCGTAAGAGATATTTTTATCTAATATTAAATGGACGCACAGAACTTAGCGAATGCACAGCAACCTGGACAACCAAACCCAGAGAATATTCCAAATGAAGTTAGAATACAAACTGCAATGGCAAACTATGGTCAAGTGCCAACAGATGTACAAATGCAAACTGCCATGTCAAATGACGCTGCGTTAGGTTTGCCACCATGGTATGCAAATATGAGATGGAAAGAGTTTTATACAAACCCTGAAGTGGGATATAAACAACTTTATGCAGATGACGCGAACACAGGAGTTGACCCAGAATATGTTTTCTACCAGAGGAGAAACAGAATGTATGAGCTCCAGTTAAAGAATGCTATGGAACTCAACAGGAAACGTAAGAGACTAGGCGGACATTAGATTTTTACATATAGTAAAATGGGTTTCTTTGGAAGAATAGGAAACTTCTTTCGAAATGTTGGAAGAGGTATATGGAATGGAATAAAATCTGTCGGAAAAGGAATTTGGAACGGAGTCAAAAATATTGGTAAAAGAGTAGGTCAGTTTGTTGGTATTATACCTAAAGACCCTGAACCAGAAGAACAAGCTCCTGTTATACAACAGCCTGAACCTGCACCACAGTCTAGTTGGCAACCAAATCCAACACCTCAACCGTATTAAAAAATTATATTTTTATCGTTCGATAGTAGTTGTATATGAAACTAAGTTCTAAGTAAAACGCATGGTATAATGGAATTATTCTTTTTCTTCCATCTGTAGTAAACCATACTTGAAAGTCTGAAATACTTCCACTTGGTGGTTCGTATAACTTTGTAGGTTTTTCGTAAAAGTCATTTGCCAAGCATAAGAAAGAGTTTTGGGCGCCAGAAAATGAAGCATGAACAATAATAGCAGCTGGGTCGAAAACATCTTTAAATAAATATGGTTCATCTCTTGCATATCGACTGTAAATATTTGCTAAAGGAAGTTCGACTTTCTGATTTAACATTCTTTGCAAATAATACCATGACATTGCAGTGAATTCTGTATATATTTGTTCGTCTTTCTTTGGATTGTCTTCGTAGATTTGAAATGACACTTGTGAATTTTGTTTGTCATATACAATTCTCACATAAAGTGTGCTCTCGGTATTTGCATATTCATCAGCATATTTTGCATAACATGAATTTATTTTATCTTCTATATTTTTTAACGCAGTCTGTAGAGAAGATGAAAGGTCAACTTGTATTAGCTCAATTTCTTCCCACATTTTTCGTTTCCCTTCAGATATATAATCTATATGAAACCTTACAATAAATGGAAAACTTTTATCTTCTACAGACACAAACTTCATTCTACGAAAGCCAATAGCTTTTGTGACAGATGGGTCTCTTAGCCATCTAAGTGGGTAGTCAAAACGATAGCCTTCATGCTTTACGGTCTCTGTCTCAAACTTTTGACCGACATTCGTAAAAAGTTCATCTAATGGTTTAGTTGTAGCAACTCTTGAATTTTCTTTTTCTATTGGAAGCATATTTTATCTAGAATAAAAATGTCGAAAGAAACAGCGTCTATGAGAGAAATACAACACAACCGACAACTCATTATGCAAGCTCTAAATAAGAACACAACAAACTTTTCAAACTATTCTAAGATATCTGAGTCATTGAAAGAAGGAAACTTAAAACTGACGATAAACCCAATGACAGACGAGTTTCTGTTTCAAGACAGTAAGAACCATACTGTTTGTATAAATCCAACAAAAAGAACTTTAAACGAGAAACCTATAGATGAACTTCTTTTGAAGGCAGATATTGACAACAAAGCTGACAAAGAGTATGTCATTGAAAAAGTTCAAGAAGAACATGACAGAGCAGATGCAACATATGCAACGAAAGAACATACTCATCCTGAACTAGCAGATAAAACATATGTTGACAATAAAATGTCAAGTGAAGTGACAAGAGCTGACAAAGAATATTCTAAAAAGACTCATACACATACCATTGCAAATATTACAAACTTACAAGAAACCTTAAACAGGAAAAGTGACGTTGGACATACACACGATTTCTTCGCAACTGTTGGTATAGAAATATTGCAGGAACGGTTGAAGAACCTGATGGAACTGGTGGGGATGTATTAAATTGGAAACCTCCTAACTTTCCACAAGGTTTAACATCGGAGGATGACATAACAACGATGAAAGACATTAAATGTAGAAATGTCTATGTCATGGAGGATGAAAACAAAGTTAAATTCACTGCTCAAGATTTATATGATAAAAAAGCTGACAAAACATATGTTAACGATGAGTTAGATAAAAAAGCTGACAAAACATATGTTAACGATGAGTTAGATAAAAAAGCTGACAAAACAGAGCTTCAAACGTTAAAGACAGAAATACTTCAAACACTATATCCTATAGGCTCTATTTATACGTCAATGAACTCTACCAGACCAGAAGTAGTACTTGGTTTTGGAACTTGGACTCAAATAGTCGACAGGTTTTTGTATTGTGCAAACTCTTCAAAGGAAACAGGTGGAAGTAAAACGATTTCAGGTGCAAATTTACCTGCGCACAGTCACTACATAAATTTAAGTACATCTGAAGCAGGTTTGCATAGTCATAGATTTTGGGATTGGTCAGGAATGACAAAAGGTAAAGGATATGATGTTAAAGAGGACGTTAAGTTTGCTATAAATTGTTACTGGAGTAACACTGAGGTAGGAGGAAGCCATACACATCGCGTTTCAGGGTATACGCAAACAACGGGACAGAGTAAAGACTACATGCCACCTTACATGACAGTTTACGCATGGTATAGAAATGCTTAGTCGTCATTTTCAACTTCTTTAGCATATTCGTCAGGAGTTGTCTTATATTTGTTAGGAACTGTCTTTGAAAGTATACCACCTTGAACTTTGACAAGTTTGAAACGAGGTCTGACAATAGTAGTTTTATCTTCTGCTTGCAGTGTGTACATTTTGCCATGTTTGCCTAAAACTTCATAATATTCTCTTGTATACTTTCTTCTATTTTTACGAACACGAATGCGAGTACCTGTCGAGTTCCCATTGTTGTCATAGTCAATAGTATTTTCATATGGGTCGCGTTTAGGTATTTCTATTTTACTTTGTCACCTTTCTTAAGTTTGAAGCCTGGCATTCTTTCTTGTTTGTCTCTTTTGACTAAACTATTAAATATATAGTCTTTCTCTAAGTCGGGGTTGTTTTTCATTTCTTCGGGGGAGTGGTTTCCCAAACCTTTTTGTTTACGGCTATTGTAAATATTTAAAACTTGTCTCATCTTTGCCATGGAGAAGTGTCTATATTTGTCGTCATATGACATTTCATCTACCTCACCACCTTGTGGTTGATTTAAGTCTCTTAAGATTTTTATACAACTGTCAATGACACCAAGAGCAGAAGTTTTGGTCGACAATGAAATATTGGTTTACATTTTTTGAACGCAGATAGTTTTTAATATCGTCTGATTTGAAAGAACGTTCACAGTCAGATGTCAGTTTTGTTGGATGGTATTTGTCAACAAATATTGTCAAAGCAGTTTTCACATCTAAAATATTTTTGGACTGTAATGGTATGGCTTCACAGTATCTTGTGTTTTGACCGACAAATATTAGCCAGTATGGTGGTCCATCTTCTCTATACCTCGGAATGTTTTCCAAGATATCCATAAACCAAGCATTTGGTGTTGAACTAAAGATTTTTATCATGAGTGCTTTCTTTGTTGCCTTAGAAACATAGGGGTCCTTGTTTGGATTCGTCATTTTTTACCCTATAAGAAATGGGTTTATTTGCGCATTAGCAGGAGTTGCATCCAGATTTTTGCCCGCAGTGGGAACAATAGCCAGAGGTGCATTTGGAATTGGAAGGAAGATTTTGAGTACATTAGGTATACTTAAAGAGAAAGCACAACCTATTATACAAACTGTACAGAAAGGTTGGGATGTAGCACGAGATGCAGCAAATCTTATTCCAAATCCTGAAACAAGAGGAAAAGTTCAAGGATGGATGGACAATGTAGGAAGACAAGCAGGAAACTACTATAACAAAGCAAATGACTACTATAACCAAGCAGGGCACTACATGGACCAAGGTGAAAGATTCTTTAACAGAGGATATAACCATGCACAACAGTGGGTAAACAACAACCAACCGCAACCGCCTCAAACGTGGGGAATGTAAATTTTTTTACTGAGATGAAATGAACAATACAGCATTGAGACAAATGGGCTCAAGATGGATTTGTCGGCTTCCAGCAGTTACACAACCACGTGTTTGTCAAGTTCTTCCTATACCTCAAGAAGTTTTAGACCGACTTAAAAAACCTAAACAACCAGTTGAAAACAAACCAAACTAAAATTTTTTACTGAGATGAAATGACCGAAGAAGTTGAAACGGTAGATTTGACACCACAAACAAAAAGTTCAGAACCATTGTCAAAACCTGTCAAAGAACTTACAGATGAAGAGAAAAATTCAATAATAGAAAGTGCCAGGTCTGGAAATACAAACCCTAACTACAAAGTCACTTTTCATAGAAATGGAACGGCTAGTATCTCAAAAAAGAAACAGACTCTCACAAATAAAATATTGAAGTCTGAAGGAGCTTTCGAGACAACAGATGGAAAAGTTTACTTCACTGACCAACAGTTCATTATAGAACATCTCATTGACTTAGAGTCGAAATATTCTAAACTTTACAACAAACACAAAAAGTTGAAAGGAAAACAAAAACAAATGGCATATGATATTTATGAAGATGTTGACGACACAACCATACCTGCAAGTGAGGTAAAGTCAGAGGAACCGAAAAGTGACGAAAAACCGATAGAAGAAGGGAAGCCAAAAACTGAAGATAAACCAAAACCAAAGGTTAGTCAACCTTCATTAGCTGGTATGGGTTGGCGTCAAAGACTTATGGCAGCCGGTGGTTACGTAAAGTAAAGAAAAAAAACATTTTTTATTTTTATAAAAATGCCCCCATATAGAATGGATAGAAAGTCTGCTAGAATAAAAGCAGAGTTAGAAAGATATGGTTGGAAAGTTTCGAAGAATTTTAAATATAGGAAGGGAAGACCCATAAAAGTCTATGACAAACTGTCTGGTCTTCGCTATGAAATGGACTTGGAAACAGCGCGCGCCAATTATCCAAACAGACTAGAGAGGTTAGAAGAAGAACGTCTTATGGACATGCCTTTCGATGTTTCTGAACCTCAAGTTGAAGGACACGACGGCTTTGCCAGATTCTACTGGAAACACGACGAACAATTGCATCCTTTGAGAAGGAAAAAAGGAAAAGGTGAAGACAAACATGCTCCCATGGAAAGAACAAGATATGCATATGAAAAGTACCGTGAAGTTAGAAGTCAAATTACATCTGGTCGAACCTTTACAGTAAACTTTGACGAAGGAAAGAACAAAGAAGGCTTCATGGGAGTACTTGCTGCCATACAAGACGGAAATAAGAAAGGATACAATCTCAGACTAACCGTAACAGATTTGGACGGTCATATATACTATGCACATGGCAATGTCACAACAGCTGCAATGCTTCTTGACGCTTTCAAGACTACAAAGAGAGAACAAATGGTTGACTCCGACTCAGACATTTTGAATGCAATTGAAGGAATTGCAAGTGTAAAATTTGAATGGTACCAACCTAACCCTCAAGCAGTCAGACAACATGCTGGATACTTCCCGTTCATAAATAAGTCTGACATTGACTTGACAAGGTATGGAATTTACAATTCAATTGAAACAATTGTCAATGAACCTTGTATTCTTACATGTCTCAGGAACTCTGGTCTTGTTACAGATGAGAAGATGAAGTATCTTGAGTCATGTGTGAAGACAAGGTACATTCTCAGAGGTCAATTGGCAAAAGTTGCACCGTTGGCAAATGTCAATATCCGAGTCAACATACCTACAGCTAAAGGTTCTTCACATGACGACTATGTTGTTGACAAAGACTTACCATGGTTGAAGATTGTAATTGTCCACAACCACTTCATGTTGAACGAAAGTCTTACAAACCCATTGTTCGGAAAAGGCAAGTGCAACATTGTCAGAGCTGTAAACATTCTTTTCGAGAAAGGTTTGTTGGAACCAATTCCAGATGACAAGCTGACAGAAACTTTTGTACCAAAAGACGAAACAAACTTTTCATTGTTAGCAAGACCAAAAGTTGTTCCAGACAAAGTTCTAGCACAAAAGAAGTACACAGTTCCAAAAGGAGTTGGATTGTTCGGATACCAACCTGAACCAGAAGAACTTCCAATGAGGTTGCAAGAACTTCAAGATGCTATAAACAAACTTCCATTGAGACATCCAATTGACGTCAAATTGTATTGGAGAGCATCTGAGTTAGGTCAGAAGGTTTTATATGAAACAGGTTGCTTCGACGATGTTTATGAGATAGCAGGCGAAGTTTCTCAGAAGATAAGAGACTCACTTGAATTTCCACGAACTGGACCCATTGGTTGCGACAAGTTCGACTCAGATGAAAAGATATACTATGTCGACCTTAACGCTGCGTACATGAGGTTCGTCCAATATATCCCGACTGGAATTCCAAACGAAGACGGTGAGTTCCCAGGAAGGAACTATACAGTTGGAAAAGTCATACAACAACTGTATGATATTAGGAAAGCTTCAAACCCCAAACTTGCAATGACACTCAAATTGCTTATGAATTCGACATGGGGATATTCCATTAAGAAACCTCAAAAGATGAAGAGTAAACACTATGAGAAGGTCGACAACTTTGTTGAAAGGTTCTCCCCTTTTGTTTTGAAATACGAATTTACTCAAGGTCAAGGTGGCTTAGTAACCACAGTAAAACCTATTGTCGAACATTGGTCTTACCCTCAGTTCGCAAAGGCAGTCCTTGACAACTACAACAAATTCTTCTCCGAAGTTAAATCCAAAGTGAAGGTTTACTATGAGAACATCGATGCGCTCATGACGAACGAAGAAGGCTATAACAAACTCATTGAAATGGGAATGGTCGGTGAAAAGATGGGTCAATTCAAATTGGACAAAATTTTCACCGAAGTTCATGTCCTCTCCAAGCGTAAGTACTGGGGCATACTTGAAGACGGCACAGAAATAAAACATTGCATGAAATAAAAAATTTTTATTCGAATTTGAATCGGACAGGTCGAGTTACACCATTCTTGGTCTCAAACTCATATATAACCTGTTTGTCTGTATTTTCGTCGACTATGGCACGAGACACGAACATTGACCAAACGGACAAAAAGTGTCATTTCGGATGGTCCCGCAGCCAATCGCATTCGAGCACTTCGAAGAAGCCTTACGTTCCAAGGGAGAGGGTGTCTGGTGCAAGGCAGAGGTCATGAGACTCTACGAGCAGTACATCCTCAATGCCTGGGAGGACAAATCGTCCTTGGAATGGCAATTCTACCAACTCCTCTGGGACGACCTCCTACGCAACTGGGATGACGAAAGAGTCCAATTCAGAGGTCAGGAACTACTTGTCCAAATTATCCTTAATTTAAGCCGCTTACGCAACTAAAAACTTAAATTTACTCGGGGTTTCCCCCTAAAATAAAATTTTTTTACTCTTAGAACCACTCGAGGTTCTCCTTACGGTTGTTGAGCTTGTCACCGTCAATGTGTCTGACCTTCGTCCTCTTGTTTGGATTTGGAACCCATTGAATTGCGACAAGCTTGCCCATGGAGATTGAACCGTAATTCCGAAGGGTAAGGTTCAAGTGTCCCAAGTTGTTGAGAACTGGGGTAAGAACCTTGCCGGTCTCCTTGTTGCGGATTTGGTATGGGTAGGGTTGGGAAATTTCGTAAGTGTCATCGGCAACAAGGGTTGCCCAAACTTCCTCTTCTTCGTGTTTCTCTTCTTCCTCTTCTTCCTCTTCCTCTTCTTCGTGTTTCTCTTCTTCCTCGACAATTCCTTCGGCAATTCTGTGTTCACGAAGTACGGTGTTGGAGGTTCTGTCCTTTCCGAGTACCTTCCAGATGGCGTCTATCTCTTCGAAGAAACGGTAGATGAGTCTGGCAAGGTCTCGGTTCTCTCTCGCGTAAATGCGCAAGGTTTCCGTCAAATCGTTCAGGACTTTCTCATTGGAAGCTTGGTTCATGAGGAACTCACCTTTAAGTCCCTTCATCTCTTCCATAAGACTACTTTGGAGAGTCTTAACGGTGTTTGTCAGATGAGCTTTCAAATTCAAAATTTGAATTTGAACTGGGCGCTTGTCTGGCAACATTGAAAGGACATCTTCCATTGTGTTCGGCTTCGGTGCTTGTTCGGACATCGAAAAAATGAAGTGGTTTGAGAATGACGGTTTTACTTCAAAAAGCTTGTTATGACGGTTAAGTCATACAACAAGTTTAAAATAATATCTTGTTCTTCTTCTGAACGTTTGTTGTCTCTTCCGATAAAAGTTTCGAACATGAGAACCAAAAAACGTTTTTTGAGATTGCGGAAGAGTTCAGGCAAACGTTCATATTCTGGATATGTTGGGAGCAGTTCAAAACATCTGAGCTGACTTTCGGACAAAATTGGGACAATGTCAGAAAATTCATCTTTGGTCGGACTGCTTGAAGGTAAGTCCCTTACATGTAAGTAGCTCTGGTAAAGTCTTCTCATTTCTGCTAACTTTTGGAGTATAGCTTCGTAGTTTAGAAGTTTTAATTTTAATTGTCTTATTCCACTCTTTACTTCTAAACGGTAAGTATCCATGAGGTCAAGAGTAGCTTTGGTAGCTTTAAGTGGAGCTATTTGTTCCTTGACTTCTGCAATTTTGGTTGCAATTGTGGTTTGAGCTCCTTCAAGTTCGCCGTCTATGTCGTTCTCAACACCTTCAACCATAGCTTGAAACTCTTCATCGGTCCATTGAGTTTGGTGTGGGACGAATTTAACTTGCTTCATTCAAAAAATGAAAAAAATGTTTTTACTCAAAGCGTGCCATGTATATGGCTATAAGAAACTTACCAGAAGGCTTCTTCTTCACATGAGTCTTCGGCAACTTGAGAGTTCTTGTTGGAGTTGGGTCTGGAATTTCAATTCTCTCTCGAGCGCAACAACAGATGTCAGAATAACATTCCCCACTGTCTTTCTTGCCACCATAAATTGTGTATTGACCGAACTTGCATTTGCAGGAAGACCGGTCAATACAAGGTTCACAGTTGAAATAGTTGTACACAAACCTGTTGAGTACGAGTGTGAGTAAAAACATAAAAAAAGTGAAGTTAAAATGAGATGTTTACTGAATTGGTTGGATGTCGCCTTCTGAGGTTATGAAGAACGGCTGTCCAGAGTAGTGAAGTAGTGCTCTGAGAATTTGTGTAATTCGTGGAATTGGGCTCTCACGATATGGAAGTAGTATCCAAGGACGTTTCATGAAGAACTTCAAGAGGGCTTCTTTCTTCACATCCTTAATATCATCGAATGCAGTGCCTTCTGGAACTTGAATTGCAACACCTGTTTCAATTTCCAACTTTAAGACACTATTCTTGGACAACCAGAAGCCAATGGACTTGCTTGGTTTGCACTTGCTGAGATATTCCTTCACGGTTTCATTTACCTCAATTAGATAAATTGCTTCGTCTAAGGGGTCAAGCTCCATACTGAGTCAGTACAATATTGTACTTTTTCAAGACAATGTTGTACTTTTTCAAGACAATGTTGTACTTTTTCAAGACAATGTTGTACTTTTTCAAGACAATGTTGTACTTTTTCAGAACAATGTTGTATAAATTCAGTACAATGTCTCTCAAATTTGAGTACGGCTGTACTTTTTCAGAACAAGTCTTGAACTTTTTCAAACAATGTTGTACTTTTTCAGAACAATGTTGTACTTTTTCAGAACAATGTTGTACTTTTTCAAGACAATGTTGTACTTTTTCAAGACAATGTTGTACTTTTTCAAGACAATATTGTACTTTTTCAAGACAATATTGTACTTTTTCAAGACAATATTATATTGTTTCAGAACAAAGACGGTTAAGACACAAACGAATGTCCGACGTCCCACCTACTGAACCCGTTCCACAGCCAGAAGAACAGCATGCTCCAGCACCACAACAGGTTCCACCTCCACAAGGCTCCCCACAGCAACCTCAGTTCCAACAAGGACCTCCGAATTACTACCAATTTCCACCTCAAGGTTACTACCCACCACAAGGCTTTCCAAACTACCCACCACAAGGCTTTCCAAACTACCCTCCTCAACCCATGCCTTACTTCCCTAACCCTTGGATGTTCATGTCAAACCCTCCACCCCAATTCAAATTCCAATCTCAGTCCAAGAGAGACCAAGAGTTCGAAGAAGGTCTGAACCGTTTACGCAAAGAGTATGCCACAGCCCCTATGGAAGAAGACAGGCTCTCACTCTCTTCCCTCAAATCGACCGATTCGACTCGTACCACAGATTCGGTTCGTGACCGTGAAGACTACCTCAAGCAGTCTGAGAGACTCTTCATCCTACAACCATTTACAACTGGAGCTCTCAAGAACATGCGCAATTACGAAGGTCAGACACCAGCTGGAGACCGTAAAACAGACGTACTCGCAAGAGCAGTCCAACTGGTCAAGACAAAGACCGAGATAGTCGACTTCATTCTTGCAGCTTGCCCATACAAGTAAAAAAATAAACAATTACGAGTTAAACTTTTTATTCTTTCTTTTCTGAGTTGTTTAGAGCTGGTTTCTCTTGTAGAAACCTTTCGTACTCTTCCATGGTCATGTAATTGCGAATTTGGTACGCAATTCCAGGTTCGTTGTTTTTGAACCTTACGTATGTAACGCTTCCATCCTCCTCAGGGAAGTAAGCTGCTAACATCTGACCAAGTTTTCTCGGTGACTCGGAGCTCATAAAAATGTCACTTTTTAAACGTTAAGTTTTTAGTCTTATTTTACCCTTTGTTTACCCTTTGTTTGTCAAGGTAGTATTGGAGTGCAATTTCTCCAAATTCTCTGTGTCGGAGTTCTTCAGCATTTTCCAAGGTGTGCCTGGAGAACTCAAAGAAGTTGTCAAGAAGATACTGCCATGCTGCTCTTCTGAGTTCGTCGGTATTTTGGAAGTGTTGCACCTTCGAGTCTTCGGACATGAAAAAATAACACTTTTTCAGCAAAAATAATGTTTATGTTAGAATGTTAGATCTAACATGTTTTCTAACACGTTTTCTAACATGGTCTAAAACTCTTGAATTTTCATGAGTTTTCCCGAAATAAAAAATAAAGTTGGTTTTTTTAAAAAAATATTTTTTTATTTTGTATAAAAAATATGATTTCAACAATCGGCACAACAACAGTTCAAACAACTACAGCACCAAACTCGTTAGTTATGAATCCAACATCTATGTTGGTAGAGATGAAAAACTTCATTCCTTCTTCATATACTTTCGAAACAAAAATCCAGAAGATAAAGCAAGAACTTTTAACAAGTAATTTAGACTGTAGTGCGAAAGATGAAACAAATGAACAGTATCTTTATGAAATGCAGGACATTATTGACCATTTACCCAAATTGCCTGAAATCCAACAACAAAAACTCACTATTCCTGAATTCGACGAAATTGAAGTTAAAGTTACTGACTCAGTAGAAATAAAGAAGTTCATACGAAAGGTAAACTATGAGTTTCTAGGATTTCATTGCAACCATAAGGTTATGGACAAAGATTGCGACATGGTATATAAGAACATCTCTGACCTTTACAAATCCGAAGAATTTAAGACCTACGACAACTTTGTTTCATTAGTTGCAAAATGTGTTTGGGAAATAAGAGATAAAGATAGAAGAGGTAAGGTATGGAACGAACAAATAAGACCCGCTATGTTCGAGATGAAGAGAGCAATTGACGCCTTAGTTGTTTTAGCAGGTAAGGTTTCAGAATATAACGCAAAAATGAACCCGCAATGTTCTAAATGTAAAGCAGCAATGAGGAAATATAACTACTCAGTCAAAGAGATAGAAAGAATGAGAAACGACTATGCAGACTTAAAGAAAGAAGCAGAAAAGCCAGCAGAAGATAAAATGAACATGTTAGCATTTCTGAACAAAAACTATCCAACTGCTGACGATTTCCTTCTATCTGACGTCAAGAAGAAGTATAAAGAAACTTTCGGTATCGTTAAAACATTCGATGTACTGACAGAAGAAATAGAAGCTACGAAATTGTTTAGAGTCATGAACCATCGCAACATATACCATGTAAAACGCTTGTAAATAGTTATGTTAGAAAACATGTTAGAAAACATGTTAGATCTAACATTCTAACATAAACATTATTTTTATTGAATTCCGTATGAAATTTCATGAATTTTGTATGTTTTAGACCATGTTAGAAAACATGTTAGAAAACATGTTAGATCTAACATTCTAACATAAACATTATTTTTATTGAATTCCGTATGAAATTTCATGAAGAACAGCGAGTAGTGAAAAAACCCTGGTCGCCAAAACTCTTTATTTTTCAAGCTTGACTTTTTACAATTTGAACTTTGTTTGCGTAGATATGAATTCTGAAAGAAGTATGAGGGTCTTGTATGACTTTGTACTTCTCCCATAGTTCATGTCTGTCAAACTTACCTGCCATGGACTCTTTCATAAGTTCCATGAAATCGTCTTCGGACAATCCAGGGAAAAGTATGATATCAGTAAGTATTCTCTTTACATCCTTACTTAAACTCTTGGCTGTCTGTACACAAATGACAACTGAAATGTTAAAGTGTCTGAGCTTCTTGAGAATTCGACACATGTCTTGTTCTCTGTTCTTTAACAAAGGATGAGAAGCAAAGTCATCTAAGATAAGAAGACATCTATGAGGGTAAGTCTTCCAATCGTAAGATTGCAATTTCTTCGAAATGTATTCTATCTCTTTCTGTTTGTTTCTGAAGTGTTTCTTCTCTAATATTCTCTGCATTTCCTCATTTGGGTCTTTAAACTTCGAATTGACATACTCATTTATAGCATTGTACTTCAAAACTCTTCTTTGGTACTTCTTTATCCAATCTAACAACTCAGAGTCTTTTATACATACTAACTTAGACTTCTTTATAATATCTTTGAACGAATTGACGGTTTGGTCAAATTGACCAGAAGTACTACAAATGACAACTAACTCATAGAATGGGTTCTTCTCATCTAGTTCTTGTTGTTGTGCAGCCATTTTAAGATAAGTGAAAGTCTTACCCGACCCAGGTGGTGCAATTAGACCTGTTATACCATTCTGAGCAAATAAGAACTTGTCATGTATAGGCTTTATCTGAGCATTTTCTAACTTCCTCTTGTTCTTGTTTAAAACATTCTCAAATTTCTTGTCAATGTCAGCAAACTTTTTTTCTAACATATTTTTAGAAAAATTAAAAATTTTATCTTTTAGAAAATGTCTAGCGATTTCGCTATCTATATTCGAGACAAACTTTTCGACAGCAAAACATCTGTCGACCATAAAATCTTACATAGTGTCAACAAGAAAGGTGAATTTGTTCTAAAGTTCTGTTTCTGGGAATATGACAAGAACCATAAAACATTAAGCAGAGAAGTCTTTAAGTTTGTCAATGACAGACTTGTTGACAGAGATGACGCCGATTGGAAAGATGAAGTCCAACAAAAGTTCTTAGAATGCAAAGAAGACACATGCGCTGTTCTTGAAGATGAAATAGAAAACAGAATAGAAGAGCTATTAAAGGACAAAGACCTTTTACATAAATATGGTTGCGCCAAATTTGACATAACTCCACCAGAGAAGAAGAAGAAGAAGAGAGAAAAGAAAGAAAAGAAAGTAGAAGAAGAGAAGAAAGAGCCAGAGCCAGAGCCAGAGAAAAAGAAATTTGACATGTAAAAATAAAATTTTATTTTTAGAACATTTCTGGGTCAATGTCAATGTTCTCTTCCTCTTTAGGAGCAAACACTGGTTTAGACTCTAAAATCTTTTTACCCAATTTACCTTGAACTTCAACTATCTTAGACTCATAATATTCATAGTCGTCTGCTTTCTTTGGTTCATAAGGTATAACAAGTTTGTATGCTTTGCCTTCTTTAAGGTTTGAAAACCTTCTGTCAAAATTTTCTTTGACTGCTAACAAACCTTCTATGTCTAAGTCTTCAAATTTCGCACCATTTTTAGTCACAATAGCAAACTTAACTGGTTCGATGTTCCAAACTTTGTCAAATGTAGACTTTTCAAAATGGTAGAAGTAAACATTCAAATAAGCGAATGGGTCTAGTTCTTCTTTGACTTCTGTCATGTACTTGTTGACTGAAATATATTTCGTCATCTTTTCTATCGGATAAAAAAATATTTTTTTTTAAAACGTTTTAAAATGGTATGCCATATAGCTTCTTGAATTTGTTAAGAAATAGTCTAACGTATTTTCCATCTGTATCTCTAGCGTATACATAAGCATAGTCTGCCTTAGTAAAACATACTTGTAATTTTCTATAGTTTACGCCGGTATAAAAGTAGAAAGAGTCCTGTTCTTCGCTGTAGTAGTAAAACTCAAACGTATGCTTGCCATAGTCTGTAATTTCAATTGCTTCATCTTCTAGTTCGTCGACAAATTCGAATACTATATCTCCAAATTTGCTTTTGTTCTTATTGTTTTCAGAACCAGTGACCCAACGTAAGTTTTCAAGTCTATTGTCGTTTCTTATACGGTTTATATGGTCTACAAAAGGTAAATTGTTAGGATTCAGTATAAAATGAGTTGCAATGACAACATGTTTAAGATAGTGTTTTCCACCCATCTTCATATCAGCATATCCGTCATTTCGCTCCCATTCGCTTAAAACTCTTTTTGTCTTTTTGTTTCTGACTTCAAATGACTCACAACAGTGAATTTCATATTTCTCATCTAACAAACAAGTTTCCCAACGGTCTTCTCCAACAAACTCAGCGTACATTTCAAATAAAATAAAAATATTTTTTTTTAAAATTTACTCAGAAAAAATTTTCTTTGTATATACACCATTCTGAACATCTAAAAGACTTTTGACATTTGCCAAGAATGTTCGTTTAGACGCTGTCATATAACCATATTCTTGACAATATTGTTTATACGAATCGTACAATGACCTTTCATCTAAACACTCAAAGTCAGTTTCATCTATGAACAGTTCATATACACTCTTGTTTGCTTCTAACAATGTTTGTCTCTCTTCGGTATGTGGAATTTGTCTTGGATTGAACTTTGAAATATCTAATGTCATAAAATATGAGAACAAGTGGTTGTAAAAGTCAGTGTCAAAGTTTCTGCTAAGTCGTCAAAATATTCTGTATCTTGCATATGAGAATCTGACGTTCTGACAACTACATATCTTCTGTCAGAACTTTCTAACTTCATCGGAACAGCATTGTTTGAAACCATAATGAAGTTTGCAACATTTTCACAAACTCTTTGGTCTTTATATTTTCTTTCAACAACTCCAACTTTGTCTGTTATAAGACTCTTCAAAGCATCTGAGTTCAAAACTTTTGTTGTATCTATACTTTGAAGTTCATTACATACTATAAGTTTCATATTCTCTATTGAGAGTTAAACTTGCCACAGATGTTTTCTAAGTTTGTCATATTCGGATTCGAATAGCCCTCTAACAGTTTGCAAAATATCTGTAAAGAAAGTGTTCTTACCTGTTCCTTGTTTTCCAATTATGATGAGAGCAGTTTCATTTTTAGCACTTGGATGTTGTAAGATGTTTGCAAACCAACATAAGATATACTCATAGACTCTTTCGTTTCCATTGCATATAATTTCTTTGACATGGTCTAACCAAGCTTCTATAACATTTTCTTTCCATTCTACTTGTTCGTATTTATATCCAGTGAAGATAGAATAGAAGTTTGGAGATGGTGTATAGAACTTTATACCACGAACTGAAAAATCTTCTAACTTTGACAATAAGATATCCCAAGCATCTAACATCTTCATACCAACTTGTACGACTTTTATTTTCTTAAGTTTCTGTCTACATTCTTGTTCTGAAACTATTGTTGCTCTTGGTTTGTTAAAGACAACATCCCATTCTTTCATGACATAACATTCTGGGGCAGAGTCGACATAAATGACTAAACGTTTCAAATTCTCGACTGCTTTGTTATAGTCTCTAAATGGACACATATTTCTGAACGCTTGGAAGTCATAAAAATCTGAAACGTCTATTCTGTACATTTTTATAAAAATAAAAAAAATATTTTTTTTATTCTTGACTTTGTTGTTGCATTTGTTCCATTTGTTGCATTTGTTGCATTTGTTGTTCTTGAGCTATTTGTTGTTGAAGTTGTTCTTGTAGTACAATACTTTCACCAGTTGCATCTTCCAATTCGAAACTTTCTGCCGTCATTGACAAATACATAGGACATAAAAGTTTTACAGGAACAAAGTTTGCGTCAACTAAGGTTAAGTTTATGTTTGCTAAAGTGTTTGAGTTTACTAAAGCTGAAAACTCTGCATTCGAATGAACAATAGGCAAACCAGCAGAGAAAGTGTTGTTTATACGCATGAGTATCTTTTGGTCATAGTAGTTTCTGTCGACATTCGAATAGCACTTTGAACCTAAGTTTGAAACAATATATAAAATAGGTGTACTTAAAGTCAATGGAACAGACAAACCTTGTATGACACCTTTTCCTGTTATAGGAAACTGTTGGTAGTAAAAACCAGATATAAGTTTTGTATTATAGCTCATATCGTTTATACTAAACTCAGTCGGACATCCAAACATAATGAAACCTGCTCTAGTTGCAGCACATGTTACATCCGTCCTTAAAGTATTAAATAAGTCAACAAAACCTGTTGGTGGTATATCTGAGTAAGTATCTTCAAAGAAGTATTTTTTACCATTCACAACAACAAAGTCTTCTGGTGTCAAAAGAGCAAAACAGGCTTTAGTCGTCATCGTGTTTAAGGTCAGTTTACAATATCGTCCTTGAGGACTTTGTAAGTTTGTTGTTATAGAATTATATGACTCAGGGTTTTTAGTCGTAATAGTATAAACCACTATGTCTTCTGCCATTTACTTAGCAAGTAAATTTTAATGAAATGTTGTGGTCGTCAAATATTTTTATGACGTCTGGGAAACTATATTTTAAGTTCAACGTTTCACCTCCTTTCATAACGTATATCTTGTCAATGACATTATATGAAACACCACAGCAAGCAATGTCGGGTTCTATTTCTTTGATGTTTATATCGTCTGCCTCTGTCAAAAGTTTCAATAGTTCTTTCAAAATTTCATGAGGTGCGATGACATATGAGTTCACTTTTACAGGGTTGTGTTCGACCAAGTTTAACATTATACCCAAAGCTTGACAAATCTTCTCCTGAGTTTTAAGTTTGTCTTTAAGTTGTTGGTAGTCGTTTCGAATATCTGCAACAGAACTTAAGTCTCTGCTAACTTCAGGGTATGTTGGTTGTTCTTTTACAGGAACTATTGTTATACCATCTTCGTCTTCGTATGGTTTCCCCACTTCAACATCTCTTTCTTTGACATTGACAACAACACTTTGACTGTTTGTTTGAGTTGGTGAATTTAACTTCACATCTGCCACCGCCATTAAACCTTTTGAAACACTTACGCTTCTATTTTTCGGAAATGACATTTTACTTAGAATAAAAAGATGGACGTATTCGAGTATCTCTTCGAATTGAAGCAGAACAAAGTTTACACACACAAACAATACAAATACATTGACAGAATAGTTCTTTATACAAACAATGGTAAATGTTATAGAATAGCAGTCTTTGCTGAACCAAAATATTTTCATAAAGCAAAGAAAGTTGGTATAACTGAAATGGTGAAAGTTCTTGAAGCAGACAAAAATATAACAACAAAACTGACCGATATTTCTAAAGGTAAGTTTATAATACAATACTATGTCAAAACTGGCGTACTGTCAATATTTGACGGAGAGAAGTCAGTTCAAGAACAACTTACTGACCTGCTGCCAAAATCTGCTCGATGGAAGCTGTCGTTATGCCAATCTGAGGAGCCCCAGCAGGTTTCATCGAACGAATCTTCAAAAGAGCATCTTCCGTGAAAAGTGCTATTGGTTTTGTAAACTTCTTTGCTTTCAATTCATCTGGACCGTCTCTGTCACCAGTATATTGTATTTGAACTGTACCAACAGTTGAAATACCACCCATAAAGTCTTCTGAGTCAGCAAATGGAATGCCAAGCCAAAAGTTTGAACGGTCTCCATTTGTATATTGAGTTTTTTGACCTCCTGTATGAGTCCATACTTTCACATATGGCATAATAGAACTTTGCATTTCAGGGTTAATGGTTGTTGTGAAGTTGTTGTTAAAGTTCATAGCATCTAATGTCAAGTTGTATGACCTCATATCCTCAACTGTAGAATATTCTTCTCTTGGATATATTTGCCATCTATGTTTATATGGTATTTAATACCAGGGTTGTAGAAGCAAGAATAGTCATTTATAGTTCGTCTGAACAGTACAAACATAGTATCTGCATGTTTCATTGCAGTTGTTAAAGCAATATCTGTTCTTGCACCTGGGTCAGCACTTTGGTTTCCAACTTCACCTGCAAAGTCTTTGACAGATATTTGGTGTATAGGGAACATAAGTGGAACTGCAATATATTTGGCAGCTAAAGCATTTGAAATATCTGGGTCCAACATATAGACTGCAAGTCTGCTTTCTATTCTCTTGCATTCAAATTTTTCGCATGTGAACTTAACTGGGTCCCAAGCATCTCCAGCAGCATTGAAATAATAGTTTACTTCAGTGTTGAGGTTTGAGAAACCAAAGTCTAAGTCAACTTTGTTTTGCAAAAGTCGGCGAATGACATTTTATTTGTTCCCACTACTTCTGTAAGAGTGAATGGGTCTTGTGTTGGTGCAATGACTAAGTTATTTTTGCTTGGAGTAAGTTCGATAGAAATTTTTCCTGCCCAGTTTGGCAAGTATCTTAAAAACCTGAAGATGAGGAAAGATGACAAAGGAACTCTAAGTTTCAGTTTTACTTTGGTTACTGCTGCTGCAGTTTGTCCAGAAAGGTTAACATAAACTCCTGGAACGTTAGGGTCAAGTCTTCTTATTTTCTCAATAGTTGCATACTGGTCTGTTTGTTCTCTAGCTTGTGGTTGTACTGAGTTTCTCAAAGCGAACCATTCATAGTTTGCCCATGTTACTGTTTGAACTAAGTCAGAGTTAGAATATATCTTATATCCCATGAAAACTTCTGGAGCATATTGGTATCCGACATAGAAAATTCCATTGCAACCTTTCTTGTCAGACAACTTGGCAGAAGGTTTTATTTCAATGTCTTGTTCCACGTATAAGAAAGAGTTGTCAATAGAAATTATATGAAACCTGTCGCAAGCAATATCTACTGTTGTTGAAGAACCTTCTCCAAACTCACCTACGTTTCCATAAGAAACAGCAGTTGTATATTCGTAAGTTCCAGGAACTATTTCTGACCTTCTAATGGCATTGTCGCATTCGTTATACCATTCGGAAACATTTCCATTCATGGCATCCAAAACTGTTGGCGTTATATTCTGAGCGGCGTACATTTCATATGAGTAAAAATATAGAATAGTTGGATTTATATGTCATAATAGAACCCACTCCGACCAAGCTTTACTTTCTTCCTGACTGAGTTTTTTAACTCTTCTTTTTCCTTCATTGCCCTCTGCTTGAAGTTGTTGCATCTTTGCATTATGTTCATCTAGTATGTTGCAAATTTCCCATGTCCTTTTTGCCTTTTGGCTCTGGTCGCCCATCTCAGGTAACCTATATCCTAGAAAGAGTTTGTCATAGTCTGTATTTGAGTCTTCGCGTATTGTTTGCATGACTCTCTTCCTGAGTTTCAGGTTCAAGCTCTTCAAACAGTGCCTGTCCATATGGAATAAGCTCGTTTCCAAATATATGTTTTTGTAGCCATTCTGGTTTTCTTTCCATGTTACCAACAATATCTTTTGTGAATGGGAAAGCTTTACCCAATCTTTCAGTCTTCGTCATTTATTTCTGTAGTTGGTTTTATTTTGTCAAGGAACATGTTTTTCAATACTAACATTTCATTTGGTACTGTCCATTTGAGTTTTCTTAAATATTCATCCCTTCTCGTTCATTGTCTGCAAAGTAAGTTTTTATGACATTTTGTAAACTTTCGTTTGCAAGGTCATGTACAATAGGTTCTCTTCCTTCTCTCTCCCTAACTTTCTTTCTAAACTCTTCACCAAATATACCATCTCTATGGTTCTGTGTAGTTCTTTGAGATAAATGTTCTAGAACGTCAGGTGTTATATTTCCATCAGCCATGTTCATTTCATACTGGTCCAAAATATCTGCATCTTTCATATCTTTCAATGGCATTAAAGCCGCGCTGAAAATACCAGCTATATCTCGTTCACCATTCGCTTCCATTGCGTCTACAACTTCTTGGAATTGAGGTTGTAAGTTTATGAACCACCTATCCGAATTAGCTTTATGACCCCATCTCATTGTAGTTCCATCGTCTGCAGAAACAAAAGTAGGTTTGTTTCCATATTGGTTAGGTTCTGAATGAACTTTAAACAATGTTTCATTTCTATATGTTTTCTTGAAATTTAACCTTTTATTTCACCGAGTTCATCCGAAGATTGAACGTTAAATGCTCGTAAGTAAAAAGGGTTGTTGTATTTGTGTACATTTTTTTCAGTCTTCCATTCTATGCTGAATATTTTCATCTGGTGTTGGAGTCTTTTGTATGTCGGCAAACATTTTTCGATATTCTTCTACTATGTCAGCCGAATCTTTCTTAGACTCTTGGAAAGATTCCATATTCACCTCATGCTCTTGTTGAGGGTCAAGATTTTTCGGCTGTTCCAAATCTTCATCTAGTTCTGTGAAGTTAGTTTCCAAAGGAGTGACTTTTCGTTTCCTTCAGGCTCTTCTAGCTGTTGTTGCTGAACTATTTCTTCCATGTCTGGTTGTATCTGAACTTCTTCCTGTGGAGTTTCTTGTACCTCATCTGCTGGCATTTCATATATTCCGAGACCGTTTTAACAATTTCCCTATCTACGTCATCCGCATTCATAAGCTTTTGTTCTTTCGTTCCGTCTCTATTTTTTACGCGTTTCATGACGAAAGTTTATTGTCATTTAGCTCTGACATCAAATATCTCGGAGTAAATTCGTTCATGTCATTTGGATGATATGCTATTAAATCATATCCCTTAGCGAGCTTGTATTTTCCAGGTTTGAATTATATCCCATTTGGTGCTGAGTCATAAAGCTAAATAGGTTCGGGTCAGTATTTCCATCCTTGAACTTTCAATAGCTTCTTTATATCTGTCACTAAAGTCAATAGTATCTGGGAAACCACACTCTTCTTTAAGCATTTTTAAGAATTCTTGGTTTCCTTGTTCTCTACTTCTTTTATGTCCTTGCTCTGTTTGTGGTTGTTGTGCTGGTTGTGGAGGTGGTTGCTGTGCTGGTTGTTGTTGTTGTGCTGGATTTTGAACTGTTGGTTGTTGTGCAGGGTTTTGAACTGTTGGTTGTTGTGTTGGTTTTGGTGCATGCCTGTGTCTGTGTCCATGTGACGATGTAAATGTTCTAGGTAGTCCTGGTGCAGGTGCTTCTCTTGGAGGGTTTGGTGGTATATAAGTTCCACCAGCTGGCACATATGTTCCATCTGCAGCGTAATGTCCTACCTGACTTTTCGTTCTTAAGAAAGCATTTACTAGGTCTGTTTTGGTCTGTTGTAACTCTTTTTCTTGACTTTTCACAACAGTTGCTCTAACGGCGTCATAGGCACTTTGAACTGCCTGTCTCGTTGCTGCATCTGTTATTTTCGTCATATTTTGTGCTACTTCTTTTAACTCGTTGTCGAAACCTTCAGACTTCAGTTTCTTTCCAGATGAGAAGTCGTTCACTTGTTTCACCTTACTATGAAGAGCTTCGAAGGCGTTCTTAAAGTCAGCATTTGTTAAAGCTTCATTTGAACTGTCTTCATCCGCTTGTATTTTTGTCCTTATTGACCCTATGAGTTGGGCTGCTTTAGCGTTGGCTTGGGCATCTAACCAGTCATTGTTAGCTTTTATATATTCTGAGCTTTTCATTGCCTTTTGCATAGCCGCGTCGTTATTTTTACTTTCTTGTGCTAAGTTTTCATACTGTACGGTTTGGTTTTGCAACTGTAAAAGTTTTTCTGCCTTTACATTTGCTTCAACTTCTTTTTTATACTCATCGCTATCCATATATGTCTTCAGGGCTTTTTGTTTTATTTCTTCATCTTTCAGTACTTTATATTGAGTAGTATGGTTTTTCAAATTTATGACATCTTGTTCCATTTTTGCTACTTCTGCTGCTTTTTCTGACACTTTTTTCGCATATTCCTCTGTACTTAGTTCTTTCAGTTGTTCTTCTTTCTTCTTTTTCTCTACGTTTAACTCATTGAGTTTCTTTGTGTGTCTGTCATATTCTAGTTTCTTTTCGTTTTCACTTATTTGTTTCTGTATGTCTATGTTTGACTTTTTGACATCTGTTATTTGATTTTTGAGTGAACTCAAATTCATTTGACTTTGAGGGTTATAAGCTGTTCCGTCTGCAGCTCCACCATAGCCTGCCATTTTCGCTAAAAGTGCCGCTCTTAAACCTCCACTCTGTGCACCAATAACTCGGTTTAAAAGCATAGGGTTGCTTGACATTTGTTGCAACATAGTGGGGTCATTCAGCATTTGTTGTTGCAACTGTTGTTGTGGTGTCAGTTTTACTATTGGATGTTTCAATGCTCCCTTCCTCTTACGTATATTCTTACGTAGCTTACGTGGCATTTTAAGTGAAGTTAAAAACATTTACGATGAAGAAGTTTCGACAAAACATTTACGATGAAGAAGTCTTGACAAAACATTTACGAAGAAGTCTTGACAAAACATTTACGAAGAAGTCTTGACAAAACATTTACGAAGAAGTCTTGAAATTTCATGAAATTTACAGCAAAAAAAAAGTTTATGTTAGAATGTTAGATCTAACATGTTTTCTAACACGTTTTCTAACATCGTAGAAAACTCTTGAAATTTGGTCATTTACGCTCATTACGAAGAAGTCTTGACAAAACATTTACGATGAAATCTTGACAAAACATTTACGATGAAGAAGTTTCGACAAAGCATTTACGATGAAATCATGAGTTTTCTACGATGTTAGAAAACATGTTAGAAAACGTGTTAGATCTAACATTCTAACATAAACTTTTTTTTTGGTCATTTACGCTCATTACGAAGAAGTCTTGACAAAACATTTACGAAGAAGTCTTGACAAAAAAGTCAACGGCT
The DNA here is from genome assembly GCF_026262505.1 of Trichomonas vaginalis G3. NCBI lineage: Eukaryota > Parabasalia > Trichomonadida > Trichomonadidae > Trichomonas > Trichomonas vaginalis. The sequence continues at coordinate 6,575,687 of NC_067207.1, read as the reverse complement.
GGTCGGCTGGGGTTCGGTCCTCCTCTTGGGTCTTGGGAAAAATTTCTTATGGGCTGGAAGCCCTCCGAATAAAAACTTCATTTATACTAAACATCTTCAGGGCTAGAAGGCACGAAGTGCCTGGAAGCCCCACTACCTTTTTTTTTTTTCTTTTTTTTTTTTTTTTTTTTTTTTTTTTTTTTTTTTTTTTATTTTAACTTGGGTGAGTGATCACAATTACATCTTTAACTTGGTGATATAATCATATTTTCAGAATATATTATGAAATTTAAGCCATTAAGCAATTTTAATACTATGTAACGCATGTACATACAATACATACTCTATTATAGTCACTCATATTTCATTTTCTTTTCTTTCAAATTAGGATATTAACGAAAAATATATAAAATACTGATTTGAATACCGATTAATAATTTGCAATATTCATATAATATCATTATTATAAAATTAATGAATAATTTTAGATAATCTGGAATTCCATAAATCTCTTATAGATTTCTAAGTAGACTCAATAACAATCCATGGTATATCTGCAATTTAATCAGAAATCTGTCGAGCAGATATTTCTGGCGTGCACATTTTCTTGGGCCATGGAATAAAATAAACTATTCAAAATATCTTCCAAAATGAATTTCTTAAATTCAAAATTTTCAATGATTCTGAAAATATATATATTCCTTATATGATTATGAATGATTTTACATTAAAAAACATTTTGCCTTGAAAAAACTTCTTCTTCTATTCAAACCTTTATAATGATTTTTTTAATGAATACAGCCTTCACATTTAATTCGAGCATATTTTTATTAACTTCCAAAAAGTGGTTATTAATTTCTTTCTTTCATAAAATCTCTTAATTCAATTCAATTTTGAGAAAGTTGGAAATTACGGAGTCTCATCACACTTTTCAATGCTCGATTTTTAAAAACTGTTTAAAAATGGAGCTTATATTGAAATAGTGTAGAGACTAAAAATTACCACAGACTATTTCAGAGGATTGAGTTGCCACTCAATCCTCTGAAAAGTCTGAGGTAATTTGCAAAATTCCCGAAAGAAATTTCCAGGTGACGATTATGTATGTATCATTGCTATATATATATCTTAGAAAAGGTATGAAAATACATCTAAGGGTATAATCACATATTTTGGCAGTGAAGAAATAGGAGTAAAAAAATCCAAAAAAGTTTCATTTGACAAATTTTAAATCAAAAAAATATTTTTTTTAATCGTCTTCAAGAAGTTTAATTTTTTAGAATCTGGAAATTCCGCACTTTTCTTCCAAGATTGCAACCCTATAGATAGTTTTATTATTTCATCATTTAAGGCTCCACGTTCATAAATTGAGAGGGTCGTAATCCTCCTTTTTTTTAATGGCCCATAACTCCACGAATA